>NC_091296.1:70254433-70294433 GCF_038502225.1 Cherax quadricarinatus | reverse complement strand
GGAAAAAAAAGGGGAAAAAAAGTCTGGCATTTGTAATGGAGAGGCAGCAAAGGGGAACCATTCGGTATTTCTGGGAAAAAAATGGTGGAGTGTATTGAACATCCGTCAGGGTTATGGCCGCTCCGGGAGATGTATTTATTAGCCACGGAACAACCCAAAAAAATTGCAGTTGGCGTATTTTAAGCTGAGACATTAAAACTGCGAGGCTACTGTGCTGTGCTGGCAGGGAGGGGGAGTTGAGGCACAGCTCCTGGCCTCCAGGGTCTACCATCAAACTCTTTAAACTGTGTATGTTGTTGTCTTCCCATCCCCTCCCCCCCCACTGATATAACACAAGTGCAACACTTGGCAACCTACCTGGATCAACGCCCCCGCGGCCCAGTCCTCGACCAGGCCTCTCAGTGGATCAGGGCCTGATCAACCTGGCTGTTACTGCTGGCTGAACGTAGTCTAACGTGCGAACCACAGCCCGGCTTATCTAATACTGACTCCCTCTTGAAGGCAGCCAGGGGCCTATTGGTAATTCTCCTTATGGCTGGTGGGAGGCTGTTGAACAGTCTTGGGCCCTGGACACTTATTGTGTTTTCTCTTAGTGTACTAATGGCGCCCCTGCTTTTCACTGGGCATGTGTTGCACTTCCTGCCCAGTCTTTTACTTTCGTAGGGAGTGATTTCTGTGTGCAGATTTGGGACCAGTTCCTCTAGCATTTTCCAGGTGCAGGTTATGATGTATCTCTCTCGCCTGCGCTCCAGTGAGTACAAGTCAAGTGCTCCCAAGTGTTCCAGTAGTTAAGGTGCTTGATGGAACTGATATGTGCAGTAAAGGTTCTCTGTACATTCTCTAGATCTGCAATTTCACCTGCCTTGAATGGGTATAAAACACATGAGTATAAAAACATATGTGCAACACTAGGGTACAAAACACATGTGTAACACTTAGGTATGGGACATACTACACGTGAGTATAATGAATAAGAGCAGCTGGTCCAGTGTGGGACCGGGTCGTGGAGGCGTTGATCCTGGGAAACATCCTTCACGTTGATGTATATGACGCTCGACCACCTCAACATCCACCCCAACCCAACCATCACCACCAACATTACCACCACCTCTACTACTACAATCACCCCCACCACTCCCTCTCCCCTACAACCATTACCACCTAATCCACCCCTCTCCCCCAACTCCACACCCCCACTAACAAACAAAAGCCTCCCGTCTGGCCGCCATGTTTATGTACACTAGGCATCCGTGTTTACATTCTGGCCCGGCCACGGGTCGAATATTTGGAGAGTCCGGCCAAACTTCCCACCAGCCCGGCAACTACACTTTACTCACACAAAACTCTCCATTAAACTCTCTCAACACTGGAAAATTCACAGGAACACAGGTGGCAAGTGATTTTTAGATGAATGGTTCAGAGAACCGACATGTTGATATTCAGACACATGTCTCTTGGTTTAGTTGAGGAATGTTTCGCACACAGTGAACATCAGTCCATACAACGAGTAATCAATTGAAGAACAGGAGGAGAATGGAGGTCAGTCCTCAACCTGAGTCGATGTGGTAAGTCCATCAATCTTGAATAGAATGGATTGATGGACTGACCACATCGACTCAAGGTTGAGGGACTGATTACCTCATTCTCCTCCTGTTCTTCAAGCTTCTCCTGTGTATGGACTGACGAAGCCACTGTGTGGCGAAACGTTTCCTCAATAAAGATACCCAAGAGTTGCACATGTGTCTAATTTATCAAGTGATTTTTACTAACTTATGGAGTGCTTATTGTGTTGGTGGTTCTCCAATGACACCTCCTACCACCACCTACCACTACAACCACCTACCACTACGACCATCACCACCTACCACCACCACCTACCACTACAACCACCGACCACTACCACCACCACCACCTACCACTACAACCACCTACCACCACCACCCACTAACCACCACCCACTACCACCACCACCCGCCACCACGACCAACCACTACCACGACCACCACCAGCACCGTATCATCCTTTGCGGATGACACTAGGATCTGCACGAGACTGTCATCTGCTGAGGACGCGGTTAACCTCCAAGAAGATATAAACAAAGTTTTCCAGTGGGCAACGGTAAACAATATGATGTTCAATGAGGACAAATTCCAACTACTCCGTTATGGAAAACTGGAGGAGATAATAACTAGAACAGAGTATACTACTGACTCCGGCCATACAATAGAGCGGAAAAATAATGTAAGGGACCTGGGAGTAGTAATGTCTGAGGATCTCACTTTCAAGGATCACAACAGTGCCACGATCGCACGTGCAAAGAAAATGATAGGATGCATAATGAGAACTTTCAAAACGAGAGATGCCAAGCCAATGATGATCCTTTTCAAATCACTTGTTCTCTCTAGGCTGGAATACTGCTGTACATTAACATCTCCATACAAAGCAGGTGAAATCGCAGATCTAGAGAGTGTACAGAGATCCTTTACTGCACGTATAAGTTCTGTCAAGCACCTTAACTACTGGGAACGCTTGGAAGCACTTGACTTGTACTCGTTGGAACGCAGGAGGGAGAGATATATCATAATCAACACTTGGAAAATCTTGGAAGGAATGGTCCCAAATCTGCACACAGAAATCACTCCCTACGAAAGTAAAAGACTGGGCAGGCGATGCAAAATACCCCCATAAGTGTCCAGGGCCCAAGACTGTTCAACAGCCTCCCATCAAGCATTAGGGGAATTGCCAATAAACCCCTGGCTGCCTTCAAGAGAGAGCTGGACAGATACCTAAAGTCGGTGCCGGATCAGCCGGGCTGTGGCTCGTACGTTGGACTGCGTGCGGCCAGCAGTAACAGCCTAGTTGATCAGGCCCTGATCCATCGGGAGGCCTGGTCATGGACCGGGCCGCGGGGGCGTTGATCCCCGGAATAACCTCCAGGTAACTGACTGCAGATAGCACAGTTGTTGTATACAAATACATTATGGCTGCTTTTATTGATCTGATTGTCACGTTACTTATACCATCACCCAGACAACACCCATCACCCAGACAACTACCATCACCCAGACAACACCCATCACCCAGACAACTACCATCACCCAGACAACAACCATCACCCAGACAACACCCATCACCCAGACAACTACCATCACCCAGACAACAACCATCACCCAGACAACTACCATCACCCAGACAACACCCATCACCCAGACAACTACCATCACCCAGACAACACCCATCACCCAGACAACTACCATCACCCAGACAACAACCATCACCCAGACAACACCCATCACCCAGACAACAACCATCACCCAGACAACACCCATCACCCAGACAACACCCATCACCCAGACAACACCCATCACCCAGACAACAACCATCACCCAGACAACAACCATCACCCAGACAACAACCATCACCCAGACAACTACCATCACCCAGACAACAACCATCACCCAGACAACTACCATCACCCAGACAACACCCATCACCCAGACAACACCCATCACCCAGACAACACCCATCACCCAGACAACACCCATCACCCAGACAACACCCATCACCCAGACAACAACCATCACCCAGACAACAACCATCACCCAGACAACACCCATCACCCAGACAACACCCATCACCCAGACAACAACCATCACCCAGACAACAACCATCACCCAGACAACACCCATCACCCAGACAACAACCATCACCCAGACAACAACCATCACCCAGACAACACCCATCACCCAGACAACACCCATCACCCAGACAACAACCATCACCCAGACAACAACCATCACCCAGACAACACCCATCACCCAGACAACACCCATCACCCAGACAACAACCATCACCCAGACAACACCCATCACCCAGACAACAAACATCACCCAGACAACAACCATCACCCAGACAACAACCATCACTCAGACAACACCCATCACCAAGACAACACCCATCACCCAGACAACACCCATCACCCAGACAACACCCATCACCCAGACAACAACCATCACCCAGACAACACCCATCACCCAGACAACAACCATCACCCAGACAACACCCATCACCCAGACAACAACCATCACCCAGACAACAACCATCACCCAGACAACAACCATCACCCAGACAACAACCATCACCCAGACAACAACCATCACCCAGACAACACCCATCACCCAGACAACAACCATCACCCAGACAACACCCATCACCCAGACAACAACCATCACCCAGACAACACCCATCACCCAGACAACACCCATCACCCAGACAACAACCATCACCCAGACAACACCCATCACCCAGACAACAACCATCACCCAGACAACAACCATCACCCAGACAACTACCATCACCCAGACAACTACCATCACCCAGACAACAACCATCACCCAGACAACTACCATCACCCAGACAACAACCATCACCCAGACAACTACCATCACCCAGACAACACCCATCACCCAGACAACTACCATCACCCAGACAACAACCATCACCCAGACAACACCCATCACCCAGACAACAACCATCACCCAGACAACACCCATCACCCAGACAACACCCATCACCCAGACAACACCCATCACCCAGACAACAACCATCACCCAGACAACAACCATCACCCAGACAACACCCATCACCCAGACAACTATCATCACCCAGACAACACACATCACCCAGGCAACTACCATCACCCAGACAACAACCATCACCCAGACAACACCCATCACCCAGACAACACCCATCACCCAGACAACAACCATCACCCAGACAACAACCATCACCCAGACAACAACCATCACCCAGACAACTACCATCACCCAGACAACTACCATCACCCAGACAACTACCATCACCCAGACAACTACCATCACCCAGACAACAACCATCACCCAGACAACAACCATCACCCAGACAACACCCATCACCCAGACAACAACCATCACCCAGACAACAACCATCACCCAGACAACAACCATCACCCAGACAACTACCATCACCCAGACAACTACCATCACCCAGACAACTACCATCACCCAGACAACTACCATCACCCAGACAACTACCATCACCCAGACAACTACCATCACCCAGACAACAACCATCACCCAGACAACAACCATCACCCAGACAACTACCATCACCCAGACAACAACCATCACCCAGACAACTACCATCACCCAGACAACAACCATCACCCAGACAACTACCATCGCCCAGACAACAACCATCACCCAGACAACTACCATCACCCAGACAACAACCATCACCCAGACAACAACCATCACCCAGACAACACCCATCATCCAGACAACACCCATCACCCAGACAACACCCATCACCCAGACAACAACCATCACCCAGACAACAACCATCACCCAGACAACAACCATCACCCAGACAACACCCATCACCCAGACAACAACCATCACCCAGACAAAACCATCACCCAGACAACACCCATCACCCAGACAACACCCATCACCAAGACAACACCCATCACCCAAACAACACCCATCACCCAGACAACACCCATCACCCAGACAACAACCATCACCCAGACAACAACCATCACCCAGACAACAACCATCACCCAGACAACACCCATCACCCAGACAACACCCATCACCCAGACAACAACCATCACCCAGACAACACCCATCACCCAGACAACACCCATCACCCAGACAACACCCATCACCCAGACAACACCCATCACCCAGACAACAACCATCACCCAGACAACAACCATCACCCAGACAACATCCATCACCCAGACAACATCCATCACCCAGACAACACCCATCACCCAGACAACAACCATCACCCAGACAACACCCATCACCCAGAAAACACCCATCACCCAGACAACACCCATCACCCAGACAACACCCATCACCCAGACAACAACCATCACCCAGACAACAACCATCACCCAGACAACACCCATCACCCAGACAACACCCATCACCCAGACAACAACCATCACCCAGACAACACCCATCACCCAAACAACACCCATCACCCAGACAACAACCATCACCCAGACAACAATCATCACCCACTACCATCATTACCAAGACAACAACCACCACCATCACCACCAAGAAAACAACCACCACCATCACCATCAAGACAACCACCACCATCATCACCAACACAACAACCACCACCATCACCACCAAGACAACCACCACCATCACCACCAAGACAACAACCACCACCATCACCACCAAGACAACAACCACCACCATCACCACCAAGAAAACAACCACCACCATCACCACCAAGACAACAACCACCACCATCACCACCAAGACAACAACCACCACCATCACCACCAAGAAAACAACCACCACCACCACCACCACCACCATCACCACCAAGAAAACAACCACCACCATCACCACCAAGAAAACAACCACCACCATCACCACCAAGAAAACAACCACCACCATCATCACCAACACAACAACCACCACCATCACCACCAAGACAACCACCACCATCACCACCAAGACAACAACCACCACCATCACCACCATGACAACAACCACCACCATCACCAAGACAACAACCACCACCATCACCACCAAGACAACCACCACCATCATCACCAAGACAACAACCACCACCATCACCAAGACAATAACCACCACCATCACCACCAAGACAACCACCACCATCACCACCAAGACAACAACCACCACCATCATCACCAAGACAACAACCACCACCATCACCACCAAGACAACAACCACCACCATCACCACCAAGACAACGACCACCATCACCAAGACAACAACCACCACCATCACCACCAAGACAACGACCACCATCACCAAGACAACAACCACCACCATCACCACCAAGACAACCACCACCATCACCACCAAGACAACAACCACCACCATCACCACCAAGACAACAACCACCACCATCATCACCAAGACAACAACCACCATCATCACCACCAAGACAACAACCACCACCATCACCACCAAGACAACAACCACCACCATCACCACCAAGACAACAACCACCACCATCATCACCAACACAACACCACCACCATCATCACCAAGACAACGACCACCATCACCAAGACAACAGCCACCACCATCATCACCAAGACAACAACCACCACCATCATCACCAAGACAACGACCACCATCACCAAGACAACAACCACCACCATCACCACCAAGACAACAACCACCACCATCACCAAGACAACAACCACCACCATCATCACCAAGACAACAACCACCACCATCATCACCAAGACAACAACCACCACCATCACCACCAAGACAATAACCATCACCATCATCACCAAGACAACAACCACCACCATCATCACCAAGACAACAACCACCACCATCACCACCAGGACAACGACCACCATCACCAAGACAACAACCACCACCATCACCAAGACAACAACCACCACCATCACCACCAAGACAACCACCACCATCATCACCAAGACAACAACCACCACCAAGACAACAACCACCACCATCATCACCAACACAACAACCACCACCATCACCACCAAGACAACCACCACCATCATCACCAAGACAACAACCACCACCATCATCATCAAGACAACAACCACCACCATCACCACCAAGACAACAACCACCACCATCATCACCAACACAACAACCACCACCATCACCACCAAGACAACCACCACCATCATCACCAACACAACAACCACCACCATAACCACCAAGACAACCACCACCATCACCAACACAACCACCACCATCACCACCAAGACAACAACCACCACCATCATCACCAAGACAACAACCACCACCATCACCACCAAGACAACAACCACCACCATCACCAACACAACAACCACCACCATCACCACCAAGACAACGACCACCATCACCAACACAACAACCACCACCATCACCACCAAGACAACGACCACCATCACCAACACAACCACCACCATCACCACCAAGACAACAACCACCACCATCATCACCAAGACAACAACCACCACCATCACCACCAAGACAACAACCACCACCATCACCAAGAAAACAACCACCACCATCACCACCAAGACAACAACCACCACCACCAAGACAACAACCACCACCACCAAGACAACAACCACCACCATCACCAACACAACAACCACCACCATCACCACCAAGACAACAACCACCACCATCCTCACCAAGACAACAACCACCACCATCACCAAGAAAACAACCACCACCATCACCACCAAGACAACAACCACCACCATCACCAACACAACAACCACCACCATCACAACCAAGACAACCACCACCATCACCACCAAGACAACAACCATCACCACCAAGACAACCACCACCATCACCACCAAGACAACAACCACCACCACCATCACCAACACAACAACCACCACCATCACCACCAAGACAATAACCACCACCACCATCACCAAGACAACCACCACCACCACCAAGACAACCACCACCATCACCACCAAGACAACAACCACCACCATCACCAACACAACAACCACCACCATCATCACCAAGACAACCACCACCATCACCACCAAGACAACCACCACCATCACCAAGACAACAACCACCACCATCACCAACACAACAACCACCACCATCATCACCAAGACAACCACCACCATCACCACCAAGACAACCACCACCATCACCACCAAGACAACAACCACCACCATCACCAAGACAACAACCACCACCACCAAGACAATAACCACCACTACCAAGACAACCACCACCATCACCAACAAGACAACAACCATCACCACTACCAACACAGTAACCACCACCACCAAGACAATAACCACCACCACTAAGAGAACAACCACCGCCACCACCAAGAAGACAACCACAACCACCAAGACAACAACCACCACCATCACCACCAAGACAACCACCACCATCACCACCAAGACAACAACCACCACCATCACCAAGACAACAACCACCACCATCACCACCAAGGCAACAACCACCATCATCACCAAGACAACAACCACCACCATCATCACCAAGACAACAACCACCATCATCACCAAGACAACAACCACCACCATCACCACCAAGGCAACAACCACCATCATCACCAAGACAACAACCACCACCATCACCAAGACAACAACCACCACCATCACCAAGACAACAACCACCACTATCACCAAGACAACAACCACCACTATCACCAAGAAAACAACCACCACCATCATCACCAAGACAACAACCACCACCATCACCAAGACAACAACCACCACCATCACCACCAAGACAACAACCACCACCATCACCAAGACAACAACCACCACCATCACCAAGAAAACAACCACCACCATCACCAAGAAAACAACCACCACCATCATCACCAAGACAACAACCACCATCATCACCAAGACAACAACCACCACCATCACCACCAAGACAACAACCACCATCACCACCAAGACAACAACCACCACCATCACCAAGACAACAACCACCACCATCACCAAGAAAACAACCACCACCATCACCACCAAGACAACAACCACCACCACCAATACAACAACCACCACCATCACCACCAAGACAACCACCACCATCATCACCAAGACAACCACCACCATCACCACCAAGACAACCACCACCATCACCACCAAGATAACTACCACCACCATCACCAAGACAACAACCACCACCATCACCAAGACAAGAACCACCACTACCAAGACAACCACCACCATCACCAACAAGACAACAACCATCACCACTACCAACACAGTAACCACCACTACCACCAAGACAATAACCACCACCACTAAGACAACAACCACCACCACCGCCACCACCAAGAAGACAACCACAACCACCAAGACAACAACCACCACCACCACTTCATCAACACACTATGGTTGATGGTAACCTCTGCTGTTATGTCTGTACCATCCATCACTACCACCCCCACCATCATCACTTGGTCACGCTACCACCTCCCCTCCCTCCCTTCCTCCCTCCCTCTCTTCCCTCCTTCCTCTCCCTCCCACACCTCTCCTCCTTTCTCTCTACCTCACTACCTCTCTCTCTCTCCCCTCTCTCCCTACTACCATTCCTCTCACCTGATAACCTTCCAGTCCTACCCTTAAAACCTCTCCCTCCCTCCCTCTCTGTCTCTCTCTCTCACATACATATACACCCGCCAGGAGCCATGACTCGACTCCTACAACAACAATTAGGTGAGTACACACACACACATCATGAACAAGTCTTCAAGGTCACTGTTATCAGCGGCAGTCAAAATATACTTAATATTCTTTGTTTACAGTGAGAAACACAATTCTCCCCTTTATCTCCCCACCCTCACCCCCTTTATCTCCCCACCCTCACCCCTTTATCTCCTCACCCTCACCCCCTTTATCTCCCCCCTCACCCTCTTTATCTTCCAATCCTTACCATCTTTATCTCCCCACCTTCACCCCGCTTTATCTCCCTACCCTCACCCCCATTTATCTCCCCATCCTCACTTCTGTGGAGAACTGGTTTGATAAGTACACTTCCCTGCATGAAACAAACATAGCAATCGGTACTTATCTGTTAACAGCAGGATGTCCAGCAGCCTCTCCCTGGACACCCCTTCCGGATGCCGTTACACTTTCCAAAGTGGCTTTGGATTAACAAAGTTTGTTAGTCATATAATTTACCCCAAAACAGCGTATATCCAGCATTTTATTATCATTAGAAATGCGTAATGATACTTACATAGTTTTGGGTAAATCACCCACACATTACGGGATCTATTGGTAATTCCGGTCAAATCTCAACCCTACCTATTAGCTGTAGCTAACGTAATTAGGTGTGGGTATGCCTGGACTTTCCTGGGTATTGTAACTGACCCAATTTTCCCTAGTTTGTTGTAGGGGGGGGGGGTGACCCCGGTATTGACGTCTTGAGTAGGCTGCTGCAGATGCATAGTTATGTCCTCACTCATTGATAGGGAGTCACTTCGGTCAGTTTTTACGAGATAGGGTGATATGTTGTCCCTTTGTTCATAACACCTGAATGCATACCGCGACACAAACTTTACACTTATCGGGATTATACCGCATATTATACACTACTGTTTAACTAGTTTTACTAGTGGAGTTTGACAGTATTTCAGAGTTTACCGCACAAAGTCAGTATTTTCCTTGTCCTCATCGTGAGATTTGTGACGTGGTTCACGCTCTGATATCTGAATTCAACCTAGCTTGTCTCCCTGCCCAGAGTTCACAAGTCACCTTCCGTACAAAATAATTGCTGAGTTCAACTTTATATCTCTTACTTACTTCACATTGCAACAGTATTCAATACAAGAGGGTAGGTTTCTTGTTATCTAGCTAAAGACTAGAATTCCTAATAGTCCCAACTTGTAGATAAAGTGGGCCGCAGGTTTTCCCTTAACTTTCTTGCTAAGGAGAAAAGAGTAATTACTCTCGTTTAACCTCTTTGTATAGTTGATCAGGAACTCTAGCAAGGAGAGGAAGGTGTACCTCGTGACGCTATGGTACATACATATGTTCCTCATAAAGCCTCATAAAGCTCCAGGCCCGGTGGCCTGGTGGCTAAAGCTCCCGCTTCACACACGGAGGGCCCGGGTTCGATTCCCGGCGGGTGGAAACATTTCGACACGTTTCCTTACACCTGTTGTCCTGTTCACCTAGCAGCAAATAGGTACCTGGGTGTTAGTCGACTGGTGTGGGTCGCATCCTGGGGGACAAGATTAAGGACCCCAATGGAAATAAGTTAGACAGTCCTCGATGACGCACTGACTTTCTTGGGTTATCCTGGGTGGCTAACCCTCCGGGGTTAAAAATCCGAACGAAATCTTATCTTATCTTATCTTATCTTACTAGCTCTTTCCGGGAGGGCTAAGTCCCTCGGAGGGCTGAGGGTGGACTGAGAAGGCTGAGAGATACCCACTTTACTGGAGAAATTTATCCACTACTCCCCTTTATCTTCCAACCCTCACCCCCTTTATCTCCCCACCCTCACGTCCTTTATTTTTCAACCCTCATCCCCTTTATCTTCCAACCCTCACCCCCTTTATCTTCCAACCCTCACCCCCTTTATCTTCCAACCCTCACCCCCTTTATCTTCCAACCCTCACCCCCCTTTATCTCCCTACCCTTACCCTCTTTATCTTCCAACTCCTTACCCATCTTTATCTCCCAACCATCACCCCAGAGAATAAAAGTAAGGGCTGAGACATGAGAAGGGGAGAGAGTAACCAATGGGGTTCCGCAAGGATTAATGTTAGGATCAATACTGTTCATATGCATGTGGATCTACAAACATTATCTCTCAGTCCACAGTATGTCTGCGAACTGTTAAGCAACTGTCAAGGCCAGTCATAGCTTGAACCAGTTCAAGAAGACTGCCAAAAAGTGTCTGATGAATGAAGCAACAGAAAGGGAGGGGAATGATTTTCCATTTTTTAGCTAAAATACGTGTAAATTTTACCTTATCCCTAGTAATGACCCTCGTATTGTAGATAGTCGTAATGACCCTCGGGTAGTAGATAGTCTTAATGACCCTCGTATTGTAGATAGTCTTAATGACCCTCGTGTAGTAGATAGTCTTTTTAGTATGATAATAAGATGTTATCTTCATTATAGAATAATAAGAAAATATTATAACCTTTATATTATAATAATAAGGTAAAAGGACCCCAATGGAAATAAGTCACTCTGTCTGACTTTTTTGGGTTATCCCAGGTTCTCTACACATATGCTGCTATGTATGATAATTCTATGTAACTGTATTGTGTATACCTGAATAAATTTACTTACTTACTTACTTATATATGTGACTGACCTACCCGAGGGGGAATGAGTCATGTATCACTGTTTGCTGACGAGTTAAGACTAACTAGAAGAATAAGAAGAGGATAGGATATACCACTCAATACATTACCCACTGGAAAAAAAATTACCATTGTGAACAATATAAGCAAAATTTCAATTACAATAGAACACTAAAATATTATACTGATAATACCCATTTGAAAATAAAACATGAATATCCAGCATGTTCAAAGAAATATATTCCAGAGACCTTCCCCTCCCCCCACACACACACAGACTAGAGATGTGGTTCAACAAGTGACTTCTAGGTTCAACCCAAACTAATGCAAGAGAAGAGAACAGACCGGACACAGAGTACAGAATGAGAGAAGTTTTGCAACTAGAGGAATGTACTACAAGGACAGGTTGCAAGGAGTGGAATGTACTACAAGGACAGGTTGCAAGGAGTGGAATGTACTACAAGGAGAGGTTGCAAGGAGTGGAATGTACTACAAGGAGAGGTTGCAAGGAGTGGAATGTACTACAAGGACAGGTTGCAAGGAGAGGAATGCACTACAAGGAGAGGTTGCAAGGAGAGGAATGCACTACAAGGAGAGGTTGCAAGGAGTGGAATGTACTACAAGGACAAGTTGCAAGGAGTGGAATGTACTACAAGGAGAGGTTGCAAGGAGTGGAATGTACTACAAGGACAGGTTGCAAGGAGAGGAACGCACTACAAGGAGAGGTTGCAAGGAGTGGAATGTACTACAAGGAGAGGTTGCAAGGACTGGAATGCACTACAAGAAGAGGTTGCAAGGAGTGGAATGCACTACAAGGAGAGGTTGCAAGGAGAGGAATGCACTACAAGGAGAGGTTGCAAGGAGAGGAATGCACTACAAGGAGAGGTTGCAAGGACTGGAATGCACTACAAGGAGAGGTTGCAAGGAGAGGAATGCACTACAAGGAGAGGTTGCAAGGAGAGGAATGCACTACAAGGAGAGGTTGCAAGGAGTGGAATGTACTACAAGGAGAGGTTGCAAGGAGTGGAATGTACAACAAGGAGAGGTTGCAAGGAGTGGAATGTACTACAAGGAGAGGTTGCAAGGAGTGGAATGTACAACAAGGAGAGGTTGCAAGGAGTGGAATGTACAACAAGGAGAGGTTGCAAGGAGTGGAATGTACTACAAGGAGAGGTTGCAAGGAGTGGAATGTACTACAAGGAGAGGTTGCAAGGAGTGGAATGTACTACAAGGAGAGGTTGCAAGGAGTGGAATGCACAACAAGGAGAGGTTGCAAGGACTGGAATGCACTACAAGGAGAGGTTGCAAGGAGAGGAATGCACTACAAGGAGAGGTTGCAAGGAGTGGAATGCACTACAAGGAGAGGTTGCAAAGACTGGAATGCACTACAAGGAGAGGTTGCAAGGAGTGGAATGCACTACAAGGAGAGGTTGCAAGGACTGGAATGCACTACAAGGAGAGGTTGCAAGGAGAGGAATGCACTACAAGGAGAGGTTGCAAGGAGTGGAATGCACTACAAGGAGAGGTTGCAAGGACTGGAATGCACTACAAGGAGAGGTTGCAAGGAGAGGAATGTACTACAAGGAGAGGTTGCAAGGACTGGAATGCACTACAAGGAGAGGTTGCAAGGAGTGGAATGCACTACAAGGAGAGGTTGCAAGGAGAGGAATGTACTACAAGGAGAGGTTGCAAGGAGTGGAATGCACTACAAGGAGAGGTTGCAAGGAGAGGAATGTACTACAAGGAGAGGTTGCAAGGAGAGGAATGCACTACAAGGAGAGGTTGCAAGGAGTGGAATGTACTACAAGGAGAGGTTGCAAGGAGAGGAATGTACTACAAGGAGAGGTTGCAAGGAGAGGAATGCACTACAAGGAGAGGAATGTACTACAAGGAGAGGTTGCAAGGAGTGGAATGTACTACAAGGAGAGGTTGCAAGGAGAGGAATGCACTACAAGGAGAGGTTGCAAGGAGAGGAATGTACTACAAGGAGAGGTTGCAAGGACTGGAATGCACTACAAGGAGAGGTTGCAAGGAGAGGAATGTACTACAAGGAGAGGTTGCAAGGACTGGAATGTACTACAAGGAGAGGTTGCAAGGAGTGGAATGCACTACAAGGAGAGGTTGCAAGGAGAGGAATGCACTACAAGGAGAGGTTGCAAGGAGAGGAATGTACTACAAGGAGAGGTTGCAAGGACTGGAATGCACTACAAGGAGAGGTTGCAAGGAGTGGAATGCACTACAAGGAGAGGTTGCAAGGAGAGGAATGTACTACAAGGAGAGGTTGCAAGGAGTGGAATGTACTACAAGGAGAGGTTGCAAGGAGAGAATGGAATGCACTACAAGGAGAGGTTGCAAGGAGAGGAATGCACTACAAGGAGAGGTTGCAAGGAGAGGAATGTACTACAAGGAGAGGTTGCAAGGAGTGGAATGCACTACAAGGAGAGGTTGCAAGGAGAGGAATGCACTACAAGGAGAGGTTGCAAGGAGAGGAATGCACTACAAGGAGAGGTTGCAAGGAGAGGAATGTACTACAAGGAGAGGTTGCAAGGAGAGGAATGTACTACAAGGAGAGGTTGCAAGGAGTGGAATGCACTACAAGGAGAGGTTGCAAGGAGAGGAATGCACTACAAGGAGAGGTTGCAAGGAGAGGAATGCACTACAAGGAGAGGTTGCAAGGAGAGGAATGCACTACAAGGAGAGGTTGCAAGGAGAGGAATGCACTACAAGGAGAGGTTGCAAGGAGAGGAATGTACTACAAGGAGAGGTTGCAAGGAGTGAGGAATGTACTACAAGGAGAGGTTGCAAGGAGAGGAATGTACTACAAGGAGAGGTTGCAAGGACTGGAATGCACTACAAGGAGAGGTTGCAAGGAGAGGAATGCACTACAAGGAGAGGTTGCAAGGAGAGGAATGTACTACAAGGAGAGGTTGCAAGGACTGGAATGCACTACAAGGAGAGGTTGCAAGGAGTGGAATGCACTACAAGGAGAGGTTGCAAGGAGAGGAATGTACTACAAGGAGAGGTTGCAAGGAGTGGAATGTACTACAAGGAGAGGTTGCAAGGAGTGGAATGCACTACAAGGAGAGGTTGCAAGGAGAGGAATGCACTACAAGGAGAGGTTGCAAGGAGAGGAATGTACTACAAGGAGAGGTTGCAAGGAGTGGAATGCACTACAAGGAGAGGTTGCAAGGAGAGGAATGCACTACAAGGAGAGGTTGCAAGGAGAGGAATGTACTACAAGGAGAGGTTGCAAGGAGAGGAATGCACTACAAGGAGAGGTTGCAAGGAGAGGAATGTACTACAAGGAGAGGTTGCAAGGAGAGGAATGTACTACAAGGAGAGGTTGCAAGGAGAGGAATGTACTACAAGGAGAGGTTGCAAGGAGAGGAATGTACTACAATGAGAGGTTGCAAGGAGAGGAATGCACTACAAGGAGAGGTTGCAAGGAGAGGAATGTACTACAAGGAGATGTTGCAAGGAGAGGAATGTACTACAATGAGAGGTTGCAAGGAGAGGAATGTACTACAAGGAGAGGTTGCAAGGAGAGGAATGCACTACAAGGAGAGGTTGCAAGGAGAGGAATGCACTACAAGGAGAGGTTGCAAGGAGAGGAATGTACTACAAGGAGAGGTTGCAAGGAGTGGAATGCACTACAAGGAGAGGTTGCAAGGAGAGGAATGCACTACAAGGAGAGGTTGCAAGGAGAGGAATGTACTACAAGGAGAGGTTGCAAGGAGTGGAATGCACTACAAGGAGAGGTTGCAAGGAGTGGAATGCACTACAAGGAGAGGTTGCAAGGAGAGGAATGTACTACAAGGAGAGGTTGCAAGGAGAGGAATGTACTACAAGGAGAGGTTGCAAGGAGTGGAATGTACTACAAGGAGAGGTTACTACAAGCAAGGAGTGGAATGGAATGCATTACAAGAAGAGGTTGCAAGGAGAGGAATGTACTACAAGGAGAGGTTGCAAGGAGTGGAATGTACTACAAGGAGAGGTTGCAAGGAGAGGAATGTACTACAAGGAGAGGTTGCAAGGAGTGGAATGTACTACAAGGAGAGGTTGCAAGGAGAGGAATGTACTACAAGGAGAGGTTGCAAGGAGAGGAATGCACTACAAGGAGAGGTTGCAAGGAGAGAATGAACTACAAGGAGAGGTTGCAAGGAGAGGAATGTACTACAAGGAGAGGTTGCAAGGAGAGGAATGTACTACAAGGAGAGGTTGCAAGGAGAGGAATGTACTACAAGGAGAGGTTGCAAGGAGTGGAATGTACTACAAGGAGAGGTTGCAAGGAGAGGAATGCACTACAAGGAGAGGTTGCAAGGAGAGGAATGTACTACAAGGAGAGGTTGCAAGGAGTGGAATGCACTACAAGGAGAGGTTGCAAGGAGAGGAATGCACTACAAGGAGAGGTTGCAAGGAGAGGAATGTACTACAAGGAGAGGTTGCAAGGAGTGGAATGTACTACAAGGAGAGGTTGCAAGGAGAGGAATGCACTACAAGGAGAGGTTGCAAGGAGTGGAATGCACTACAAGGAGAGGTTGCAAGGAGAGGAATGTACTACAAGGAGAGGTTGCAAGGAGAATGGAGAGGTTGCAAGGAGAGGAATGCACTACAAGGAGAGGTTGCAAGGAGAGAGGTTGCAAGGAGAGGAATGTACTACAAGGAGAGGTTGCAAGGAGTGGAATGCACTACAAGGAGAGGTTGCAAGGAGTGGAATGCACTACAAGGAGAGGTTGCAAGGAGAGGAATGCACTACAAGGAGAGGTTGCAAGGAGAGGAATGTACTACAAGGAGAGGTTGCAAGGAGAGGAATGCATTACAAGAAGAGGTTGCAAGGAGTGGAATGTACTACAAGGAGAGGTTGCAAGGAGAGGAATGCACTACAAGGAGAGGTTGCAAGGAGTGGAATGCACTACAAGGAGAGGTTGCAAGGAGAGGAATGCACTACAAGGAGAGGTTGCAAGGAGTGGAATGCACTACAAGGAGAGGTTGCAAGGAGAGGAATGTACTACAAGGAGAGGTTGCAAGGAGAGGAACGTACAAGGAGAGGTTGCAAGGACTGGAATGCACTACAAGGAGAGGTTGCAAGGAGAGGAATGTACTACAAGGAGAGGTTGCAAGGAGTGGAATGCACTACAAGAAGAGGTTGCAAGGAGTGGAATGCACTACAAGGAGAGGTTGCAAGGAGAGGAATGCACTACAAGGAGGGGTTGCAAGGAGTGGAATGCACTACAAGGAGAGGTTGCAAGGAGAGGTTGCAAGGAGAGGAATGCACTACAAGGAGAGGTTGCAAGGAGTGGAATGTACTACAAGGAGAGGTTGCAAGGAGTGGAATATACTACAAGGAGAGGTTGCAAGGAGAGGAATGTACTACAAGGAGAGGTTGCAAGGAGAGGAATGTACTACAAGGAGAGGTTGCAAGGAGAGGAATGTACTACAAGGAGAGGTTGCAAGGAGTGGAATGTACTACAATGAGAGGTTGCAAGGAGAGGAATGTACTACAAGGAGAGGTTGCAAGGAGAGGAATGCACTACAAGGAGAGGTTGCAAGGAGTGGAATGCACTACAAGGAGAGGTTGCAAGGAGAGGAATGTACTACAAGGAGAGGTTGCAAGGAGTGGAATGTACTACAAGGAGAGGTTGCAAGGAGAGGAATGCACTACAAGGAGAGGTTGCAAGGAGTGGAATGCACTACAAGGAGAGGTTGCAAGGAGAGGAATGTACTACAAGGAGAGGTTGCAAGGAGTGGAATGCACTACAAGGAGAGGTTGCAAGGAGAGGAATGCACTACAAGGAGAGGTTGCAAGGAGAGGAATGCACTACAAGGAGAGGTTGCAAGGAGAGGAATGTACTACAAGGAGAGGTTGCAAGGAGAGGAATGCACTACAAGGAGAGGTTGCAAGGAGAGGAACGTACAAGGAGAGGTTGCAAGGAGTGGAATGCACTACAAGGAGAGGTTGCAAGGAGAGGAATGTACTACAAGGAGAGGTTGCAAGGAGTGGAATGCACTACAAGGAGAGGTTGCAAGGAGAGGAATGCACTACAAGGAGAGGTTGCAAGGAGAGGAATGTACTACAAGGAGAGGTTGCAAGGAGTGGAATGCACTACAAGGAGAGGAATGCACTACAAGGAGAGGTTGAAAAAAACTGGACTTGTCGACCTTAAGAGGAGAGGACGAGGGGGGAGACATGATTACTGCGTAAAAAAATCTTAAGATGAACTGATAGTGGCAGATTGTTTGAATTAAGAAGACCAGGATGAAGGGGACACAGGTGGAACCTGAAGACGCAGATGAGCCACACAGATGCTTACCAGTGACCTGAAAGAAGGCTTCACTCTTAACTACTGGATCAACCAGGCTGCTCTTGTTATCAACAGCCTCAAGACCTACATGAGATGCACTTTACTTTTGAGAACTAAGTTCCAGCAATATATCTGAAGGAAGACTGGTGACTGTGACTTAACTCTGAAGGAAGGCTGGTGACTGTGACTTAACTCTGAAGGAAGGCTGGTGACTGTGACTTAACTCTGAAGGAAGGCTGGTGACTGTGACTTAACTCTGAAGGAAGGCTGGTGACTGTGACTTAACTCTGAAGGAAGCCTGGTGACTGTGACTTAACTCTGAAGGAAGCCTGGTGACTGTGACTTAACTCTGAAGGAAGGCTGGTGACTGTGACTTAACTCTGAAGGAAGGCTGGTGACTGTGACTTAACTCTGAAGGAAGCCTGGTGACTGTGACTTAACTCTGAAGGAAGCCTGGTGACTGTGACTTAACTCTGAAGGAAGGCTGGTGACTGTGACTTAACTCTGAAGGAAGGCTGGTGACTGTGACTTAACTCTGAAGGAAGCCTGGTGACTGTGACTTAACTCTGAAGGAAGGCTGGTGACTGTGACTTAACTCTGAAGGAAGGCTGGTGACTGTGACTTAACTCTGAAGGAAGGCTGGTGACTGTGACTTAACTCTGAAGGAAGGCTGGTGACTGTGACTTAACTCTGAAGGAAGGCTGGTGACTGTGACTTAACTCTGAAGGAAGGCTGGTGACTGTGACTTAACTCTGAAGGAAGGCTGGTGACTGTGACTTAACTCTGAAGGAAGGCTGGTGACTGTGACTTAACTCTGAAGGAAGGCTGGTGACTGTGACTTAACTCTGAAGGAAGGCTGGTGACTGTGACTTAACTCTGAAGGAAGTCTGGTGACTGTGACTTAACTCTGAAGGAAGGCTGGTGACTGTGACTTAACTCTGAAGGAAGCCTGGTGACTGTGACTTAACTCTGAAGGAAGTCTGGTGACTGTGACTTAACTCTGAAGGAAGCCTGGTGACTGTGACTTAACTCTGAAGGAAGGCTGGTGACTGTGACTTAACTCTGAAGGAAGCCTGGTGACTGTGACTTAACTCTGAAGGAAGGCTGGTGACTGTGACT
Organism: Cherax quadricarinatus; assembly: GCF_038502225.1. Taxonomy (NCBI): domain Eukaryota; kingdom Metazoa; phylum Arthropoda; class Malacostraca; order Decapoda; family Parastacidae; genus Cherax; species Cherax quadricarinatus. The sequence continues at coordinate 70,274,151 of NC_091296.1, read as the reverse complement.
TAACTCTGAAGGAAGGCTGGTGACTGTGACTTAACTCTGAAGGAAGGCTGGTGACTGTGACTTAACTCTGAAGGAAGGCTGGTGACTGTGACTTAACTCTGAAGGAAGCCTGGTGACTGTGACTTAACTCTGAAGGAAGTCTGGTGACTGTGACTTAACTCTGAAGGAAGCCTGGTGACTGTGACTTAACTCTGAAGGAAGGCTGGTGACTGTGACTTAACTCTGAAGGAAGGCTGGTGACTGTGACTTAACTCTGAAGGAAGTCTGGTGACTGTGACTTAACTCTGAAGGAAGCCTGGTGACTGACTTATCTCTGCAATATGTAAGTACTAGCACAGACCAGGCCTGGTACAGACCAAACCTAGCACAGATCAAGCCTGGCAAAGACCAAGCCTAGCACAGATCAAGCCTGGCAAAGACCAAGCCTAGCACAGATCAAGCCTGGCAAAGACCAAGCCTAGCACAGATCAAGCCTGGCAAAGACCAAGCCTAGCACAGATCAAGCCTGGCAAAGACCAAGCCTAGCACAGATCAAGCCTGGCAAAGACCAAGCCTAGCACAGATCAAGCCTGGCAAAGACCAAGCCTAGCACAGATCAAGCCTGGCAAAGACCAAGCCTAGCACAGATCAAGCCTGGCAAAGACCAAGCCTAGCACAGATCAAGCCTGGCAAAGACCAAGCCTAGCACAGATCAAGCCTGGCAAAGACCAAGCCTAGCACAGATCAAGCCTGGCAAAGACCAAGCCTAGCACAGATCAAGCCTGGCAAAGACCAAGCCTAGCACAGATCAAGCCTGGCAAAGACCAAGCCTAGCACAGATCAAGCCTGGCAAAGACCAAGCCTAGCACAGATCAAGCCTGGCAAAGACCAAGCCTAGTACAGATCAAGCCTGGCAAAGACCAAGCCTAGCACAGATCAAGCCTGGCAAAGACCAAGCCTAGCACAGATCAAGCCTGACAAAGACCAAGCCTAGCACAGATCAAGCCTGGCAAAGACCAAGCCTAGCACAGATCAAGCCTGGCAAAGACCAGGCCTAGCACAGACCAAGCCTAGCACAGACCAAGCCTGGTCCAGGACCGGGCTGCGGGAACAGGTAACCCCTCAAAGTCTTCAAAATACACTGAAAGACATAAACAATAAACAAAAACTTTACACACAAAATACCAATGAAAATTATATAAATTATATAAATATATTTGCTATATAATATATGTTATTTGCTATATAATATATGTTATTTGCTATATATGTTATTTGCTATATAATATATGTTATTTGCTATATAATATATGTTATTTGCTATATAATATATGTTATTTGCTATATAATATATATATTTTCCGCTGAGAGAACTTGATCAATAAGAAAGTTTAACGGACCTATTATCTTCGACAAAGAGACCAATTATAGTTGTAAGAGACCAACTGGGACCGGAAAAGACCAGCTGATGACCTTTTAAATTGAAAGAGACAGACGAACAAACGGACAGACCAGCCTTGACCAGACCAAAGCAGGACTGACAGACCAAGACACTGCTTCAGACCAAAAGACACTGTTTCAGACCAAAAGACACTATTTTAGACCAAAAGACACTATTTCAGACCAAAAGACACAATTTCAGACCAAAAGACACTATTTTAGACCAAAAGACACTATTTCAGACCAAAAGACACTATTTCAGACCAAAAGACACTATTTCAGACCAAAAGACACTATTTCAGACCAAAAGACACTATTTCAGACCAAAAGACACTATTTCAGACTAAAAGACACTATTTCAGACCAAAAGACACTATTTCAGACCAAAAGACACTATTTCAGACCAAAAGACACTATTTCAGACCAAACGACACTATTTCAGACCAAAAGACACTATTTCAGACTAAAAGACACTATTTCAGACCAAAAGACACTATTTCAGACTAAAAGACACTATTTCAGACCAAAAGACACTATTTCAGACTAAAAGACACTATTTCAGACCAAAAGACACTATTTCAGACCAAAAGACACTATTTCAGACTAAAAGACACTATTTCAGACCAAAAGACACTATTTCAGACTAAAAGACACTATTTCAGACCAAAAGACACTATTTCAGACTAAAAGACACTATTTCAGACCAAAAGACACTATTTCAGACTAAAAGACACTATTTCAGACTAAAAGACACTATTTCAGACTAAAAGACACTATTTCAGACCAAAAGACACTATTTCAGACCAAAAGACACTATTTCAGACCAAAAGACACTATTTCAGACCAAACGACACTATTTCAGACCAAAAGACACTATTTCAGACTAAAAGACACTATTTCAGACCAAAAGACACTATTTCAGACTAAAAGACACTATTTCAGACCAAAAGACACTATTTCAGACTAAAAGACACTATTTCAGACCAAAAGACACTATTTCAGACCAAAAGACACTATTTCAGACTAAAAGACACTATTTCAGACCAAAAGACACTATTTCAGACTAAAAGACACTATTTCAGACCAAAAGACACTATTTCAGACTAAAAGACACTATTTCAGACCAAAAGACACTATTTCAGACTAAAAGACACTATTTCAGACCAAAAGACACTATTTCAGACTAAAAGACACTATTTCAGACCAAAAGACACTATTTCAGACCAAAAGACACTATTTCAGACCAAAAGACACTATTTCAGACTAAAAGACACTATTTCAGACCAAAAGACACTATTTCAGACCAAAAGACACTATTTCAGACCAAAAGACACTATTTCAGACCAAAAGACACTATTTCAGACCAAAAGACACTATTTCAGACTAAAAGACACTATTTCAGACCAAAAGACACTATTTCAGACTAAAAGACACTATTTCAGACCAAAAGATCGCAAAGAAAACTTAAAATAAAGAAAAAAACAAATTTTGTAAGTTGAGAAGAAACGTCAAGAAAGACTTGTCAACGACGTTGGGAAATTAACGTATTAAAAATAAGGATATATACCTGGAGGATGGTCCTGGAGGATGGTCCTGGAGGATAGTCCTGGAGGATAGTCCTGGAGGATGGTCCTGGAGGATGGTCCTGGAGGATGGTCCTGGAGGATAGTCCTGGAGGATGGTCCTGGAGGATAGTCCTGGAGGATAGTCCTGGAGGATAGTCCTGGAGGATGGTCCTGGAGGATGGTCCTGGAGGATGGTCCTGGAGGATGGTCCTGGAGGATGGTCCTGGAGGATGGTCCTGGAGGATAGTCCTGGAGGATAGTCCTGGAGGATTGTCCTGGAGGATGGTCCTGGAGGATAGTCCTGGAGGATTGTCCTGGAGGATGGTCCTGGAGGATGATCCTGGAGGATAGTCCTGGAGGATGGTCCTGGAGGATGGTCCTGGAGGATAGTCCTGGAGGATAGTCCTGGAGGATGGTCCTGGAGGATGGTCCTGGAGGATGGTCCTGGAGGATGGTCCTGGAGGATGGTCCTGGAGGATGGTCCTGGAGGATAGTCCTGGAGGATAGTCCTGGAGGATTGTCCTGGAGGATGGTCCTGGAGGATGATCCTGGAGGATGGTCCTGGAGGATGGTCCTGGAGGATGGTCCTGGAGGATGGTCCTGGAGGATGGTCCTGGAGGATAGTCCTGGAGGATAGTCCTGGAGGATGGTCCTGGAGGATGGTCCTGGAGGATGATCCTGGAGGATGGTCCTGGAGGATAGTCCTGGAGGATGGTCCTGGAGGATGGTCCTGGAGGATGGTCCTGGAGGATAGTCCTGGAGGATGGTCCTGGAGGATGGTCCTGGAGGATGGTCCTGGAGGATGGTCCTGGAGGATGGTCCTGGAGGATGGTCCTGGAGGATGGTCCTGGAGGATGGTCCTGGAGGATAGTCCTGGAGGATAGTCCTAGAAGGATGGTCCTGGAGGATGGTCCTGGAGGATGGTCCTGGAGGATAGTCCTGGAGGATGGTCCTGGAGGATGGTCCTGGAGGATGGTCCTGGAGGATGGTCCTGGAGGATAGTCCTGGAGGATGGTCCTGGAGGATGGTCCTGGAGGATGGTCCTGGAGGATGGTCCTGGAGGATAGTCCTGGAGGATGGTCCTGGAGGATAGTCCTGGAGGATGGTCCTGGAGGATGGTCCTGGAGGATGGTCCTGGAGGATGGTCCTGGAGGATAGTCCTGGAGGATGGTCCTGGAGGATGGTCCTGGAGGATGGTCCTGGAGGATGGTCCTGGAGGATGGTCCGGGAGTCAACGTCCCCGCGGCCAGGTCCGTGACCAGGTCTGCATCACCTCCACGACCACTAACAACAGTGACCGTCAACAGATAGCTTAGGGCATAAGGACTACTGGAGACCATCAACGGACCACTAGAGACCATCAACAGACCACTAGAAACCATCAAAACCACTAGAGACCATTAACAGCCACTAGAGACCATCGGGACCACAAAAGACAGTACGGTACTAGGTCACTGGCATCGTAGTCACCTAATTCTACTTTCCTACACCCAGCTGCTTCAAACGTGACTTGAACAACGGGAAAAGGGAAAGGTAACAGGGTAACAGAAGCACATAGCAACTCAACCAACACGAAAACTCTCGCAATCCATCAAAGGTATATCAAAGATCCGATTAGAAAGAAAGAGAGAACTATATAGAGAAGCAAAACTATGATATCAAAATAGTGGTATCAAAACTGTGGTATCACAAATCTGGTGTCACAACTCTGGTGTCACAACTCTGGTGTCACAACTCTGGTGTCACAACTCTGGTGTCACAACTCTGGTGTGACAACTCTGGTGTAACAACTCTGGTGTCACAACTCTGGTGTCACAACTCTGGTGTAACAACTCTGGTGTCACAACTCTGGTGTCACAACTCTGGTGTCACAACTCTGGTGTGACAACTCTGGTGTAACAACTCTGGTGTCACAACTCTGGTGTCACAACTCTGGTGTAACAACTCTGGTGTCACAACTCTGGTGTTACAACTCTGGTGTTACAACTCTGGTGAAACAGCTCTGGTGTCACAACTCTGGTGTAACAACTCTGGTGTAACAACTCTGGTGTCACAACTCTGGTGTCATAACTCTGGTGTTACAACTCTGGTGTAACAGCTCTGGTGTCACAACTCTGGTGTCACAACTCTGGTGTCATAACTCTGGTGTAACAACTCTGGTGTAACAACTCTGGTGTCACAACTCTGGTGTCACAACTCTGGTGTCACAACTCTGGTGTCACAACTCTGGTGTCACAACTCTGGTGTAACAACTCTGGTGTAACAACTCTGGTGTAACAACTCTGGTGTAACAACTCTGGTGTAACAACTCTGGTGTCACAACTCTGGTGTAACAACTCTGGTGTTACAACTCTGGTGTCACAACTCTGGTGTCACAACTCTGGTGTCACAACTCTGGTGTCACAACTCTGGTGTCACAACTCTGGTGTTACAACTCTGGTGTTACAACTCTGGTGTAACAACTCTGGTGTTACAACTCTAGTGTTACAACTCTGGTGTTACAGCAGAGTTGTTACAACTCTGGTGTCACAACTCTGGTGTAACAACTCTGGTGTCACAACTCTGGTGTCACAACTCTGGTGTAACAACTCTGGTGTCACAACTCTGGTGTCACAACTCTGGTGTCACAACTCTGGTGTCACAGCTCTGTTGTCACAACTCTGGTGTAACAACTCTGGTGTAACAACTCTGGTGTCACAACTCTGGTGTCACAACTCTGGTGTCACAACTCTGGTGTTACAACTCTGGTGTTACAACTCTGGTGTAACAGCTCTGGTGTCACAACTCTGGTGTTACAACTCTGGTGTAACAGCTCTGGTGTCACAACTCTGGTGTAACAACTCTGGTGTAACAACTCTGGTGTCACAACTCTGGTGTCACAACTCTGGTGTCACAACTCTGGTGTAACAACTCTGGTGTAACAACTCTGGTGTCACAACTCTGGTGTCACAACTCTGGTGTCACAACTCTGGTGTTACAACTCTGGTGTAACAGCTCTGGTGTTACAACTCTGGTGTCACAACTCTGGTGTCACAACTCTGGTGTTACAACTCTGGTGTCACAACTCTGGTGTTACAACTCTGGTGTTACAACTCTGGTGTAACAACTCTGGTGTTACAACTCTGGTGTTACAACTCTGGTGTTATAACTCTGGTGTCACAACTCTGGTGTTACAACTCTGGTGTTACAACTCTGGTGTTACAACTCTGGTGTAACAACTCTGGTGTAACAACTCTGGTGTCACAACTCTGGTGTCACAACTCTGGTGTAACAACTCTGGTGTCACAACTCTGGTGTAACAACTCTGGTGTCACAACTCTGGTGTTACAACTCTGGTGTAACAACTCTGGTGTCACAACTCTGATGTAACAACTCTGGTGTCACAACTCTGGTGTAACAACTCTGATGTCACAACTCTGGTGTAACAACTCTGGTGTCACAACTCTGGTGTCACAACTCTGGTGTCACAACTCTGGTGTAACAACTCTGGTGTAACAACTCTGGTGTCACAACTCTGGTGTAACAACTCTGGTGTAACAACTCTGGTGTAACAACTCTGGTGTAACAACTCTGATGTCACAACTCTGGTGTAACAACTCTGGTGTAACAACTCTGGTGTCACAACTCTGGTGTAACAACTCTGGTGTAACAACTCTGGTGTAACAACTCTGGTGTCACAACTCTGGTGTCACAACTCTGGTGTCACAACTCTGGTGTCACAACTCTGGTGTCACAACTCTGGTGTAACAACTCTGGTGTCACAACTCTGGTGTCACAACTCTGGTGTCACAACTCTGGTGTCACAACTCTGGTGTCACAGCTCTGGTGTCACAGCTCTGGTGTAACAACTCTGGTGTCACAACTCTGGTGTCACAACTCTGGTGTCACAACTCTGGTGTCACAACTCTGGTGTCACAACTCTGGTGTCACAACTCTGGTGTCACAACTCTGGTGTCACAACTCTGGTGTCACAACTCTGGTGTCACAACTCTGGTGTCACAACTCTGGTGTAACAACTCTGGTGTCACAACTCTGGTGTAACAACTCTGGTGTCACAACTCTGGTGTCACAACTCTGGTGTCACAACTCTGGTGTAACAACTCTGGTGTAACAACTCTGGTGTCACAACTCTGGTGTAACAACTCTGGTGTAACAACTCTGGTGTAACAACTCTGGTGTCACAACTCTGGTGTCACAACTCTGGTGTCACAACTCTGGTGTCACAACTCTGGTGTAACAACTCTGGTGTCACAACTCTGGTGTCACAACTCTGGTGTCACAACTCTGGTGTCACAACTCTGGTGTCACAGCTCTGGTGTCACAGCTCTGGTGTAACAACTCTGGTGTCACAACTCTGGTGTCACAACTCTGGTGTCACAACTCTGGTGTCACAACTCTGGTGTCACAACTCTGGTGTCACAACTCTGGTGTCACAACTCTGGTGTCACAACTCTGGTGTCACAACTCTGGTGTCACAACTCTGGTGTCACAACTCTGGTGTCACAACTCTGGTGTAACAACTCTGGTGTCACAACTCTGGTGTAACAACTCTGGTGTCACAACTCTGGTGTCACAACTCTGGTGTCACAACTCTGGTGTCACAACTCTGGTGTCACAACTCTGGTGTCACAACTCTGGTGTCACAACTCTGGTGTCACAACTCTGGTGTAACAACTCTGGTGTAACAACTCTGGTGTAACAACTCTGGTGTCACAACTCTGGTGTAACAACTCTGGTGTAACAACTCTGGTGTCACAACTCTGGTGTCACAACTCTGGTGTCACAACTCTGGTGTCACAACTCTGGTGTAACAACTCTGGTGTAACAACTCTGGTGTTACAACTCTGGTGTCACAACTCTGGTGTCACAACTCTGGTGTCACAACTCTGGTGTAACAACTCTGGTGTCACAACTCTGGTGTCACAACTCTGGTGTCACAACTCTGGTATCAAAACTGTAATCATCTTCACCGGCAGAAACAACAATATACTACATTCCAAAATATGTGAATTGTGTTCCCAGACTATGCATACATAGCGTGGAATAACAAGAGACCTGAAGACATTCTTAGGAACTGTATGAATATACTAAGGTACACAGTGGCTTTGGTGGAGTACCTATGGAAGTGTGGCTTTGGTGGAGTACCTGTGGAAGTGTTGCTTTGGTGGAGTACCTGTGGAAGTGTGGCTTTGGTGGAGTACCTGTGGAAGTGTGGCTTTGGTGGGACTGACAACCTCAAATCTACGACTTCAAGGGTGATGGACTGATTACATCGTCTTCACATCTCTACTGCTCCCGCCTACTTTTTGTACTCGATTGAAGAAGCCTACTGTGTAGGCGAAACGTTTCGGAATAAAGTTGCCTATGTGTCTTATGTACCAACCTGTCGGTATTGTATACCATTTGATAATCACACTGACGTCACCATACTGCCGACTTCACCCAGGACGTCTGCCCAATGTCACCCTGGACATCTGAACTGACATCACCTCGCGATGTCACCCCATGATATCCCTCACATCATCACACCTGACATCACCACATGATGTCACATCGAGTGTTATTATTGTTTCACAGTGAGCAATTTGTTGCAGTATTGTCGGAAACGATTGAGAGAAAATATGTCATGTGTTAATTCCTCTCAGTGTTCTCAACAGCCATGTTGTAACCACATGTGCAGCATGGGTGTGTGCAAGTTTTACGTGTGTCCCTGATTAAGTGGACTGAGCCCAGATGTGTGTAGACCACAGTGTGGTCTACACCCAGGTCACTGGTAACACCCTCCTTTTACATGTCACCATGTTGTGACCATTCGACGACTGACATTAGTCCAGTTATCAGATTACTAGCATCTGAGCCCCCATGTAGAGAAAGCTCTTATGCTCGCTCCTTGTAGACTTCTTGCCTGAGTCATACCTACTACAACTCCCCATTGAGACTCGTTTCACTCCGTCTCCTGACCGTTAGAATGCAGTTATGCGGAGAAAACTAGTCTGAGGATGCTCAGACTAACCTCTGCTATAACTCGAACTCTGTCGAAAGGATGATACCTTTAAGTTGCAGTAGCCCTGTCGGTAGGTGACTGACTCGTGTCACAGCTTCAGTAAGCAGCCTGCACAAAGTATGATGTCACTTTGCCTGCTAGCCCACTCTCTCCAGTTATGCTGTATGCTGCTATGACTCCCTCACCTGAGTCATCTCTGCTATGACTCACTCCACTCTTGCCTGCAGTGACTGCCCAGTGACAGTACCAGTCAAGAAATGACCTGAGTCGCTCGCCAGAAGTCCTGCCCAGTTGCCGAGTACTGACAATGCCTCAAGCCAATGCGATCATGGCGTAATAGCCCATAAAATACGTGCTAAAGGAATAACTGGGAAAGTGGGGAGATGGATCTTCAACTTCCTAACAAATCGAACACAAAGAGTAGTGGTCAACAGAGTTAAATCGGAGGCTGCCATAGTGAAGAGCTCTGTTCCACAAGGCACAGTACTCGCCCCCATCTTATTCCTTATCCTCATATCAGACATAAACAGAGATATACACCACAGCACCGTATCATCCTTTGCAGATGATACTAGGATCTGCATGAGGCTGTCATCTGCTGAGGGCGCGGTTAACCTCCAAGAAGATATAAACAAAGTTTTCCAGTGGGCAACGGTAAACAATATGTTCAATGAGGACAAATTCCAACTACTCCGTTATGGAAAACTGGAGGAGATAATAACTAGAACAGAGTATACTACTGACTCCGGCCATACAATAGAGCGGAAAAATAATGTAAGGGACCTGGGAGTAGTAATGTCTGAGGATCTCACTTTCAAGGATCACAACAGTGCCACGATCGCACGTGCAAAGAAAATGATAGGATGGATAATGAGAACTTTCAAAACGAGAGATGCCAAGCCCATGATGATCCTTTTCAAATCACTTGTTCTCTCTAGGCTGGAATACTGCTGTACATTAACATCTCCATACAAAGCAGGTGAAATCGCAGATCTAGAGAGTGTACAGAGATCCTTTACTGCACGTATAAGTTCTGTCAAGCACCTTAACTACTGGGAATGCTTGGAAGCACTTGACTTGTACTCGTTGGATCGCAGGAGGGAGAGATATATCATAATCTACACTTGGAAAATCTTGGAAGGAATGGTCCCAAATCTGCACACAGAAATCACTCCCTACGAAAGTAAAAGACTGGGCAGGCGATGCAAAATGCCGCCAATAAAAAGTAGGGGCGCCATTGGTACACTAAGAGAAAACACCATAAGTGTCCGGGGCCCAAAACTGTTCAACAGCCTCCCATCAAGCATTAGGGGAATTGCCAATAAACCCCTGGCTGCCTTCAAGAGAGAGCTGGACAGATACCTAAAGTCAGTGCCGGATCAGCCGGGCTGTGGCTCGTACGTCGGACTGCGTGCGGCCAGCAGTAACAGCCTAGTTGATCAGGCCCTGATCCATCGGGAGGCCTGGTCATGGACCGGGCCGCGGGGGCGTTGATCCCCGGAATAACCTCCAGGTAACCTCCAGGTAAGCCTCACTCGAGGGCACCAACAGGTTGTGCCCCAGATTGAGTGAACCCTGCAATGACTGCTTCACCCAGACCATACCCTGTTACGTTATAGCTCAGCTGCAGCAATGTCTCTTGTGTTGCAGTATCTGTCCAAACACAGGAAGGCATGCAGTGATGCCCACCGAAGCTCACTGCCTTGGACCACAATATTTTAACACACCCCTCTTTTTTTTTCTTCCCTCCCTGTAGGAAGTTTGTTTTTCCATGTCCACATGTATATATATATGTTTTGTGCCCTGTTCCTGAGAGAGAGAGAGAGAGAGAGAGAGAGAGACTAAGATTTTTTTCAGTCAATCATGGTTGAGGATGACCAAGGGTAGGTGGCCGAGCGATGTATGCCAAACTGGGTTCATATTTCGCGACACCATGGTGCTGCCGCCCATAGGCCTACCTATTGCAGCCAGCACCCTGTATCATTCTGGCAGCCCAGCTCACTCAGTCAACAAGGTCTACTCCGTCACTCTCTCCCAAGCATGGCCCTCCATGCTCCGGGCCTGGGCATCTTAAACACACTGCCTGTGTACCAAGAACCCAAATAAAGCAACGTTGTTGCATCCATTCATCCCGGCTTGCACAGGACTCACATCAATTGTAATAATGACTCCTCAAACCATCCATCTAGTACAAGTATATTAAATCACCTCTGTATTGGACTGAAGAAGCCTACTGTGATGGTGACACATTTGGTTAATAAAGACAACCAACTGTTGTACTACCTGTGTCTTATTCCTCACCTTATTAACATTAAAGTTTTGTCCTCTCTCTCACATATATCCTGTCATTCCCTTTCATTGCCTTTGCTCTCTTATCCCTCTCCTCCTCGCCCCACATCACCCCCTCTCCTCACTCCACATCAGCCCCTCTCCTCCTAGCTCCACATCACCCCCTCTTCTTCACATCACCCTCTCTCCTAGCTCCACATCACCCCATCTCTTCGCTTCACATCAGCCCCTCTCCTCCTAGCTCCACATCACCCCCTCTCCTCACTCCACATCAGCCCCTCTCCTCCTAGCTCCACATCAGCCCCTCTCCTCCTAGCTCCACATCACCCCCTCTCCTCACTCCACATCAGCCCCTCTCCTCCTAGCTCCACATCACCCCCTCTTCTTCACATCACCCTCTCTCCTAGCTCCACATCACCCCCTCTCTTCACTCCACATCACCCTCTCTCCTAGCTCCACATCACCCCCTCTCTTCACTCCACATCACCCTCTCTCCTAGCTCCATATCACCCCCTCTCTTCATTCCACATCACCCTCTCTCCTAGCTCCACATCACCCCATCTCATCGCTCCATATCACCCCCTTTCCTAGCTTCACATCATCCCCCTCTCCTCGCTCCACATAATGCCCCTCTCCTCGTTCCACATCACCCCCTCTCCTCCTACCTCCACATCACCCCTCTCCTCCTCGCCCAACATCACCCCTTCCCCCAGGGGTGCTAACAAGGGGGTGCTGCTAATTAAGGCTCCAGCTGACGCAGCAGCCAAGACGAAAAACACTGAAAAGTCTTTATAAGTTATGAAAAAAAAGTCTGTCCTAACTTGATGCAATTATGTGAGGATGAGTGATGGTCCTGGAGGATGAGTGATGGTCCTGGAGGATGAGTGATGGTCCTGGAGGATGAGTGATGGTCCTGGAGGATGAGTGATGGTCCTGGAGGATGAGTGATGGTCCTGGAGGATGAGTGATGGTCCTGGAGGATGAGTGATGGTCCTGGAGGATGAGTGATGGTCCTGGAGGATGAGTGATGATCCTGGATGATGAGTGATGGTCCTGGAGGATGAGTGATGGTCCTGGAGGATGAGTGATGGTCCTGGAGGATGAGTGATGGTCCTGGAGGATGAGTGATGGTCCTGGAGGATGAGTGATGGTCCTGGATGATGAGTGATGGTCCTGGAGGATGAGTGATGGTCCTGGAGGATGAGTGATGGTCCTGGAGGATGAGTGATGATCCTGGATGATGAGTGATGGTCCTGGATGATGAGTGATGGTCCTGCAGGATGAGTGATGGTCCTGGAGGATGAGTGATGGTACTGGAGGATGAGTGATGGTCCTGGATGATGAGTGATGGTCCTGGATGATGAGTGATGGTCCTGGAGGATGAGTGATGGTCCTGGAGGATGAGTGATGGTCCTGGATGATGAGCGATGGTCCTGGATGATGAGTGATGGTCCTGGAGGATGAGTGATGGTCCTGGAGGATTAGTGATGGTCCTGGATGATGAGTGATGGTCCTGGATGATGAGTGATGGTCCTGGAGGATGAGTGATGGTCCTGGAGGATGAGTGATGGTCCTGGAAGATGAGTGCTGGTACTGGAGGATGAGTGATGGTCCTGGATGATGAGTGATGGTCCTGGAGGATGAGTGATGGTCCTGGAGGATGAGTGATGGTCCTGGAGGATGAGTGATGGTACTGGAGGATGAGTGATGGTCCTGGAGGATGAGTGATGGTCCTGGATGATGAGTGATGGTCCTGGATGATGAGTGATGGTCCTGGATGATGAGTGATGGTCCTGGATGATGAGTGATGGTCCTGGATGATGAGTGATGGTCCTGGAGGATGAGTGATGGTCCTGGAGGATGAGTGATGGTCCTGGATGATGAGTGATGGTCCTGGAGGATGAGTGATGGTCCTGGAGGATGAGTGATGGTCCTGGAGGATGAGTGATAGTACTGGAGGATGAGTGATGGTCCTGGAGGATGAGTGATGGTCCTGGAGGATGAGTGATGGTCCTGGATGATGAGTGATGGTCCTGGATGATGAGTGATGGTCCTGGAGGATGAGTGATGGTCCTGGAGGATGAGTGATGGTCCTGGATGATGAGTGATGGTCCTGGATGATGAGTGATGGTCCTGGAGGTTGAGTGATGGTCCTGGAGGATGAGTGATGGTCCTGGAGGATGAGTGCTGGTACTGGAGGATGAGTGATGGTCCTGGATGATGAGTGATGGTCCTGGAGGATGAGTGATGGTCCTGGAGGATGAGTGATGGTCCTGGAGGATGAGTGATGGTACTGGAGGATGAGTGATGGTCCTGGAGGATGAGTGATGGTCCTGAAGGATGAGTGATGGTCCTGGATGATGAGTGATGGTATTGGAGGATGAGTGATGGTCCTGGAAGATGAGTGATGGTCCTGGAGGATGAGTGATGGTCCTGGATGATGAGTGATGGTCCTGGAGGATGAGTGATGGTCCTGGAGGATGAGTGATGGTCCTGGAGGATGAGTGATGGTACTGGAGGATGAGTGATGGTACTGGAGGATGAGTGATGGTCCTGGAGGATGAGTGATGGTACTGGAGGATGAGTGATGGTACTGGAGGATGAGTGATGGTACTGGAGGATGAGCGATGGTACTGGAGGATGAGTGATGGTCCTGGAGGATGAGTGATGGTACTGGAGGATGAGTGATGGTACTGGAGGATGAGTGATGGTACTGGAGGAAGAGTGATGGTCCTGGAGGATGAATGATGGTCCTGGAGGATGAGTGATGGTCCTGGAGGATGAGTGATGGTCCTGGAGGATGAGTGATGGTCCTGGAGGATGAATGATGGTCCTGGACGATGAGCGATGGTACTGGAGGATGAGCGATGGTCCTGGAGGATGAATGATGGTCCTGGAGGATGAGTGATGGTCCTGGAGGATGAACGATGGTACTGCAGGATGAGTGATGGTCCTGGAGGATGAATGATGGTCCTGGAGGATGAGTGATGGTCCTGGAGGATGAGCGATGGTACTGGAGGATGAGCGATGGTACTGGAGGATGAGCGATGGTACTGGAGGATGAGTGATGGTCCTGGAGGATGAGTGACGGTACTGGAGGATGAGTGATGGTACTGGAGGATGAGTGATGGAGGAGGATGAGCGATGGTACTGGAGGATGAGTGATGGTCTGGTGGACGAGTGATGAGGATGAGTGATGGTCCTGGAGGATGACGGATGGTCCTGGAGGATGAGCGATGGTACTGGAGGATGAGCGATGGTACTGGAGGATGAGTGATGGTACTGGAGGATGAGTGATGGTCCTGGAGGATGAATGATGCTCCTGGAAGATGAGTGATGGTCCTGGAGGATGAATGATGGTCCTGGAGGATGAGCGATGGTACTGGAGGATGAGCGATGGTACTGGAGGATGAGCGATGGTCCTGGAGGATGAGTGATGGTCCTGGAGGATGAGTGATGGTCCTGGAGGATGAGTGATGGTCCTGGGGATGACTGATGGTCCTGACGATGACTGATGGTCCTGACGATGACTGATGGTCTTGGAGGATGAGTAATGGTCCTGAGGATGAGTGATGGTCCTGGAGGATGAGTGATGGTCCTGACGATGAGTGATGGTCCTGGAGGATGAGTGATGGTCCTGAGAATGAGTGATGGTCCTGGAGGATGAGTGATGGTCCTGAGAATGAGTGATGGTCCTGGAGGATGAGTGATGGTCCTGGAGGATGAATGATGGTCCTGGAGGATGAGTGATGGTCCTGAGGATGAGTTATGGTCCTGGAGGATGAGTGATGGTCCTGGAGGATGAATGATGGTCCTGGAGGATGAATGATGGTCCTGAGGATGAGTGATGGTCCTGGAGGATGAGTGATGGTACTGGAGGATGAGCGATGGTACTGGAGGATGAGTGATGGTCCTGGAGGATGAGTGATGGTACTGGAGGATGAGTGATGGTACTGGAGGATGAGTGATGGTACTGGAGGAAGAGTGATGGTCCTGGAGGATGAATGATGGTCCTGGAGGATGAGTGATGGTCCTGGAGGATGAGTGATGGTCCTGGAGGATGAGTGATGGTCCTGGAGGATGAATGATGGTCCTGGACGATGAGCGATGGTACTGGAGGATGAGCGATGGTCCTGGAGGATGAATGATGGTCCTGGAGGATGAGTGATGGTCCTGGAGGATGAACGATGGTACTGCAGGATGAGTGATGGTCCTGGAGGATGAATGATGGTCCTGGAGGATGAGTGATGGTCCTGGAGGATGAGCGATGGTACTGGAGGATGAGCGATGGTACTGGAGGATGAGCGATGGTACTGGAGGATGAGTGATGGTCCTGGAGGATGAGTGACGGTACTGGAGGATGAGTGATGGTCCTGGAGGTTGAGCGATGGTACTGGAGGATGAGCGATGGTACTGGAGGATGAGTGATGGTCCTGGTGGACGAGTGATGGTCCTGGAGGATGAGTGATGGTCCTGGAGGATGAATGATGGTCCTGGAGGATGAGCGATGGTACTGGAGGATGAGCGATGGTACTGGAGGATGAGTGATGGTACTGGAGGATGAGTGATGGTCCTGGAGGATGAATGATGCTCCTGGAAGATGAGTGATGGTCCTGGAGGATGAATGATGGTTCTGGAGGATGAGCGATGGTACTGGAGGATGAGCGATGGTACTGGAGGATGAGCGATGGTCCTGGAGGATGAGTGATGGTCCTGGAGGATGAGTGATGGTCCTGGAGGATGAGTGATGGTCCTGGGGATGACTGATGGTCCTGACGATGACTGATGGTCCTGACGATGACTGATGGTCTTGGAGGATGAGTAATGGTCCTGAGGATGAGTGATGGTCCTGGAGGATGAGTGATGGTCCTGACGATGAGTGATGGTCCTGGAGGATGAGTGATGGTCCTGAGAATGAGTGATGGTCCTGGAGGATGAGTGATGGTCCTGAGAATGAGTGATGGTCCTGGAGGATGAGTGATGGTCCTGGAGGATGAATGATGGTCCTGGAGGATGAGTGATGGTCCTGAGGATGAGTTATGGTCCTGGAGGATGAGTGATGGTCCTGGAGGATGAATGATGGTCCTGGAGGATGAATGATGGTCCTGAGGATGAGTGATGGTCCTGGAGGATGAGTGATGGTCCTGGAGGATGAGTGATGTTCCTGGAGGATGAATGATGGTCCTGAGGATGAGTGATGGTCCTGGATGATGAATGATGGTCCTGAGGATGAGTGATGGTCCTGGAGGATGAGTGATGGTCCTGGAGGATGAGTGATGGCCGTGGAGGATGAGTGATGGTCCTGGAGGATGAATGATGGTCCTGAGGATGAGTGATGGTCCTGGATGATGAATGATGGTCCTGAGGATGAGTGATGGTCCTGGAGGATGAGTGATGGTCCTGGAGGATGAGTGATGGTCCTGGAGGATGAGTGATGGTCCTGGAGGATGAATGATGGTCCTGGAGGATGAGTGATGGTCCTGAGGATGAGTGATGGTCCTGGAGGATAACTGTTGGTCCTGAGAATGAGTGATGGTCCTGGAGGATGAGTGATGGTCTTGGAGGATGAGTGATGGTCCTGAGGATGAGTGATGGTCCTGAGGATGAGTGATGGTCCTGGAGGATGAGTGATGGTCCTGGAGGATGAGTGATGGTCCTGAGGATGAGTTTATGGTCCTGGAGGATGAGTGATGGTCCTGAGGATGAGTGATGGTCCTGAGGATGAGTGATGGTCCTGAGGATGAGTGAGGGTCATGGAGGATGACTGATGGTCCTGAAGATGAGTAATGGTCCTGGAGGATGAGTGATGGTCCTGACGATGAGTGATGGTCCTGGAGGATGAGTGATGGTCCTGAGGATGAGTGATGGTACTGACGATAGGCGATGGTCCTGAGGATGAGTGATGGTCCTGAGGATGAGTGATGGTCCTGAGGATGAGTGAGGGTCCTGGAGGATGAGTGATGGTCCTGGAGGATGAGTGATGGTCCTGAGGATGGCTGATGGTCCTGACGATGAGTGATGGTCCTGAGGAGGAGTGATGGTCCTGGAAGATGAGTGATGGTCCTGAGGATGAGTGATGGTCCTGGAAGATGAGTGATGGTCCTGAGGAGGAGTGATGGTCCTGGAAGATGAGTGATGGTCCTGAGGATGAGTGATGGTCCTGGAAGATGAATGATGGTACAGGAGGATGAGTGATGGTCCTGGAGGATGAGTGATGGTCCTGGAGGATGAGTGATGGTCCTGGAAGATGAGTGATGGTCCTGGAGGATGACTGATGGTCCTGAGGATGAGTGATGGTCCTGGAAGATGAATGATGGTACTGGAGGATGAGTGATGGTCCTGGAGGATGAGTGATGGTCCTGGAGGATGAGTGATGGTCCTGGAAGATGAGTGATGGTCCTGAGGATGAGTTTATGGTCCTGGAGGATGAGTGATGGTCCTGAGGATGAGTGATGGTCCTGAGGATGAGTGATGGTCCTGAGGATGAGTGAGGGTCATGGAGGATGACTGATGGTCCTGAAGATGAGTAATGGTCCTGCAGGATGAGTGATGGTCCTGACGATGAGTGATGGTCCTGGAGGATGAGTGATGGTCCTGAGGATGAGTGATGGTCCTGACGATAGGCGATGGTCCTGAGGATGAGTGATGGTCCTGAGGATGAGTGATGGTCCTGGAGGATAAGTGATGGTCCTGGAGGATGAGTGATGCTCCTGGAAGATGAGTGATGGTCCTGGAGGATGACTGATGGTCCTGAGGATGAGTGATGGTCCTGGAAGATGAATGATGGTACTGGAGGATGAGTGATGGTCCTGGAGGATGAGTGATTGTCCTGGAAGATGAGTGATGGTCCTGGAAGATGAGTGATGGTCCTGGAGGATGAGTGATGGTCCTGGAAGATGAATGATGGTACTGGAGGATGAGTGATGGTCCTGGAGGATGAGTGATGGTCCTGGAGGATGAGTGATGGTCCTGGAAGATGAGTGATGGTCCTGGAGGATGACTGATGGTCCTGAGGATGAGTGATGGTCCTGGAAGATGAATGATGGTACTGGAGGATGAGTGATGGTCCTGGAGGATGAGTGATGGTCCTGGAGGATGAGTGATGGTCCTGGAAGATGAGTGATGGTCCTGGAGGATGAGTGATGGTCCTGGAGGATGAATGATGGTCCTGGAGGATGAATGATGGTCCTGGAGGATGAGTGATGGTCCTGAGGATGAGTGATGGTCCTGGAGGATGAGTGATGGTCCTGGAGGATGAATGATGGTCCTGAGGATGAGTGATGGTCCTGGAGGATGAGTGATGGTCCTGGAGGATGAGTGATGGTCCTGGAGGATGAGTGATGGTACTGGAGGATGAGTGATGGTCTTGTAGGATGAGTGATGGTCCTGAGGATGAGTGATGATCCTGGAGGATGAATGATGGTCCTAACGATGAGTGATGGTCCTGGAGGATGAGTGATGGTCTTGAGAATGACTGATGGTCCTGGAGGATGAGTGATGGTCCTGAGGATGAGTGATGGTCCTGGAGGATGAGTGATGGTCCTGGAGGATGAATGATGGCCCTGGAGGATGAGTGATGGTCCTGAGGATGAGTTATGGTCCTGGAGGATGAGTGATGGTCCTGGAGGATGAATGATGGTCCTGAGGATGAGTGATGGTCCTGGAGGATGAGTGATGGTCCTGGAGGATGAGTGATGTTCCTGAGGATGAGTGATGGTCCTGGAGGATGAGTGATGATCCTGAGGATGAAGGTAGATGAAATAAGGGGGGAGGAGTTACGGGAAGGGTTAATGTGAGAAGAGGATTCTGTAAGTTGGAAAAGAGAGGTAAAGGGGAGGTAAGTGAAGGGGAGGTGAGGTAGGGGGTGAAGGTGAGGAGGTAGGCGTGAGGGGGAGGATGCAGGGGGTGAACGGGAGGGAAACATGCTGGGGAGGGAAGATGGGTGGAAGGGTAGTGGAATAATCAGAGAGATATTGGGCTAAAATATCCTGCTACTTGAGGGAGCGAGGAGGTGGAGGGAGGGAGGCAATGCAAGAGAAGCGGGGAAGACATCAATCAGCCTGGATGAAGGGAAGACATCAATCAGCCTGGATGAAGGGAAGACATCAGTCAGCCTGGATGAAGGGAAGACATCAATCAGCCTGGATGAAGGGAAGACATCAGTCAGCCTGGATGAAGGGAAGACATCAATCAGCCTGGATGAAGGCAAGACATCAGTCAGCCTGGATGAAGAGAAGACATCAATCAGCCTGGATGATGGGAAGACATCAGTCAGCCTGGATGAAGGGAAGACATCAGTCAGCCTGGATGAAGGGAAGACATCAATCAGCCTGGATGAAGGGAAGACATCAGTCAGCCTGGATGAAGGGAAGACATCAACAGCCTGGAGGAAGGGAAGACAGCCCTGGATGAAGGGAAGACATCAGTCAGCCTGGATGAAG
>NC_091296.1:70236933-70249433 GCF_038502225.1 Cherax quadricarinatus | reverse complement strand
TAAGACGAGGTTTGATAAAGCTCATGGAGCGGGCAGAGAGAGGGCCCAGTAGCAACCGGTGAAGAGGCGGGGCCAGGAGCTAAGACTCGACCCTTGCAACCACAAATAGGTGAGTACAAATAGGTGAGTACACACACACACACACACACACACACACACACACACACACACACACACACACACACACACACACACACACACACACACACACACACACACACACAAGGCTCATGGAGCAAGGAGAGTGTGACCTAGTAGCGACCAGTGAAGTGAGGGGCCAGAAGCTATGAATCGACCCCTGTAACATAACTCACTGATACTTGTAACATAACTCACTGCTACTTGTAACATAACTCACTGATACTTGTAACATAACTCACTGATACTTGTAACATAACTCACTGCTACTTGTAACATAACTCACTGCTACTTGTAACATAACTCACTGCTACTTGTAACATAACTCACTGATACTTGTAACATAACTCACTGATACTTGTAACATAACTCACTGATACTTGTAACATAACTCACTGCTACTTGTAACATAACTCACTGATACTTGTAACATAACTCACTGCTACTTGTAACATAACTCACTGATACTTGTAACATAACTCACTGATACTTGTAACATAACTCACTGATACTTGTAACATAACTCACTGATACTTGTAACATAACTCACTGATACTTGTAACATAACTCACTGATACTTGTAACATAACTCACTGCTACTTGTAACATAACTCACTGATACTTGTAACATAACTCACTGATACTTGTAACATAACTCACTGATACTTGTAACATAACTCACTGATACTTGTAACATAACTCACTGATACTTGTAACATAACTCACTGCTACTTGTAACATAACTCACTGATACTTGTAACATAACTCACTGATACTTGTAACATAACTCACTGATACTTGTAACATAACTCACTGATACTTGTAACATAACTCACTGATACTTGTAACATAACTCACTGATACTTGTAACATAACTCACTGATACTTGTAACATAACTCACTGATACTTGTAACATAACTCACTGATACTTGTAACATAACTCACTGATACTTGTAACATAACTCACTGCTACTTGTAACATAACTCACTGATACTTGTAACATAACTCACTGATACTTGTAACATAACTCACTGATACTTGTAACATAACTCACTGCTACTTGTAACATAACTCACTGATACTTGTAACATAACTCACTGCTACTTGTAACATAACTCACTGATACTTGTAACATAACTCACTGATACTTGTAACATAACTCACTGCTACTTGTAACATAACTCACTGCTACTTGTAACATAACTCACTGATACTTGTAACATAACTCACTGATACTTGTAACATAACTCACTGATACTTGTAACATAACTCACTGATACTTGTAACATAACTCACTGCTACTTGTAACATAACTCACTGATACTTGTAACATAACTCACTGATACTTGTAACATCACACTTCACGGAAGTAGTTATTCAGTTTCCTTTTAAAAACAACATTTGCTCCAACACTTCCTGATATTTGCTGTAAGCCGCTGAAGAGTCTTGGATCCCGCATGTTGACACCACCACCACCGCTCTTCACAAAACACACACACACACACACACACACACACACACACACACACACACACACACACACACACACACACACATCAATAGTTACATTTATTATACTACAACAACCACCACTATTGCTACTACTACCAGCAAGACAAGCACCAGTACCTGTAGCTGCTTCACTAGTTGCTCTACCACCAACCACGACACTCACTCACCTGAAACAAGAAAAAGTTAATTATTTATCTCAGTCAATCTTAGTCTACTTGAGTCTACCTGAGTCTACCTGTTGTCAACACAATGTTGTGGTGTTGGTCATCACAACACAGTGTGGTGGTGGTCACCACAACACAGTGTGGTGGTGGTCATCACAACACAGTGTGGTGGTGGTCACCACAACACAGTGTGGTGGTGGTCACCACAACACAGTGTGGTGGTGGTCATCACAACACAGTGTGGTGGTGGTCACCACAACACAGTGTGGTGGTGGTCACCACAACACAGTGTGGTGGTGGTCACCACAACACAGTGTGGTGGTGGTCACCACAACACAGTGTGGTGGTGGTCACCACAACACAGTGTGGTGGTGGTCATCACAACACAGTGTGGTGGTGGTCATCACAACACAGTGTGGTGGTGGTCATCACAACACAGTGTGGTGGTGGTCACCACAACACAGTGTGGTGGTGGTCATCACAACACAGTGTGGTGGTGGTCATCACAACACAGTGTGGTGGTGGTCATCACAACAAAGTGTGGTGGTGGTCACCACAACACAGTGTGGTGGTGGTCATCACAACACAGTGTCGTGGTGGTCATCACAACACAGTGTGGTGGTGGTCATCACAACAAAGTGTGGTGGTGGTCATCACAACACAGTGTGGTGGTGGTCACCACAACACAGTGTGGTGGTGGTCATCACAACACAGTGTGGTGGTGGTCATCACAACACAGTGTGGTGGTGGTCATCACAACACAGTGTGGTGGTGGTCATCACAACACAGTGTGGTGGTGGTCATCACAACACAGTGTGGTGGTGGTCATCACAACACAGTGTGGTGGTGGTCACCACAACACAGTGTGGTGGTGGTCACCACAACACAGTGTGGTGGTGGTCACAACAACACAGTGTGGTGGTGGTCACCACAACACAGTGTGGTGGTGGTCACCACAACACAGTGTGGTGGTGGTCACAACAACACAGTGTGGTGGTGGTCACCACAACACAGTGTGGTGGTGGTCACAACAACACAGTGTGGTGGTGGTCACAACAACACAGTGTGGTGGTGGTCACCACAACACAGTGTGGTGGTGGTCATCACAACACAGTGTGGTGGTGGTCATCACAACACAGTGTGGTGGTGGTCACCACAACACAGTGTGGTGGTGGTCACAACAACACAGTGTGGTGGTGGTCATCACAACACAGTGTGGTGGTGGTCACAACACAGTGTGATGGTGGTCATCACAACACAGTGTGGTGGTGGTCACCACAACACAGTGTGGTGGTGGTCATCACAACACAGTGTGGTGGTGGTCACCACAACACAGTGTGGTGGTGGTCATCACAACACAGTGTGGTGGTGGCCATCACAACACAGTGTGGTGGTGGTCATCACAACACAGTGTGGTGGTGGTCATCACAACACAGTGTGGTGGTGGTCACCACAACACAGTGTGGTGGTGGTCACCACAACACAGTGTGGTGGTGGTCACCACAACACAGTGTGGTGGTGGTCATCACAACACAGTGTGGTGGTGGTCATCACAACACAGTGTGGTGGTGGCCATCACAACACAGTGTGGTGGTGGTCACCACAACACAGTGTGGTGGTGGTCATCACAACACAGTGTGGTGGTGGCCATCACAACACAGTGTGGTGGTGGCCATCACAACACAGTGTGGTGGTGGCCATCACAACACAGTGTGGTGGTGGCCATCACAACACAGTGTGGTGGTGGCCATCACAACACAGTGTGGTGGTGGGGTCAACATTAACATAAGCCACAGTCTCACACGCAAATCGACGTCCATTTGAATGTAATTAACTAATTAGATACGGTATATATTTCTCAAATTTCCAGCGTTTGTGTGTATGAGAGAGAGAGAGAGAGAGAGAGAGAGAGAGAGAGAGAGAGAGAGAGAGAGAGAGAGAGAGAGAGAGAGAGAGAGAGAGAGAGAGAGAGAGAGAGAGAGAGAGAGAGTGTTTGCATGTGTGCAGTTCTTCTTTAAAGTTTAATTTATCTTGCTTTGTTAACCCTTACTTTCCATGTGTGACTGCAGTGTTACTATCACGCCAGCAAGGAACTTTTCCCAACTTTCATGGTGCTGGGCCAGTCAGTGACCGAGTACGCTGCCCCATCATGGAGCCCACACCTGCTCACCCACCTGCAGAACCTCGAAAAATTGCAAATATTTGCAAGTAGACTAGTGGCAGAGCAATGCACCACTTTGAGAGGTTGTGGGAAGTGAACCTGACCACCTTAGGGGAGAGAACAAGGCGATACATGAAATATTGTGTAGTTTTAAAAATAGCTTAGACAAATATATGTGTGGGTGTGGGTGGGTGTGAGTTGGACCCGACTGGCTCGGGCCAGTGGGTCTGATGCAGTCGTTCCTTCTTTCTTATTCTCTTATCATTATAACTTACTATATCCAGTGATGTAATGATTTGATAAGAAACACACAAGTTTAAGAATGAGATGACAGTCAAACATTAGTCAAACTTTATGAGGAAACGTTTCGCCAGCCAGTGACCTCTTCAGTCCATTGCAGTGGAAAACGGTGAAAGATGTGAGATTATCCGAAGAGCGGTGGCGCACCTAGAATGGAGTGGGCTCATATATGACAACCAGCACGGCTTCAGGGAAGGGAAATCTTGCGTCACAAACCTACTGGAGTTCTATGACAAGGTAACAGAAGTGAGACAGGAGAAAGTGAGATGGGTAGACTGTATCTTCTTGGACTGTAACAAGGCTTTCGACACAGTACTACACAAGAGACTGGTTCAAGAGCTAGAGGACCCGGCAGGAATAAAGGGAAAGTACTGCAATGGGTCGTGTGTTAGTATGTGACGAGGTGTCAGAGTGGGTGAATGTGTCGAGTGGGGCTCCACAAGGGTCAGTCCTAGGTCCGGTGCTGTTTCTGGTTTATGTGAACATGACGGAAGGGACAGACTCAGGAGGTGAACAAAGATGTGGTGATACCGACAAGATGTGGAAAAAGACAATTATGTCCAGTTCAGGACAATTGTACATAAATGTATTTTTCCACAGATTCAGAGTTGACCCTGTTGGCAGACGATGTGAGGCTAATGAGGAGACTACAAGTGGACGAGGATCAGGAAAGCCTACAAAGGGGATCTGGACAGTCTGAAAGCCTGGTCCGACAAATGGTTCTTGGAGTTTAATTACAGCAAGTTATGAAGCAAAATTATGAAGCTTGGGAAACGACAAAGAAGACTGCAAACGGAGTACAGTTTAAGAGGTCAAAGGCTGCAAAACTCACTTAAAGAAAAGGATCTTGGGGTGAGCATCATATCGAACACATCTGAGACGCACATCAATCAAATAACTGCTGCAGCATATGGGCGCCTGGCAAACCTAAGAATAATGTTTCGACATCTAAGTAACGAGTAATTCACGACACTGTACACTGTGTACGTCAGGCCTATACTGGAGTATGCAGCACCAGTATGAAACCACACCTGGTCAAGCACGTCAAGAAATTGGAGAAAGTGCAAAGAGTTGCAACAAGGCTAGTCCCGGAGCTAAGGGGCATGTCCTACGAGGAGAAGTTAACGGAACTCAACCTGACGACACTGGAGGACAGCAGAGATAGGGGAGATATAATAACGACATATAAAATATTAAGAGGAACTGACAAGGTGGATAGGGACAGAATGTTCCAGAGATGGGACACAGCAACAGGGATGTAAGGAAGTATTTCTTCAATCATAGAGTTGTCAGAAAGTGGAACAATCTGAAGAGTGATGTACTGGAGACAGGTACCATACATAGCTTTAAGAAGAGGTATGATAAATCTCATGGAGCAGGGAGAGAGTGGACCTAATAGCGACCATCGAAGAAATGGGGCCAGGAGTTGTAAATTGACCCCGTCAACTACAAATAGGTGAATACAAACAGATGAGAACACAAGTACAAACACACATGTACAAACACACACACACACACACACACACACACACACACACACACACACACACACACACACACACACACACACACACACACACACACGAACACACATACACACTCCCATATAATCAATAGAGCAGCAGTGTTACCTGCCCCATCACTAGTACCAGCAAGAGTACCAACACCTGCAGCAGGGGTAAGTGACAGCAGGGGCAAGTGACAGCAGGGTCAAGTGACAGCAGGGTCAAGTGACAGCAGGGACAAGTGATGGCAGGGGCAAGTGATGGTAGGTCCAAGTGACGGCAGGGGCAAGTGATGGCAGGGGCAAGTGATGACAGGGGTGACAGTAGGGACCAATGGCGGCAGAGGCAAGTGATGGCAGGGGTAAGTGACAGCAGGGCCAAGTGATGGCAAGGACAAGTGATGGCAGGGGTAAGTAACAGCAGAGACAATTGGCGGTAGGGGCAAGTGATGGCAGGAGCAAGTGACAGCAGGGGCAAGTGATAGCAGGGGCAAGTGGTGGACTTGCAGGAGTAAATTACGACGTACCTTCGTCGCCTACGTTCCAAGGAATACAGATGAAGGGACCTCAAGCATTTCCAGTAATTTAGATGTTTGACTGTGTGTGTATAACGCCAGTGAACGTTGTCTGCACGTTTTTCAGGTAAGCAGTCTCAACTGCCTTATATGGAACTGGTAGTACAGAGCAATATTCCAGCCTGGAGAGACCAAGTGACTTGAACAATATCACCGGCTCAGCATCTTTCGTCTTGAAACTTCCATACACAAATAACCTGTACACAGGAGACTGGAGCTTATGATGACGTTTCGGTCCAATTTGGACTATTATCTAGTTACAAGGAAGCGCGCAGGGAAGGGACTCTAATAATGCTCTTTTCTGTCATGTTAGATATCACAGCTATCGTATTAACTGGTCCTCTGCCATAACTGTCTAACTTTCTTCTAGCCTTCACAGTCGCCGTCTTGTTGAGGCTTCACTTATACACAACTTTCTTAATATGAATCTTAGTTTTGGCCTTGTCTCTGTAAATGTCTTCCTTTCTCATTACATTGTCAAATGACCTCATGGATCATTAGCTCTCCTGCACGGCTTCTCCTTTCTCTTGTTCTTAGACTACCTCCACTATTACTTCTACTTCTACTACTACTACTACTACTACTACTACTACTACTACTACTACTACTACACAGTAGCCTTCTTCAGTCAAATACAAAGGCAATACTAGAAATGAAATAAAGATGATGTAATCAGTCTGTCAACCTTGGAGGAAAAGTATTTGAGGTTGTCAGTCCCTCAGCCTGCAGGCTGACGGACTGACAACCTCAAATACTTTTTCTGTACATACGGAAATATTGTGCTAATGGGGGATTTTAACTTTAGACGAACTGACTTGAGTAATTTGACAGGAAATTAAGAGTCAAATGACTTTCTTGATACGATTCACGATTGTTTTTTAAAACAGTTTGTGACAGAACCAAGTAGAGGAAATAACCTCCTTGACTTGGTTCTTGCCAGCAGGGAATCACTAATTAATAATCTTGAGGTTAATGATGAGCTTGGGGAGAGTGATCACAAATCACTCAGTTTTAATATATTATGGAATTCCCCTAATAATGACAATCAAGTCTTTGTCCCTGACTTCTGCTTGGCTGATTTCATAGGACTGAGAAATTACCTGGATGGGCTGAACTGGAATGACCTGACTATGGGTCAGGTAGGTGGTGATGGTTGCCGATATGACGTTTTCCAGAGCATAGTTCTAGCTGCTCAGACAACTTATACTCCAAATAGGGAAATCAGATCAAACAAAAATGATCTTAAATGGATAAACAATAGATTAAAACATCTCATTAGTCAAAAGAATCAAAAGAGGAGAGAAGCAGTTAAGAAATCATTATATTCAGTTAGAGAAATAAAAAAGGGAATAAAAAAAGCAAAGAGAGATTATGAGGTTAAAGTTGTAAGGGAATCGAAGACTAACCCAAAAGGATTCTTTCAGGTATACATAAATAAGATTACGGACAAGATAGGCCCACTCAGAAGTTACTCGGGTCAGCTCACTGATAGTGATAAGGTAATATGTAGAATTTTGAACACTTCCTCTCAGATTTTACACAGGAAGATACTAGTGATATTCCAGAAATAAATTATGCAGAACAGGATGATAAACTATGCACGGTTAGGGTCACAAGTGACATGGTCCTTAGACAAATATATAAATTAAAACTTAACAAATCCCCAGGCACTGATGAGCTGTATGCAAGGATTCTAAAGGAATGTAAAGAGGAGCTTAACAAACCTCTGGCTAATCTTTTCAACATATCACTACAAACTGGCATGGTGCCAGATAAGTGGAAAATGGCAAATGTGATACCTATTTTCAAAGCAGGTGACAGGTCCTTAGCTTCGAACTATAGACCAATAAGCCTGACCTCCATAGTGGGAAAATTTATGGAATCAATAATTGCCGGGGCAATTCATAGCCATCTTGAAAAGCATAAATTGATCAACGAATCTCAGCATGGTTTTACAAAAGGACATTCCTGCCTTATGAATTTATTAACTTTTCTCACTATGGTATTTGAGAAGGTGGATCACGGTAATGAATATGATATTGTGTATATGGAGTTCAGTAAGGCTTTTGATAGTCCCACATCAGAGACTATTGAGGAGAATTATGGCACGCGGAATAGGAGAATTTTTTTTCCTGGATAGAGGCATGGTTGACAGATAGGAAGCAGAGAGTTTGCGTCACGAGCGGTGTTCCACAGGGGTCAGTGTTGGGCCCTTTGTTGTTCACAATCTACATAAATGACATAGATGAGTGAATAGCAATATAAGCAAGTGTGCTGATGACACCAAAATAGGCTGTTCAATTCATTCTGACGAGGACATTAGAGCACTCCAGCAAGATTTAAATAGACTGATGCAGTGGTCGGAGAAGTGACAAGTGCAGTTTAATATAGACAAATGCAAAGTTCTAAACATTGGACAGGAAAATAACCATGCCACATATAAACTAAATAATGTAGATCTTAATATTACTGATTGTGGAAAGGATTTTGGCGTTCTGGTTAGCAGTAATCTAATAGAGGGAGCAAGAAAGTTAAGTCTCTGTAAAAATATATTAAGTTCAAAATAATTTGGCCAAAGACACAAGATGTCATCCACATATCTGAACCACTTAGCTTCACAGTGTATGACATCTTTCAACAGTTTAGTCTCAAAAAAACTCCATATACAAACTGCTTGCTTAATAGTGGAGACAATGGATTTCTCATAGCCATTCCCTGCCTTTGAGAGTAATATTTCCCTTCAAAATCAAACTTGCAATCATCCACACACAACTTAATCAACCCAATAATAATGTTCCTATCAAATGGCATGGGAAATTCATCTAATTCTTCCTCCAGATAAGTTAACAAATCAGGGACAGGGACACAAGTGAACAAAACTGTGACGTTGAAACTTACTAGCATGAAATGTTTAGACAGGTTGACATTTTGCAATTTATCAATGAGATCAACATTGTTTTTCATGTGAGCTTCCCAGATGTTGCTAAGTAATGGAGTTAATACTTTTACCAACCATTTTGACAAGGGATAGGTAGCCGATCATACGGAGCTAATAATAGGTCTTGCTGGATAACAGCTTGTCAATATCTTGAAAGCTAACATTAAAAACAATGTTGATCTCACTGACAAACTGACAAAAACCAATGGAATTTTGAGGAGTTGGAGAGAGGAGACAAAGGAGAAGCAAGGGATTATATAATAGGAACACTTCAGTCCGGATGTCCCAAGGTGGTAATTGGATTGATGTATAACGTACCACAGAACAGCAGGAGGACAAGGCAAGAATATGATGAGAGTAACAGAGGGGTGGTTGATACACTGGCTGAAGTGGCCAAAAGGGCTCATTTGGGCAGAGCAAAGCTAATAGTTGTGGGTGACTTCAATCACAAAGAAACTGACTGGGAAAACCTGGAGCCACATGGGGCCCCAGAAATGTGGAAGGCTAAGATGATGGAAGTGGTACTGGAAAACCTCATGCATCAACACATTAGGGACACTACCAGAGAGAGAGGAGAGGATGAACAAACAAGACTAGACCTAGTATTCACCTTGAGTATTGCAGAGATTGAGGACACCACATATGAGAGGCCCCTCGGGGCTAGTGATCCTGTAGTTTTGAGCTTCGAGATGGAAGCAAGAAGGGCAGGACGAATGAAGCTAAACTATAAGAGAGGGGACTACAGAGGCATGAGGAATTTCCTGCACAAGGTTGAATAGGACAGAGAATTGGCAGGGAAATCAGTAAACTAGAGGATGGAATATTTGACAACAATATGCAAGGAAGCAGAGGAGAGGTGTGTACCAAGGGGTAACACAAATAATAAGAAGGCTAAGACGAGCCCTTGGTTCACCCAAAGGTGTAGAGAGACTAAAACCAAGAGCGCTAAAGAATTAAAGAAGTACAGAAGGTAAAGGACCCATAAGAATAAGGAGATTAGTCGAAGAGCCAGAAATGAATATGCTCAGGTAAGGAGGGAGGCCCAACGACAATACGAAAATGACATAGCAGTAAAAGCCAAGTCCAACCCAAAGCTGTTGTACAGTCACATCAGGAGGAAAACAACAGACAGGGATAAGGTAATCAGGCTGAGGAAGGAAGGAGGGGAGATCACAAGAAACGACCGAGAAGTATGTGAGGAGCTCAACATGAGATTTAAAGTATTCACAGTGGAGATAGAAAGGTCTCCAGAAAGACAGTGGTGGGGTACACCATCAAATGCTGGACACAACACATACAACCGAGGAGATGAAGAGGCTGCTAAGCAAACTAGATACCTCTAAGACGATGGGGCTATATAACATCTTTCTGTGGGTCCTGAGAGAGGGAGCAAAGGTGCTCTGTGTATCACTAACAACAATCTTAAACACATCTATCGAAACAGGGCGACACCCTGAGGTATGGAAGACAGCAAATGTAATCGCAATTTTTAAAATAAGGAGACAAGTATGCAGCATTAAACTACAGACCAGTGTCAGTGACATGTATAGTACGCAGTCATGGAGAAGATTATCAGGAGCAGAGTGATGGAGCACCTAAAAAGGAATGAGCTTATCAACGACAGCCAGCACATATTCAGGGACAGGAAATGCTGTGTCACAAACCTACTGGAGTTCTATGACAATGTAACAGCAGTAAGACAAGAGAGAGGGGTGGGTAGATTGCATTTTCTTGGACTGTTCCACACACAAGATTAGTGGAAAAGCTGGAGGACCAGGCAGGTATAACAGGGAAGGCACTGCAATGAATCAGAGAATACCTGACGGGAAGGCATCAGCGAGTCATGGTACATGATGAGGTGTCAGAGCGGGCGCCTATGACGAGTGGGGTTCCACAGGGGTCATTCCTAGGACTGGTGCCGTTTCTGGTATACGTAAATGACATGACTGAAGGAATAGACTCAGAAGTGTCCGTGTTTGCAGACAACGTGAAGTTAATGAGGAGAATTCAATCGGAGGAGGACCAGGACTACAAAGGGATCTGGAGTGGCTGCAGGCCTGGTCCAGCAACTGGCTCCTAGAGTTCAACCCCACCAAGTGCAAAGTCATGAAGATCGGGGAAGGGCAAAGAAGACAGCAGACAGAGTACAGTCTAGGGGAAGCCAAAGACTGCAAACCTCACTCAAGGAAAAGGATTTTGGGGTAAGTATAATACTGAGCACATCTCCTGAGGCGAATCAACCAAATAACTGCTGCAGCATTTGGGCGCCTGGCAAACCTAAGAATAGCATTCCGACATCTCAGTAAGGAATCGTTCAGGACTCTGTACACCGTGTACGTCAAGCCCATATTGGAGTATGCAGCACCAGTTTGGGACCCACACCTGGCCAAGCACATCAGGAAATTAGAGAACGTGCAAAGGTTTGCAACAAGACTAGTATCGGAGCTAAAGGGCATATCCTAAGGGGAGAGGTTAATGGAAATCGACCTGACGACACTGGAGGATAGGGGGTACATGATAACGACATATAAAATACAGAAACAGGATGTTCCAGAGATGAGACACAGCAACACGAGGTCACACATGGAAGTTGAAGACTCATATAAGTCAAAGGGATGTTAGGAAGTATTTCTTCATAGAGTTGTCAGGACATAGAATAGTCTGGAAAGTGATGTAGTGGAGGCAGGATCCATACATAGCTTTAAGAAGAGGTATGATAAAGCTCATGGAGCAGGGAGAGAGTCACCTAGTAGTGACCAGTGAAGAGGCGGGGCCAGGAGCTATGAATCGACTCCTGCAACCACAATCAGGTGAGTACACACACACACACACACACACACACACACACACACACACATACACACACAAACACACACACACACACACACACACACACACACACACACACACACACACACACACACACACACACACACACACACACACACACACACACACACACACACACACACACACACACACACACACACACACACACACATAAAGTACACTTTAAGGTGGTCTATATTTATGCTTGTGACTCAGGTCACGCAGTGTACCGTCACCTCAACTCACCTGTAATTACCTGCACTCACCTGTAATCACCTGGCTTTCCTCCAGCTTACCTGGACTTACTTGTAATTACCTGGGCTGACCTGTGTTCACCTGACCTCACCTGTAATTACTTACTGGCAATTGTTATCACC
>NC_091296.1:70196933-70231933 GCF_038502225.1 Cherax quadricarinatus | reverse complement strand
GTGGGTTCCAAACTGGTGCCGCATACTCCAATATGGGCCTAACGTACACGGTGTACAGGGTCCTGAATGATTCCTTATTAAGATGTCGGAATGCTGTTCTGAGGTTTGCCAGGCGCCCATATGCTGCAGCAGTTATTTGGTTGATGTGCGCTTCAGGAGATGTGCCTGGTGTTATACTCACCCCAAGATCTTTTTCCTTGAGTGAGGTTTGTAGTCTCTGGCCCCCTAGACTGTACTCCGTCTGCGGTCTTCTTTGCCCTTCCCCAATCTTCATGACTTTGCACTTGGTGGGATTGAACTCCAGGAGCCAATTGCTGGACCAGGTCTGCAGCCTGTCCAGATCCCTTTGTAGTTCTTCCTGGTCTTCGATCGGGTGAATTCTTCTCATCAACTTCACGTCATCTGCAAACAGGGACACCTCAGAGTCTATTCCTTCCGTCATGTCGTTCACAAATACCAGAAACAGCACTGGTCCTAGGACTGACCCCTGTGGGACACCGCTGGTCACAGGTGCCCACTCTGACACCTCGCCACGTACCATGACTCGCTGCTGTCTTCCTGACAAGTATTCCCTGATCCATTGTAGTGCCTTCCCTGTTATCCCTGCTTGGTCCTCCAGTTTTTGCACCAATCTCTTGTGTGGAACTGTGTCAAACGCCTTCTTGCAGTCCAAGAAAGTGCAATCCACCCACCCCTCTCTCTCTTGTCTTACTGCTGTCACCATGTCATAGAACTCCAGTAGGTTTGTGACACAGGATTTCCCGTCCCTGAAACCATGTTGGCTGCTGTTGATGAGATCATTCCTTTCTAGGTGTTCCACCACTCTTCTCCTGATAATCTTCTCCATGATTTTGCATACTATACATGTCAGTGACACTGGTCTGTAGTTTAATGCTTCATGTCTGTCTCCTTTTTTAAAGATTGGGACTATATTTGCTGTCTTCCATGCCTCAGGCAATCTCCCTGTTTCGATAGATGTATTGAATATTGTTGTTAGGGGTACACATAGTGCCTCTGCTCCCTCTCTCAATACCCATGGGGAGATGTTATCTTGCCCCATTGTCTTTGAGGTATCTAGCTCACTCAGAAGCCTCTTCACTTCTTCCTCGGTTGTGTGCACTGTGTCCAGCACTTGGTGGTGTGCCCCACCTCTCCGTCTTTCTGGAGTCCCTTCTGTCTCCTCTGTGAACACTTCTTTGAATCTCTTGTTGAGTTCTTCACATACTTCACGGTCATTTCTTGTTGTCTCTCCTCCTTCCTTCCTTAGCCTGTGTGTACTCACCTAATTGTACTCACCTAATTGTGGTTGCAGGGGTCGAGACTCAGCTCCTGGCCCCGCCTCTTCACTGATCGCTACTGGATCCTCTCTCTCTCTGCTTCCTGAGCTTTGTCATACCTCTTCTTAAAACTATGTATGGTTCCTGCCTCCACTACTTCACTTGCTAGGCTATTCCACTTGCTGACAACTCTATGACTGAAGAAATACTTCCTAACGTCCCTGTGACTCGTCTGAGTCTTCAGCTTCCAGTTGTGACCCCTTGTCCCTGTGTCCCCTCTCTGGAACATCCTATCTCTGTCCACCTTGTCTATTCCCCGCAGTATCTTGTATGTCGTTATCATGTCTCCCCTGACCCTTCTGTCCTCCAGTGTCGTCAGTCCGATTTCCCTTAACCTTTCCTCGTACGACATTCCCTTGAGCTCTGGGACTAGCCTTGTTGCAAACCTTTGTACTTTCTCTAACTTCTTGACGTGCTTGACCAGGTGTGGGTTCCAGACTGGTGTGTGTGTGTGTGTGTGTGAAGCGGTGACGATAACGGGGTTATCGTGATGGTGACGGGTTTATCGTGACGGTGATGAGGTTATCGTGATGGTGACGGTTTTGCCCACCAGAGAACCCTGGTCACTTTGTTTAGTGTAAAGAACTTAGCAGGAAAACTCTTGAGACTGGTCACAGGCAAGGCACAAAGATCAGACAATGTTACCACACCCGCGAGGACAATAATAGAGTGGATAACTAGAACTTACAGAACAACATATGCCAAGCCAGTGATGACCTTCTTTAAGTGTTGAAAATACTATAAAATACAGACAAGTTGATTAAGACACACACATACATATACAACAGCTGGGTATCTTTATTGTTGCAACGTTTCGCCTACACAGTAGACTTGTTCAGTGAAATACAGAGTCAGGAGATGTAGTATAGAAATGAAGATGTAATTCATCTACCCTGGAGACATGTGGTAGTCAGTCCCTCAGCTGAGGGACCGACAACCTAAAATACTACTTCTCCAAGGTTGGTGGATTAATTACATCATCTTCATTTCACTACTACACCTACTGCCTCTGTATCTGACTGAACAAGTCTACTGTGTAGGCGAAACGTTGCAACAGTACAGACACCCAACTGTTGCACATATGTCTTAAGTTATTCAGGTCAGTTTCTAATCAGCAGAACTGTGCTGCTGGCACCAACAGCCAGGTTGGTCAGGCTAACCACCGAGATGCCTGGTCTGGGACCAGGTTGCTGGGCTGTTTATCCTTCAAAACTGTGGTTACTGTTGCTAGTTTGTTTACCAGTGGTTATTTGACCTTCGATATACCTTTGATGAGTTCTGAAAGTCTTTCTAAACCCAGAGTCAGGCCTTGGACCAGGCTCGTCTGGTCCCTGCCCGATTAATCAGAATGTTACTGCTGGAGGCCAGCTGCCCCACATACCCAACACAGCCTGGTTGACCTGGCACCTGGTGAAGATGTTTGTCCAGTTTCCTCTTAAAGACTTCTACATTTCTTCCAGCAGTGTTTCTGATATCTTCTGGTAAGTTTTTGAATACTCTGGGGCCACGAATGTTGATACAGTGTTCCCTTATTGTGCTCACTCAACCCCTGCTTTTCACTGACTTTATTTTGCACTTCCTCCCATATATCTCGCTCCAGTATGTTGCTATGGCAGTGCGCACATTTGGGACCAGGACCTCGACTACTTTCCACGTATATATTATCATATATTTCTCTCTTCTCTGCTCCAGTGAGTCCATATTTAGGACTTTAAGGCGTTTCCTGTAATTTAAATGTTTTGTTGGCTCTATACGGACTGTAAACCTCTGTATTTGTTCCAGCTCCGACACCTCTCCTGCTGTGAACGGGGCCGTCAACACTGAATAATACTGCAAATGAGAGAGCACTAGCTCTCTCACTGGTATTATTTCACTTGCTGACTTATTGTGTACTTTGTTCACCTATAGTTAGTGTACCTACCTGCAGTCTACCTGGGTGTATTCAGGGGACCAACGCCCCCGCGGCCCGGTCCACGATCAGGCCTCCCGGTGGATCAGGACCTGATGAACGGGGCTGTTACTGCTAGCCGCACGTAGTCCAACGTACGAATCACAGCCCAGTTGATCCGGCACCGACTTAAAGTATGTCCAGTGTCCAGTGTTTGTTTACTGCTTCTCACTTATACTTTTTATTCGTTGACTTATACTTTCCTCTTGTAACTTGTACTTTCTTTACTGTTTTCTGTTCACTTGAACTTTCTACAGCGTGACGTAGACGAGAGGCGCTGATATCAGCTGCCAGCGTGTGTTGACACTTATCAGCTGATCTTCGCTGACGTCACCACACATGACATGAGCGATAACAGCTGATTTATGACGCGCCAAAACAACAACTGCAACGAGGGTGAGACTCACATCCCTGGCTGGCGAACCAGTCCTCTGACTACCTACCAGGCTAGTGCTAGTCTTAGCTTAAGATCTCTCTCTCTCTCTCTCTCTCTCTCTCTCTCTCTCTCTCTCTCTCTCTCTCTCTCTCTCTCTCTCTCTCTCTCTCTCTCTCTCTCTCTCACTGACTAATTTTACACCTGGTCGAGACTTTAAATTACTTGACCACTATGAGGACATTATCGCAAAATGCACCTCCATTTTATCCTCTTCTTCTTCCTTGTCTCTCTCTCTCCCGTCAACATCTAATACCAAATGCTCAAAAGAGGGAAGAGAGGAGGCAAGAAGTGAGAAGAGAGAACGCAAGAAGACACACCATCACTATCCTCTAACAAGGTCACACCACCACTATCCTCCAACAAGGTCACACCATCACTATCCTGTAACAAGGTCACACCATCACTATCCTCCAACAAGGTCACACTACCACTATCCTCCAACAAGGTCACACCATCACTATCCTCCAACAAGGTCACACCATCACTATCCTCCAACAAGGTCACACCATCACTATCCTCCAACAAGGTCACACTACCACTATCCTCCAACAAGGTCACACCACCACTATCCTCCAACAAGGTCACACCATCACTATCCTCCAACAAGGTCACACCATCACTATCCTCCAACAAGGTCACACCATCACTATCCTCCAACAAGGTCACACCATCACTATCCTCCAACAAGGTCACACCATCACTATCCTCCAACAAGGTCACACTACCACTATCCTCCAACAAGGTCACACCACCACTATCCTCCAACAAGGTCACACCATCACTATCCTCCAACAAGGTCACACCATCACTATCCTCCAACAAGGTCACACTACCACTATCCTCCAACAAGGTCACACCATCACTATCCTCCAACAAGGTCACACTACCACTATCCTCCAACAAGGTCACACCACCACTATCCTCCAACAAGGTCACACCATCACTATCCTCCAACAAGGTCACACCATCACTATCCTCCAACAAGGTCACACTACCACTATCCTCCAACAAGGTCACACCATCACTATCCTCCAACAAGGTCACACTACCACTATCCTCCAACAAGGTCACACTACCACTATCCTCCAACAAGGTCACACCATCACTATCCTCCAACAAGGTCACACTACCACTATCCTCCAACAAGGTCACACCATCACTATCCTCCAACAAGGTCACACCATCACTATCCTCCAACAAGGTCACACCATCACTATCCTCCAACAAGGTCACACCATCACTATCCTCCAACAAGGTCACACTACCACTATCCTCCAACAAGGTCACACCATCACTATCCTCCAACAAGGTCACACTACCACTATCCTCCAACAAGGTCACACCATCACTATCCTCCAACAAGGTCACACCATCACTATCCTCCAACAAGGTCACACCATCACTATCCTCCAACAAGGTCACACCATCACTATCCTCCAACAAGGTCACACCATCACTATCCTCCAACAAGGTCACACCATCACTATCCTCCAACAAGGTCACACCATCACTATCCTCCAACAAGGTCACACCATCACTATCCTCCAACAAGGTCACACCTCCCTCTACAGGAGAAGACGAAGAATCATTGAGCTCCTCAAGAACGCCAGATTATCTGATACACGGAAGGTAGTGCTCACCAGGGAAGTGGAAAATATTGAGCTGAAGTTAAAGGACTCATACAGGATCCAGGAGAGACAAGAGGAGCTAAAAGCGATTAATGAAATTGAAAGAAGTTCGAAATATTTCTTTTCATACTCCAAAAACAAGTCAAAAACCACTTCTAGTATAGGGCCCCTGCTCAGACAAGATGGATCCTACACTGACGACAACAAAGAAATGAGCGAGATACTGAAATTGCAGTATGACTCGGTGTTCAGTGAGCCACTAACCAGTTTAAAGATAGATGATCCAAACATTTTTTTCATGAATGAGCCTCAAAACCCTGCCAGTGTAGGCCAGATTTATGACATAACTCTAACTCCACTAGACTTCGAGAAAGCCATCGACGACATGCCCATGCACTCAGCCCCAGGCCCAGACTCGTGGAACTCGGTGTTCATTAAAAACTGCAAGAAACCCCTCTCACGGGCCCTAAGTATGCTATGGAGAAGGAGCTTAGACACAGGCGAGATTCCACAGTCACTAAAAACAACAGATATAGCCCCACTCCATAAAGGTGGCAGCAAAGGAGTAGCTAAGAACTATAGACCAATAGCTTTAACGTCCCACATCATAAAAATCTTTGAAAGAGTTCTAAGAAGCAGGATAGCAAACCACCTGGACTCCCAAAAATTGCACAACCCAGGGCAACATGGTTTCAGAGCAGGTCGCTCCTGCCTTTCGCAGCTGCTTGACCACTATGATATGGTCCTAGATGCACTGGAAAACAAACAAAATGCGGATGTAGTATACACAGACTTTGCAAAAGCCTTTGACAAATGCGACCATGGTGTAATAGCACACAAAATGCATGCTAAAGGGGTAACCGGCAAAGTAGGCAGATGGATCATCAACTTAATAACTAATCGCACACAAAGAGTAGTGGTAAACAGAGTTAAATCAGATGCTGCCATAGTGAAGAGCTCTGTCCCACAAGGCACAGTACTCGCACCTATCCTGTTCCTTATTCTCATATCAGACATAGACAGAGATGTAAACCACAGCACTGTATCATCTTTTGCAGACGATACTTGGATCTGCATGAGAGTGTCATCCATTGAGGACACTGTTAACCTCCAAGAAGATATAAACCAAGTTTTCCAATGGGCAACAGAGAACAATGTGATGTTCAATGAAGACAAATTCCAACTACTCCATTATGGAAAACTGGAGGAAATAATAACTAGAACTGAGTATACTACAAACTCCAATCACACAATAGAGAGGAAAAGTAATGTGAGAGACCTGGGAGTGGTAATGTCAGAGGATCTCACCTTCAAGGATCACAACAATGCCACTATCACATCTGCTAGGAAACTGATAGGATGGATAATGAGAACATTCAAGACAAGAGATGCTAAGCCAATGATGATCCTTTTTAAACCACTTGTTCTCTCTAGGCTGGAACACTGCTGTACATTAACATCTCAGTTCAAGGCAGGTGAAATTGCAGCTATAGAGAATGTACAGAGAACCTTTACTGCACATATAAGTTCCATCAAGCACCTTAACTACTGGGAGCGCTTGACTTGTACTCACTGGAGCGCAGGCGAGAGAGATATATCATAATCTACACCTGGAAGATTCTGGAGGGACTGATCCCTAATATGCACACAGAAATCACTCCATACAAAAGCAAAAGACTTGGCAGGTGATGCAACATACCCCCAGTGAAAAGTAGGGGCGTCACTGGTACACTAAGAGAAAACACAATAAGTGTCCGGGGTCCAAGACTGTTCAACAGCCTCCACCAGCAATAAGGGGCATTAGGGGAAGACCCCTGGCTGTCTTCAAGAGGGAGCTGGACAGATACCTAAAGACGGTGCCGGATCAGCCGGGCTGTGGTTCGTACGTTGGATTACGTGCGGCCAGCAGTAACAGCCTCGTTGATCAGGCCCTGATCCACCGGGAGGCCTGGTCGTGGACCGGGCCGCGGGGACGTTGATCCCCGGAATGCCCTCCAGGTAGACTCCGGGTAGACACCATCACTATCCTCCAACAAAGTCACACCATAACTATCCTCCAACAAGGTCACACCATCACTATCCTTCAACAAGGTCACACCATTACTATCCTCCAACAAAGTCACACCATAACTATCCTCCAACAAGGTCACACCATCACTATCCTTCAACAAGGTCACACCATTACTATCCTCCAAGGTCACACCATAACTATCCTCCAACAAAGTCACACCATAACTATCCTCCAACAAGGTCACACCATCACTATCCTTCAACAAGGTCACACCATTACTATCCTCCAACAAAGTCACACCATAACTATCCTCCAACAAGGTCACACCATCACTATCCTCCAACAAGGTCACACCATCACTATCCTTCAACAAGGTCACACCATCACTATCCTCCAACAAAGTCACACCATAACTATCCTCCAACAAGGTCACACCATCATTATCCTTCAACAAGGTCACACCATTACTATCCTCCAAGGTCACACCATAACTATCCTCCAACAAGGTCACACCATCACTATCCTCCAACAAGGTCACACCATCACTATCCTCCAACAAGGTCACACCATCACTATCCTCCAACAAAGTCACACCATCACTATCCTTCAACACGGTAACACCATTACTATTCCCCAAGGTCACACTATAACTATCCTCCAACAAGGTCACACCATCACTATCCTCCAACAAGGTCACACCATCACTATCCTCCAACAAGGTCACACCATCACTATCCTCCAACAAGGTCACACCATCACTATCCTTCAACAAGGTCACACCATTACTATCCTCCAAGGTCACACCATAACTATCCTCCAACAAGGTCACACCATCACTATCCTCCAACAAGGTCACACCATCACTATCCTCCAACAAGGTCACACCATCACTATCCTCCAACAAGGTCACACCATCACTATCCTTCAACACGGTAACACCATTACTATTCTCCAAGGTCACACTCTAACTATCCTCCAACAAGGTCACACCATCACAATCCTCCAACAAGGTCACACCATCACTATCCTCCAACAAGGTCACACCATCACTATCCTTCAACAAGGTCACACCATTACTATCCTCCAAGGTCACACTATAACTATCCTCCAACAAGGTCACACCATCACTATCCTTCAACAAAGTCACACCATCACTATCCTCCAACAAGGTCACACCAACACTATCCAACACAATCACACCATCACTATCCTCCAACAAGGTCACACCATCACTATCCTCCAGCAAGGTCACACCATCACTATCCTTCAACAAGGTCACACCATTACTATCCTCCAAGGTCACACTATAACTATCCTCCAACAAGGTCACACCATCACTATCCTTCAACAAAGTCACACCATCACTATCCTCCAACAAGGTCACACCAACACTATCCAACACAGTCACACCATCACTATCCTCCAACAAGGTCACACCATCACTATCCTCCAACAAGGTCACACCATCACTATCCTTCAACAAGGTCACACCATCACTATCCAACAAGGTCACACCATCACCATCCTCCAACAAGGTCACACCATCACTATCCAACAAGGTCACACCATCACCATCCTCCAACAAGGTAACACTATCACTATCCAACAAGGTCACACCATCACTATCCAACAAGGTCACACCATCACTATCCTCCAACAAGGTCACACCATCACTATCCAACAAGGTCACACCATCACTATCCAACAAGGTCACACCATCACTATCCAACAAGGTCACACCATCACTATCCAACAAGGTCACACCATCACTATCCAACAAGGTCACACCATCACTATCCAACAAGGTCACACCATCACTATCCAACAAAGTCACACCATCACTATCCAACAAGGTCACACCATCACTATCCAACAAGGTCACACCATCACTATCCAACAAGGTCACACCATCACTATCCAACAAGGTCACACCATCACTATCCTCCAACAAGGTCACACTATCACTATCCAACAAGGTCACACCATCACTATCCAACAAGGTCACACCATCACTATCCAACAAGGTCACACCATCACTATAAAACAAGGTCACACCATCACTATCCAACAAGGTCACACCATCACTATCCAACAAGGTCACACCATCACTATCCAGCAAAGTCACACCATCACTATCCAACAAGGTCACACCATCACTATCCAACAAGGTCACACCATCACTATCCAACAAGGTCACACCATCACTATCCAACAAAGTCACACCATCACTATCCAACAAAGTCACACCATCACCATCCTCCAACAAAGTCACACCATCACTATCCAACAAAGTCTCACCATCACTATCCAACAAGGTCACACCATCACTATAAAACAAGGTCACACCATCACTATAAAACAAGGTCACACCATCACTATCCAACAAGGTCACACCATCACTATCCAACAAGGTCACACCATCACTATCCAACAAAGTCACACCATCACTATCCAACAAGGTCACACCATCACTATCCAACAAGGTCACACCATCACTATCCAACAAGGTCACACCATCACTATCCAACAAAGTCACACCATCACTATCCAACAAAGTCACACCATCACTATCCAACAAGGTCACACCATCACTATCCAACAAAGTCACACCATCACTATCCAACAAGGTCACACCATCACTATCCAACAAAGTCACACCATCACTATCCAACAAAGTCACA
The DNA here is from genome assembly GCF_038502225.1 of Cherax quadricarinatus. NCBI lineage: Eukaryota > Metazoa > Arthropoda > Malacostraca > Decapoda > Parastacidae > Cherax > Cherax quadricarinatus. The sequence goes on along the minus strand of NC_091296.1, from coordinate 70,221,892 downwards.
CCATCACTATCCAACAAAGTCACACCATCACTATCCAACAAAGTCACACCATCACTATCCAACAAGGTCACACCATCACTATCCAACAAAGTCACACCATCACTATCCAACAAAGTCACACCATCACTATCCAACAAGGTCACACCATCACTATCCAACAAGGTCACACCATCACTATCCAACAAAGTCACACCATCACTATCCAACAAAGTCACACCATCACTATCCAACAAAGTCACACCATCACTATCCAACAAGGTCACACCATCACTATCCAACAAAGTCACACCATCACTATCCAACAAGGTCACACCATCACTATCCAACAAGGTCACACCATCACTATCCAACAAGGTCACACCATCACTATCCAACAAAGTCACACCATCACTATCCAACAAAGTCACACCATCACTATCCAACAAGGTCACACCATCACTATCCTCCAACAAGAGATATCACCGTCAGTAAAACAGCCGGGAAACACTTCCTTGCTTAGTGTTGGTAATTAGGTTCCTCCCTTGATAATTAGACTCTCTCCCTCCCTCCCTTCCTCTCTCCCTCCCTCTCTTCCTCTCTCCTTCCCTCCCTCTGATAATCATACACAGTATTACCTTGTTCACACTGCAGCAACACCAGCAGTGTTGCATTTAACACCTGCCTCCACCAGCTGTGTTGCAACACCCACAAACCTCTTTGCACTCTCCCTGTAACTCCCCTGGGTCACACCCAACACTTCCACTCTCCCTGGGTCACATCCAGCACTTCCACCCTCCCTGTGTCACACCCAACACTTCCAACCTCCCTCTAACTCTCCATGGGTCTCACCCAACACTTCCACTCTCCCTGGGTCACACTCAGCACTTCCACCCTCCCTGTGTCACACCCAACACATCCACTCTCCCTGTGTCACACCCAACACATCCACTCTCCCTGTGTCACACCCAACACTTCCAACCTCCCTCTAACTCTCCCTAGGTCGTCCTAACACTACCATCTACTCTCCCTGGGTCGTCCTAACACTACCATCTACCCTCCCTGGGTCGTCCTAACACTACCATCTACCCTCCTTGGGTCGTCCTAACACTACCATCTACCCTCCCTAGGTCGTCCTAACACTACCATCTACCCTCCCTAGGTCGTCCTAACACTACCATCTACTCTCCCTGGGTCGTCCTAACACTACCATCTACCCTCCTTGGGTCGTCCTAACACTACCATCTACCCTCCCTGGGTCGTCCTAACACTACCATCTACCCTCCTTGGGTCGTCCTAACACTACCATCTACCCTAACTGGGTCGTCCTAACACTACCATCTACCCTCTCTGGGTCGTCCTAACATTACCATCTACCCTCCCTGGGTCGTCCTAACACTACCATCTACCCTCCCTAGGTTGTCCTAACACTACTATCTACCCTCCCTGGGTCGTCCTAACACTACCATCTACCCTCCTTGGGTCGTCCTAACACAACCATCTACCCTTCCTGGGTCGTCCTAACACTACCATCTACCCTCCCTGGGTCGTCCTAACACTACCATCTACCCTCCTTGGGTCGTCCTAACACAACCATCTACCCTTCCTGGGTCGTCCTAACACTACCATCTACCCTCCCTGGGTCGTCCTAACACTACCATCTACCCTCCCTGGGTCGTCCTAACACTACCATCTACCCTCCCTGGGTCGTCCTAACACTACCATCTACCCTCCCTTCCCAACACTACCATCTACCCTCCTTGGTCGTCCTAACACTACCATCTACCCTCCTTGGCTCGTCCTAACACTACCATCTACCCTCCTTGGGTCGTCCTAACACTACCATCTACCCTCCTTGGCTCGTCCTAACACTACCATCTACCCTCCTTGGGTCGTCCTAACACTACCATCTACCCTCGCTGGGTCGTCCTAACACTACCATCTACCCTCCCTGGGTCGTCCTAACACTACCATCTACCCTCCCTGGGTCGTCCTAACACTACCATCTACCCTCCCTGGGTCGTCCTAACACTACCATCTACCCTCCTTGGCTCGTCCTAACACTACCATCTACCCTCCTTGGGTCGTCCTAACACTACCATCTACCCTCCTTGGGTCGTCCTAACACTACCATCTACCCTCCTTGGGTCATCCTAACACTACCATCTACCCTCCCTGGGTCGTCCTAACACTACCATCTACCCTCCCTGGGTCGTCCTAACACTACCATCTACCCTCCCTGGGTCGTCCTAACACTACCATCTACCCTCCCTGGGTCGTCCTAACACTACCATCTACCCTCCCTGGGTCGTCCTAACACTACCATCTACCCTCCCTGGGTCGTCCTAACACTACCATCTACCCTCCCTGGGTCGTCCTAACACTACCATCTACCCTCCCTGGGTCGTCCTAACACTACCATCTACCCTCCCTGGGTCGTCCTAACACTACCATCTACCCTCCCTGGGTCGTCCTAACACTACCATCTACCCTCCTTGGGTCGTCCTAACACTACCATCTACCCTCCTTGGGTCGTCCTAACACTACCATCTACCCTCCCTGGGTCGTCCTAACACTACCATCTACCCTCCTTGGGTCGTCCTAACACTACCATCTACCGTCCATGGATCGTCCTAACATTACCATCTACCCTCCTTGGGTCGTCCTAACACTACCATCTACCCTCCCTGGGTCGTCCTAACACTACCATCTACCCTCCCTGGGTCGTCCTAACACTACCATCTACCCTCCTTGGGTCGTCCTAACACTACCATCTACCCTCCTTGGGTCGTCCTAACATTACCATCTACCCTCCTTGGGTCGTCCTAACACTACCATCTACCCTCCCTGGGTCGTCCTAACACTACCATCTACCCTCCCTGGGTCGTCCTAACACAACCATCTACCCTCCCTGGGTCGTCCTAACACTACCATCTACCCTCCCTGGGTCGTCCTAACACAACCATCTACCCTCCCTGGGTCGTCCTAACACTACCATCTACCCTCCCTGGGTCGTCCTAACACTACCATCTACCCTCCCTGGGTCGTCCTAACACTACCATCTACCCTCCTTGGGTCGTCCTAACACTACCATCTACCCTCCTTGGGTCGTCCTAACACTACCATCTACCCTCCCTGGGTCGTCCTAACACTACCATCTACGCTCCCTGGGTCGTCCTAACACTACCATCTACCCTCCCTGGGTCGTCCTAACACAACCCTCTACCCTCCCTGGGTCGTCCTAACACTACCATCTACCCTCCCTGGGTCGTCCTAACACTACCATCTACCCTCCCTGGGTCGTCCTAACACTACCATCTACCCTCCCTGGGTCGTCCTAACACTACCATCTACCCTCCCTGGGTCGTCCTAACACTACCATCTACCCTCCCTGGGTCGTCCTAACACTACCATCTACCCTCCCTGGGTCGTCCTAACACTACCATCTACCCTCCCTGGGTCGTCCTAACACTACCATCTACCCTCCCTGGGTCGTCCTAACACTACCATCTACCCTCCCTGGGTCGTCCTAACACTACCATCTACCCTCCCTAGGTCGTCCTAACACTACCATCTACCCTCCCTGGGTCGTCCTAACACTACCATCTACCCTCCCTGGGTCGTCCTAACACTACCATCTACCCTCCCTGGGTCGTCCTAACACTACCATCTACCCTCCCTGGGTCGTCCTAACACTACCATCTACCCTCCCTGGGTCGTCCTAACACTACCATCTACCCTCCCTGGGTCGTCCTAACACTACCATCTACCCTCCCTGGGTCGTCCTAACACTACCATCTACCCTCCCTGGGTCGTCCTAACACTACCATCTACCCTCCCTAGGTCGTCCTAACACTACCATCTACCCTCCCTGGGTCGTCCTAACACTACCATCTACCCTCCCTGGGTCGTCCTAACACTACCATCTACCCTCCCTGGGTCGTCCTAACACTACCATCTACCCTCCCTGGGTCGTCCTAACACTACCATCTACCCTCCCTGGGTCGTCCTAACACTACCATCTACCCTCCCTGGGTCGTCCTAACACTACCATCTACCCTCCCTGGGTCGTCCTAACACTACCATCTACCCTCCCTGGGTCGTCCTAACACTACCATCTACCCTCCCTGGGTCATCCTAACACTACCATCTACCCTCCCTGGGTCGTCCTAACACTACCATCTACCCTCCCTGGGTCGTCCTAACACTACCATCTACCCTCCCTGGGTCGTCCTAACACTACCATCTACCCTCCCTGGGTCGTCCTAACACTACCATCTACCCTCCCTGGGTCGTCTTAAAGTGATCTCAGAGAAAGTATGAGCAGCGTCTCCACCTTCACTTGTGGTAACAACATTAACACACAGTGAGAGAAACGTCTTCCTTAACACAAACTTCTCACTAAGTCAACAACACTGTTTCCCCCTGTCTTGTTATATGTCTAACCTGATCCTTCACTCAACTGTCTACTGTCCTTCACTCAACTGTCTACTGTCCTTCAGTCAACTGTCTACTGTCCTTCACTCAACCATCTACTGTCCTTCACTCAACCATCTACTGTCCTTCACTCAACCATCTACTGTCCTTCACTCAACCATCTACTGTCCTTCACTCAACCATCTACTGTCCTTCACTCAACCATCTACTGTCCTTCACTCAACCATCTACTGTCCTTCACTCAACTATCTACTGTCCTTCACTCAACCATCTACTGTCCTTCACTCAACCATCTAGTGTCCTTCACTCAACCATCTACTGTCCTTCACTCAACCATCTACCGTCCTTCACTCAGCCATCTACTGTCCTTCACTCAACCATCTAGTGTCCTTCACTCAACCATCTAGTGTCCTTCACTCAACCATCTACCGTCCTTCACTCAGCCATCTACTGTCCTTCACTCAACCATCTACTGTCCTTCACTCAACCATCTAGTGTCCTTCACTCAACCATCTACTGTCCTTCACTCAACCATCTACTGTCCTTCACTCAACCATCTAGTGTCCTTCACTCAACCATCTACTGTCCTTCACTCAACCATCTACTGATCTTCACTCAACCATCTACTGTCCTTCACTCAACCATCTACTGATCTTCACTCAACCATCTACTGTCCTTCACTCAACCATCTACTGTCCTTCACTCAACCATCTACTGATCTTCACTCAACCATCTACTGTCCTTCACTCAACCATCTACTGTCCTTCACTCAACCATCTACTGTCCTTCACTCAACCATCTACTGTCCTTCACTCAACCATCTACTGTCCTTCACTCAACCATCTACTGTCCTTCACTCAACCATCTACTGTCCTTCACTCAACCATCTACTGATCTTCACTCAACCATCTACTGTCCTTCACTCAACCATCTACTGTCCTTCACTCAACCATCTACTGTCCTTCACTCAACCATCTACTGTCCTTCACTCAACCATCTACTGTCCTTCACTCAACCATCTACTGATCTTCACTCAACCATCTACTGTCCTTCACTCAACTATCTACTGTCCTTCACTCAACCATCTACTGTCCTTCACTCAACCATCTACTGTCCTTCACTCAACCATCTACTGTCCTTCACTCAACCATCTACTGTCCTTCACTCAACCATCTACTGATCTTCACTCAACCATCTACTGTCCTTCACTCAACCATCTACTGATCTTCACTCAACCATCTAGTGTCCTTCACTCAACCATCTACTGTCCTTCACTCAACCATCTACTGTCCTTCACTCAACCATCTACTGATCTTCACTCAACCATCTACTGTCCTTCACTCAACCATCTACTGATCTTCACTCAACCATCTACTGTCCTTCACTCAACCATCTACTGTCCTTCACTCAACTATCTACTGTCCTTCACTCAACTATCTACTGTCCTTCACTCAACCATCTACTGTCCTTCACTCAACCATCTACTGATCTTCACTCAACTATCTACTGTCCTTCACTCAACCATCTACTGTCCTTCACTCAACTATCTACTGTCCTTCACTCAACCATCTACTGTCCTTCACTCAACCATCTACTGTCCTTCACTCAACCATCTACTGTCCTTCACTCAACCATCTACTGATCTTCACTCAACTATCTACTGTCCTTCACTCAACCATCTACTGTCCTTCACTCAACCATCTACTGATCTTCACTCAACCATCTACTGTCCTTCACTCAACCATCTACTGATCTTCACTCAACTATCTACTGTCCTTCACTCAACCATCTACTGTCCTTCACTCAACCATCTAGTGTCTTTCACTCAACTATCTACTGATCTTCACTCAACCATCTACTGTCCTTCACTCAACCATCTACTGATCTTCACTCAACCATCTACTGTCCTTCACTCAACCATCTACTGATCTTCACTCAACTATCTACTGTCCTTCACTCAACCATCTACTGTCCTTCACTCAACCATCTAGTGTCTTTCACTCAACTATCTACTGTCCTTCACTCAACCATCTACTGTCCTTCACTCAACCATCTACTGATCAACCATCTACTGATCTTCACTCAACCATCTACTGTCCTTCACTCAACCATCTACTGTCCTTCACTCAACCATCTACTGTCCTTCACTCAACCATCTACTGTCCTTCACTCAACCATCTACTGTCCTTCACTCAACCATCTACTGATCTTCACTCAACCATCTACTGTCCTTCACTCAACTATCTACTGTCCTTCACTCAACCATCTACTGATCTTCACTCAACCATCTAGTGTCTTTCACTCAACCATCTACTGTCCTTCACTCAACCATCTACTGATCTTCACTCAACCATCTACTGTCCTTCACTCAACCATCTACTGTCCTTCACTCAACCATCTACTGTCCTTCACTCAACCATCTACTGATCTTCACTCAACCATCTACTGATCTTCACTCAACCATCTACTGTCCTTCACTCAACCATCTACTGTCCTTCACTCAACCATCTACTGATCTTCACTCAACCATCTACTGTCCTTCACTCAACCATCTACTGTCCTTCACTCAACTATCTACTGTCCTTCACTCAACCATCTACTGTCCTTCACTCAACCATCTACTGTCCTTCACTCAACTATCTACTGTCCTTCACTCAACCATCTACTGTCCTTCACTCAACCATCTACTGATCTTCACTCAACCATCTAGTGTCTTTCACTCAACCATCTACTGTCCTTCACTCAACCATCTACTGATCTTCACTCAACCATCTACTGTCCTTCACTCAACCATCTACTGTCCTTCACTCAACCATCTACTGTCCTTCACTCAACCATCTACTGATCTTCACTCAACCATCTACTGATCTTCACTCAACCATCTACTGTCCTTCACTCAACCATCTACTGTCCTTCACTCAACCATCTACTGATCTTCACTCAACCATCTACTGTCCTTCACTCAACCATCTACTGTCCTTCACTCAACTATCTACTGTCCTTCACTCAACTATCTACTGTCCTTCACTCAACCATCTACTGTCCTTCACTCAACTTCACTCAACTATCTACTGTCCTTCACTCAACCATCTACTGTCCTTCACTCAACCATCTACTGTCCTTCACTCAACCATCTACTGTCCTTCACTCAACCATCTAGTGTCTTTCACTCAACCATCTACTGATCTTCACTCAACCATCTACTGTCCTTCACTCAACCATCTACTGTCCTTCACTCAACCATCTACTGTCCTTCACTCAACCATCTAGTGTCTTTCACTCAACCATCTACTGATCTTCACTCAACCATCTACTGTCCTTCACTCAACCATCTACTGTCCTTCACTCAACCATCTACTGTCCTTCACTCAACCATCTACTGATCTTCACTCAACCATCTAGTGTCTTTCACTCAACTATCTACTGTCCTTCACTCAACCATCTACTGATCTTCACTCAACCATCTAGTGTCTTTCACTCAACCATCTACTGATCTTCACTCAACCATCTACTGTCCTTCACTCAACCATCTAGTGTCCTTCACTCAACCATCTACTGTCCTTCACTCAACCATCTACTGTCCTTCACTCAACCATCTACTGTCCTTCACTCAACCATCTACTGTCCTTCACTCAACCATCTAGTGTCCTTCACTCAACCATCTACTGTCCTTCACTCAACCATCTACTGTCCTTCACTCAACCATCTAGTGTCCTTCACTCAACTATCTACTGTCCTTCACTCAACCATCTACTGTCCTTCACTCAACCATCTACTGTCCTTCACTCAACCATCTAGTGTCTTTCACTCAACTATCTACTGTCCTTCACTCAACCATCTACTGTCCTTCACTCAACCATCTACTGTCCTTCACTCAACCATCTACTGTCCTTCACTCAACCATCTACTGTCCTTCACTCAACCATCTACTGTCCTTCACTCAACCATCTACTGTCCTTCACTCAACCATCTACTGTCCTTCACTCAACCATCTACTGTCCTTCACTCAACCATCTACTGTCCTTCACTCAACCATCTACTGATCTTCACTCAACCATCTACTGATCTTCACTCAACCATCTACTGATCTTCACTCAACTATCTACTGTCCTTCACTCAACCATCTAGTGTCCTTCACTCAACCATCTACTGTCCTTCACTCAACCATCTACTGTCCTTCACTCAACCATCTACTGTCCTTCACTCAACTACTTACTAATACATCAACTACAAGGTTATTCATTACCTTCCCTTCTTCCAACGTCCTTCCATCCATACTTGTACCTATCCTCATTACCTCAAAATTTTCTCTCACTAAACATGTGTAGCCAATGTTGCACAGTGCAGTAGCAAGCTGTACAGTGTCTCTCTCTGCCGTCTCTCAGTAACGCTGCATCATCCACAAACACTAAGTGCACCAATTCCAATTTATAAGATTCATTACCTTTCCCAAGCACACATCTCCCAAACATACCAGCTCTCACTTTTACAACGTCATCAATAACATTTTCAACGGGGCCGCAGAAATCACACAAGATTAATCTTACCAGAAATCATTCGTTACTTTCTTGCTTTTTAATACTTTTCACACCTTTGTAACAGCTCACACCTCTACAACACAACTGTCATCAAAGATTTGTTAAGTTATACCATGAATTAAGGAAAGATCCTGGACCTGACCTTACGACTTTACCTTACGAAAGAAGACAAAGCAAATACGATAGTAATTATGGATAAGGTAGATTATAGGGGGGGAAATAAACATATTAGTAGAGAGGGAGAGTGAGGCGCCTCTTGAATGGTTTGCACTGAGAGTGAGGTTCCTCTCTCACTCTCGTCAACACACCAACAAAGTTCTAGTATATCTTGCAAAAAAAAATTCTTCTCATGTTCAATATAAACTTAACGTTACTAGGAACGATCATTCAGATTAAGATATCAAACTTCGTTCACCTTTGGAATCACTGCTAGACTGTGTTTTAATACAAAGGTTCACAGCATCCTCTTGCCTTTCCAAAGCTGCTATAAGACTGCCTCTCCCTCCCTCCCTTCCTCCCTCCACACAACACAAAACACACACACATCGTTCAAGACTCTGTACACCGTGTACGTCAGGCCCATACTGGAGTACGCAGCACCAGTTTGGAACCCACACCTGGTCAAGCACGTCAAGAAATTAGAGAAGGTGCAAAGGGTTGCAACAAGACTAGCTCCAAAGGTAAAGGGAATGTCATACGAAGAAAGGTTAGGGGAAATCGGTCTGAGACGACACCGGAGGACAGAAGGGTTAGGGGAGACATGATAACGACATACAAAATACTGCGAGGAATAGATAAGGTGGACAGAGACAGGATGTTCCAGAGATGGGACACAGAAACAAGGGGTCACAATTGTAAGCTGAAGACTCAGATGAGTCAAAGGGATGTTAGGAAGTATTTGTTCAGTCGTAGAGTTGTCAGGAAGTGGAATAGTCTGGCAAGTGATGTAGTGGAGGCAGAAACCATACAATGCTTAAGACAAGGTACGATAAAGCTCATGGAGCAGGGAGACAGAGGACCTAGTAGCGACCAGTGAAGAGGCGGGGCGAGGAGCTGAGTCTCGACCCCAGCAACCACAATTAGGAGAGCATAATTTGGTAACAAACACACACACACACACACACACACACACACACACACACACACACACACCCACACACACCCACACACACCCACACACACACACACACCTAGAAAGGAACGATCTCATCAACAGCAGCCAACATGGTTTCAGGGACGGGAAATCCTGTGTCACAAACCTACTGGAGTTCTATGACATGGTGACAGCAGTAAGACAAGAGAGAGAGGGGTGGGTGGATTGCATTTTCTTGGACTGCAAGAAGGCGTTTGACACAGTTCCACACAAGAGATTGGTGCAAAAACTGGAGGACCAAGCAGGGATAACAGGGAAGGCACTACAATGGATCAGGGAATACTTGTCAGGAAGACAGCAGCGAGTCATGGTACGTGGCGAGGTGTCAGAGTGGGCACCTGTGACCAGCGGGGTCCCGCAGGGGTCAGTCCTAGGACCAGTGCTGTTTCTGGTATTTGTGAACGACATGACGGAAGGAATAGACTCTGAGGTGTCCCTGTTTGCAGATGACGTGAAGTTGATGAGAAGAATTCACTCGATCGAAGACCAGGCAGAACTACAAAGGGATCTGGACAGGCTGCAGACCTGGTCCAGCAATTGGCTCCTGGAGTTCAATCCCACCAAGTGCAAAGTCATGAAGATTGGGGAAGGGCAAAGAAGGCCGCAGACGGAGTACAGTCTAGGGGGTCAGAGACTACAAACCTCACTCAAGGAAAAAGATCTTGGGGTGAGTATAACACCAGGCACATCTCCTGAAGCGCACATCAACCAAATAACTGCTGCAGCATATGGGCGCCTAGCAAACCTCAGAACAGCATTCTGACATCTTAATAAGGAATCATTCAGGACCCTGTACACCGTGTACGTTAGGCCCATATTGGAGTATGCGGCACCAGTTTGGAACCCACACCTAGCCAAGCACGTGAAGAAACTAGAGAAAGTGCAAAGGTTTGCAACAAGACTAGTCCCAGAGCTAAGAGGTATGTCCTACGAGGAGAGGTTAAGGGAAATCAACCTGACGACACTGGAGGACAGGAGAGATAGGGGGGACATGATAACGACATACAAAATACTGAGAGGAATTGACAAGGTGGACAAAGACAGGATGTTCCAGAGATTGGACACAGTAACAAGGGGACACAGTTGGAAGCTGAAGACACAGATGAATCACAGGGATGTTAGGAAGTATTTCTTCAGCCACAGAGTAGTCAGTAAGTGGAATAGTTTGGGAAGCGATGTAGTGGAGGCAGGATCCATACATAGCTTTAAGCAGAGGTATGATAAAGCTCACGGCTCAGGGAGAGTGACCTAGTAGCGATCAGTGAAGAGGCGGGGCCAGGAGCTCGGACTCGACCCCCGCAACCTCAACTAGGTGAGTACACACACACACACACACACACACATACACACCACACACTCACACACACAACACACACACACACACAAAACACACACACACACATTGCCAGACTCACACATGCACTCCCCCCTCCCCCACCGACATCTCACTCCTTCACCTGATCCCTCCCCTCCCTCTTTCACCCTCCCCCTCCCCACCTCTCCCTCCTTCACCCTCTCCCTCTCCCACTCACCCACTTGCTTCACTCTCCTTCCCACTCCCCCTCCCTACTACTCTCCCACATAGCCACAGTTCCTCCTCTACCTCCCCCCCCCCCACACTCTGACATACACAATACTAACCTAACATACAGAATTACATAGGTTTCCCACTCTGAGGCAATCAGGATAAAACAAAAATAGGTTGCCAGAGAGCAACAAGAAAAACCAAGGGACAGGAGGAGGAAACTGCAAGGGAAGATTGGGCAGCAGAGCTCACAAAAAGGGAACATGAATGGGAAAAGAAACTAGAAGAACTTAGCATGAGAATGGAAGAGAGGATAGACATGGAAAGCAGGAAGTGGGAGGTGCAAGTCAAAGCAGCAGAGGCCAGGGTACAGAGTTTAGAAGAGGAACTGAAAAATCTGAAACAGCCTAAAGAACTAAAGAACATTTTGGGATTGACAACAGAGACTGGTACCTCAGTCACAAATAAGGGGACTGTAGGGAAAGAAGGAGCAAAACTGCATGTAGAAGCTCAATCAGTGGAGACTGTAGTAAATGAAAGAGCTAAGCTATATGTGGAGGCCCTAACAGACGACAGCAGAGCCCAGGGAAAGCCGAGAAGGGAAAATGACAGGCCACTGAGCCCAAGTACATTAGCTAGTGAAACTGAAGAAAGGAAAGCTGCAATGGAGGAAATCAAATTGAATGAGGGGATACACAGGGATATGCAGTGGGAGCATGAAAGGGTGAGGTCAGTCTTTGTGTATGGGCTCCAGGAAGTTGAAGGGGAAACATATGAAGCAAGAAAACAAGGGGAAAAAAAAGCAATTGAAAGCATCATGAAAGCAATAGGAGAAGACGACATGACCCAGCTGGAAAATTTTCGGAGAATAGGGGGGTTTGTAAGAAAAAGAACCCGGCCAGTGAAAGTGACCTTCAAGGCAGAATCGACTCGGAAAAGCACGATTAAGGGACATGCCAGCATACAGGAAGGTGTATCTCGACCGCAACAGAACACAAGCAGAAAGGAAGAAACAGAGAGAGATGGTACAAAGGCAAAAGGAGGAAAGAGAGGGGATGGAGAAGACAGACAGAAGATCAGAGACACAGGAAGATCAAATACAGCCTCCCTCACAACTTCTTATAGAAGCCTCTCAACCAGGTCAACCCCAGTGCAACCAAACACTCTAAACCAAAACACCCATGCCACATCCAATGCCCCCACCCACTGCATTACAAACTCCACCCCCACAGCAACCACCCATAGTTCCTTATCAGGTCTCCCACTTCCCAACCCCAATATACCTCCCAGACCAAAATCTTAGAAAAGAAGTTGAAGGTGTGGTATACAAATGCAGATGGAATAACAAATAAGCATGAGGAGTGGCATGAAAGAATCAAGGAGACATCCCCAGACATAATAGCACTCACAGAAACAAAACTCACCAGAATAATAACAGATTCAATCTTTCCATCCAGATATCAGATCCTCAGGAAAGACAGAGGGAGGAGAGGGGGAGGAGGAGTTGCACTGCTCATTAAAAACCAGTGGGGGGTTGAGAAAATGGAAGGAATGGATGGCACGGGCGAAAGGGACTACTTAGTAGGAACAATCCAGTCTGAGGGACATAAGGTGATAATTGCAGTAATGTACAACCCACCACAGAACTGCAGGAGGCCAAGAGAAGAATACGATGAGAGCAACAGAGCAATGGTCGACACACTAGCCGAGGTGGCCAGGAGAGCACACATGGGGGGAGCAAAGTTACTAGTTATGGGTGATTTCAATCACAAGGAGATTGACTGGGAAAACCTGGAGCCCCATGGGGGTCCCGAAACATGGAGAGCCAAGATGATGGATGTGGTACTGGAAAACCTCATGCATCAACATGTTAGACACACTACCAGAGAGAGAGGAGAGGATGAACCAGCAAGACTGGACCTTGTATTCACCTTGAGTAGTTCTGACATCGAGGATATCATGTATGAAAGGCCCCTGGGAGCTAGTGATCATGTGGTTCTGTGCTTCGACTACATAGTTGAGCTCCAAGTGGAGAGAGCAGCAGGAATAGGGTGGGAAAAACCAAACTACAAAAGGGGGAACTACTCAGGCTTGAGGAACTTCTTTCAAGACATTCAGTGGGAGAGGGAACTGACAGGAAAACCAGTACAAGAAATGATGGACTATGTGGCAACAAAATGCAAGGAGGCAGAGGAGAGGTTTGTTCCCAAGGGAAACAGAAATAATGGGAAGAACAGAATGAGTCCTTGGTTCACCCAAAGGTGTAGGGAGGCAAAAACTAGGTGTACTAGAGAATGGAAAAGGTACAGAAGACAGAGAACTCAGGAAAATAAAGAGATTAGCCAAAGAGCCAGAAACGAATATGCACAGATAAGAAGGGAGGCTCAGCGGCAATACGAAAATGACATAGCATCGAAAGTCAAGACTGACCCGAAGCTGTTGTACAGCCACATCAGGAGGAAAACAACAGTCAAGGACCAGGTAATCAGACTGAGGAAGGGTGATGGGGAATTCACAAGAAACGACCGGGAGGTATGTCAGGAGCTCAACACAAGATTTAAAAAAGTATTTACAGTGGAAACCAGTAGGACTCCAGGAAATCAGAGCAGGGGGGTGCACCAGTAAGTTCTGGATGAGGTACATATAACCAAGGAGGAGGTGAAGAACCTGCTATGCGAACTTGACACCTCAAAGGCGGTGGGACCAGACAACATCTCTCCGTGGGTCCTTAAAGAGGGAGCAGAGACATTGTGTGTACCATTAACGAAGATCTTCAACACATCATTTGAAACTGGGCAATTCCCTGAGGTATGGAAGATGGCAAATGTAGTCCCAATTTTTAAAAAGGGAGACAGACATGAGGCACTAAACTACAGACCTGTATCACTAACGTGTATAGTATGCAAGGTCATGGAGAAGATCATCAGGAGAGTGGTGGAGCACCTGGAAAGAAACAAGTGTATAATTGGCAACCAGCATGGTTTCAGGGAGGGAAAATCCTGTGTCACAAACCTATTAGAGTTTTATGACAAGGTGACAGAAGTAAGACAAGAGAGAGAGGGGTGGATCGACTGCATTTTTTTGGACTGCAAGAAGGCCTTCGACACAGTTCCTCACAAGAGGTTACTGCAAAAGCTAGAGGATCAGGCACACATAACAGGAAAGGCACTGCAATGGATAAGAGAATACCTTACAGGGAGGCAACAACGAGTCATGGTACGTGATGAGGTGTCAAAGTGGGCGCCTGTGACAAGCGGGGTTCCACAGGGGTCAGTCCTAGGACCTGTGCTGTTCTTGGTATATATGAATGACATAACGGAAGGGATAGACTCAGAAGTGTCCTTGTTTGCGGACGATGTGAAGTTAATGAGAAGAATCAAATCGGATGAGGATCAGGCAGGACTACAAAGAGACCTGGACAGGCTACAAGCCTGGTCCAGCAACTGGCTCCTTGAGTTTAACCCCGCCAAATGCAAAGTCATGAAGATTGGGGAAGGGCAAAGAAGACCGCAGACACAATATAGTTTAGATGGCCAAAGTTTGCAAACCTCACTCAAGGAAAAAGATCTGGGGGTGAGTATAACACCGAGCACATCTCCTGAGGTGCATATCAATCAGATAACTGCTGCAGCATACGGGCGCCTGGCAAACCTACGGATAGCGTTTCGATACCTCAGTAAGGAGTCGTTCAAGACTCTGTATAACATTTACGTCAGGCCCATACTGGAGTATGCAGCACCAGTTTGGAATCCACACCTACTCAAGCACGTCAAGAAATTAGAGAAAGTGCAAAGGTTTGCAACAAGACTAGTCCCAGAGCTACAGGGATTGTCCTACGAAGAAAGGTTGAGGGAAATCGGCCTGATGACACTGGAGGCCAGGAGGGTCAGGGGAGACATGTTAACGACATATAAAATACTGCACGGAATAGACGAGGTGGACAAAGACGGGATGTTCCAGAGATGGGACACAGGCACAAGAGGTCACAATTGGAAGTTGAAGACTCAGATGAATCAAAGGGATGTTAGGAAGTATTTCTTCAGTCATAGAGTAGTCAAGCCGTGGAATAGCCTAGAAAGTGTAGTAGTGGAGGCGGGAACCATACATAGTTTTAAGGTGAGGTATGATAAAGCTCATGGAGCAGGGAGAGAGAGGACCTAGTAGCAATGAGTGAAGAGGCGGGTCCAGGAGCTATGAATCGACCCCTGCAACCACAAATAGGTGTGTATAAATAGGTGAGTACACACACACACACACAGGCGCATATAACAGGAAGGGCACAGCAATGGATCAGAGAATACCTGACAGGGAGGCAACAACGAGTCATGGTACGCCACTTGTGACGAGCGGGGTCCCACAGGGGTCGGTCCTAGGACCAGTGCTATTTTTGGTATATGTGAACGACATGATGGAAGGGTTAGACTCAGAAGTGTTCCTGTTCGCAGATTATGTGAAGTTAATGAGGAGAATTAAATCAGATGAGGATCAGGCAGGAATTCAGAGAGACCTGGACAGACTGGACACCTGGTCCAGCAACTGGCTTCTCAAATTTAACCCTGCCAAATGCAAAGTCATGAAGATCGGGGAAGGGTACAGAAGACAGCAGACGGAGTATAGGCTAGGTGGTCAATGACTGCAAACCTCGCTCAAGGAGAAAGATCTTGGGGTGAGTATAACACCAAGCATGTCTCCGGAAGCATACATAAACCAGATAACTGCTGCAGCATATGGGCGCCTGGCAAACCTGAGAACAGCGTTCCGATACCTTAGTAAGGAATCGTTCAAGACACTGTACACCGTGTACGCCAGGCCCATACTGGAGTATGCAGCACCTGTTTGGAACCCGCACTTGATCAAGCACGTCAAGAAATTAGAGAAAGTGAAAAGGTTTGCGACAAGGTTAGTTCCAGAGCTAAGGGAAATGTCCTACGAAGAAAGGTTAAGGGAAATCTGCCTGACGACACTGGAGGACAGGAGGCTCAGGGGAGACATGATAACGACATATAAAATACTGTGCGGAATAGACAAAGTGGACAAAGATAGGATGTTCCAGAGATGGGGCACAGAAACAAGGGGTCATTCTTGGAAGTTTAAGACTCAGATGAGTCAAAGGGATGTTAGAAAGTATTTCTTCAGTCATAGAGTTGTCAGGCAGTGGAATAGCCTAGAAAGTGACGTAGTGGAGGCAGGAACCATACATAGTTTTAAGACGAGGTTTGATAAAGCTCATGGAGCGGGGAGAGAGAGGACCCAGTAGCACCCGGTGAAGAGGCGGGGCCAGGAGCTAAGACTCGACCCCTGCAACCAAAAATAGGTGAGTACACACACACACACACACACACACACACACACACACACACACACACACACACACACACACACACTCAAGTCTTAACACTACCCTCACATAAGTCTTAATAAGACTTGTTATGGTACATCTCAAGACTTGCAACAATGCAACGCTCCTCCCCTTCTATCTTATTTTCTCCTGTTACTCGTTTATCAACCTCTTATTTTCTGCTGTCCCATCCCGTCTCTTCCTTCTGCTGTTCTTCACCTCTCCTTGTTTCTTATTTATATATTATGTAAGTATTCTTATCCCTCTCTTCTCCTTCTCTTTCTACTCTCCTTGTCACTCGTCCCTCGTGTTCCATTCCCCATTTCCCCTTCTCTCATTCCTAGTCTTCCTTGATTGCTTCCTCCTCCTCCCCTCCTTCTAATCTCATCCTCTCTTCTATGTTCCTTCCTTCCTTCGTGGCTTTTTCTGCTTCCTTCTCATCACTCTTCTCTCCATTCTTCCTGCCTTTCTCTGTCTCCCCTTTCTTGCTGTCTCTCCTCTTCACCCCTTCCTTCCTTCCTCCTTCTCTTCTCCAGTCAGACCCCTGTGAGGTCTAGTCATCCACCTGTGAGGTCTAGTCATCCACATGTGAGGTCTAGTCATCCACATGTGAGGTCTAGTCATCCACCTGTGAGGTCTAGTCATCCAGCTGTGACGGCTAGTCTGAAACCTGTGACGTCTAGTCATCCAGCTGTGACGTCTAGGCTGCCACCTGTGACGTTTAGTCTGCCACATGTTACGTCTAGTCTGCCACCTGTTACGTCTAGTCTGCCACCTGTGACGTCTAGTCTCCCACCAGTGACGTTCAGTCTGGCAACTGTAAGTCCCCAGGACGCTGCTGTGTCTCCACTGCTCCACAAGGACGCTGCTGTGTCTCCATTCCTCCCCCAGGACGCTGCTGTGTCTCCACTCCTCCCCAGGACGCTGCTGTGTCTCCACTCCTCCCCCAGGACGCTGCTGTGTCTCCACTCCTCCCCCAGGACACTGCTGTGTCTCTACTCCTCCCCAGAACGCTACTGTATCTCCACTCCTCCCCCAGGACGCTGCTGTGTCTCCACTCCTCCCCAGAACGCTACTGTGTCTCCACTCCTCCCCCAGGATGCTGTTGTGTCTCCACTCGTCCCCAGGACGCTGCTGTGTCTCCACTCCTCCCCAGAACGCTACTTTGTCTCCACTCCTCCCCCAGGATGCTGCTGTGCCTCCACTCCTCCCCAGAACGCTACTGTGTCTCCACTCCTCCTCCAGGACGCTGCTGTGTCTCCACTCGTCCCCCAGGACGCTGCTGTGTCTCCACTCCTCCCCAGAACGCTGCTGTGTCTCCACTCCTCCCCCAAGACGCTGCTGTGTCTTCACTCCTCCCCCAGGACGCTGCTGTGTCTCCACTCCTTCCCAGGACGCTGCTGTGTCTCCACTCCTCCCCCAGGACGCTGCTGTGTCTCCACTCCTCCCCAGAACGCTACTGTGTCTCCACTCCTCCCCCAGGATGCTGTTGTGTCTCCACTCGTCCCCAGGACGCTGCTGTGTCTCCACTCCTCCCCAGAACGCTACTGTGTCTCCACTCCTCCCCCAGGATGCTGCTGTGTCTCCACTCCTCCCCAGAACGCTACTGTGTCTCCACTCCTTCCCCAGGACTCTGTTGTGTCTCCACTCGTCCCCAGGACGCTGCTGTGTCTCACTCCTCCCCAGAACGCTGCTGTGTCTCCACTCCTCCCAGGACGCTGTTGTGTCTCCACTCCTCCCCTAGGACGCTGCTGTGTCTCCACTCCTCCCCAGAACGCTGTTGTCTCCACTCCTCCCCAGGACGCTGTTGTATCTCCACTCCTCCCCCAGGACGCTGTTGTTTCTCCACTCCTCCCCAGGACGCTGTTGTGTCTCCACTCCTCCCCAGGACGCTGTTGTGTCTCCACTCCTCCCCAGAACGCTGCTGTGTCTCCACTCCTCCCCCAGGACGCTGTTGTGTCTTCACTCCTCCCCCAGGACGCTGCTGTGTCTCCACTCCTCCCCAGAACGCTGCTGTGTCTCCACTCCTCCCCCAGGACTCTGTTGTGTCTCCACTCGTCCCCCAGGAAACTGCTGTGTCTCCACTCCTCCCCAGGACGCTGTTGTGTCTCCACTCCTCCCCAGGACGCTGTTGTGTCTCCACTCCTCCGCAGGACGCTGCTGTGTCTTCGCTCCTCCCCAGAACGCTGCTGTGTCTCCACTCCTCCCCCAGGACGCTGTTGTATCTCCACTCCTCCCCCAGGACGCTGTTGTCTCCACTCCTCCCCAAGGACGCTGTTGTGTCTCCACTCCTCCCCCAGGACGCTGTTGTCTCCACTCCTCCCCAAGGACGCTGTTGTGTCTCCACTCCTCTCCCAGGACGCTGCTGTGTCTCCACTCCTCCCCCAGGAAGCTGATGTGTCTCCATTCCTCCCCCAGGACGCTGTTGTATCTCCACTCCTCCCCCAGGACGCTGTTGTATCTCCACTCCTCCCCCAGGACGCTGTTGTGTCTCCACTCCTCCCCAGGACGCTGTTGTGTCTCCACTCCTCCCCCAGGACGCTGTTGTGTCTCCACTCCTCACCAGGACGCTGTTGTGTCTCCACTCCTCCCCCAGGACGCTGTTGTGTCTCCACTCTTCCCCAGGACGCTGTTGTGTCTCCACTCCTCCCCCAGGACGCTGCTGTGTCTCCACTCCTCCCCCAGGACGCTGTTGTGTCTCCACTCCTCCCCCAGGACGCTGTTGTGTCTCCACTCCTCCCCCAGGACGCTGTTGTGTCTCCACTCCTCCCCCAGGACGCTGTTGTATCTCCACTCCTCCCCCAGGACGCTGTTGTGTCTCCACTCCTCCCCAGGACGCTGTTGTGTCTCCACTCCTCCCCCAGGACGCTGTTGTATCTCCACTCCTCCCCCAGGACGCTGTTGTGTCTCCACTCCTCCCCAGGACGCTGTTGTGTCTCCACTCCTCCCCCAGGACGCTGTTGTGTCTCCACTCCTCACCAGGACGCTGTTGTGTCTCCACTCCTCCCCCAGGACGCTGTTGTGTCTCCACTCTTCCCCAGGACGCTGTTGTGTCTCCACTCCTCCCCCAGGACGCTGCTGTGTCTCCACTCTTCCCCCAGGACTCTGTTGTGTCTCCACTCCTCCCCCAGGACGCTGCTGTGTCTCCACTCCTCCGCCAGGACGCTGCTGTGTCTCCACTCCTCCCCCAGGACGCTCCTGTGTCTCCACTCTTCCCCCAGGATGCTGTTGTATCTCCACTCCTCCCCCAGGACGCTGTTGTGTCTCCACTCCTCCCCAGGACGCTGTTGTCTCAACTCATCCCCAGGACGCTGTTGTATCTCCACTCATCCCCCAGGACGCTGTTGTATCTCCACTCCTCCCCAGGACGCTGTTGTATCTCCACTCCTCCCCAGGACGCTGTTGTGTCTCCACTCCTCCCCCAGGACGCTGTTGTATCTCCACTCCTCCCCCATGACGCTGCTGTGTCTCCACTCTTCCCCCAGGACTCTGTTGTGTCTCCACTCCTCCCCCAGGACGCTGCTGTGTCTCCACTCCTCCCCCAGGACGCTGCTGTGTCTCCACTCCTCCCCCAGGACGCTCCTGTGTCTCCACTCTTCCCCCAGGATGCTGTTGTATCTCCACTCCTCCCCCAGGACGCTGTTGTGTCTCCACTCCTCCCCAGGACGCTGTTGTCTCCACTCCTCCCCAGGACGCTGTTGTATCTCCACTCCTCCCCCAGGACGCTGTTGTATCTCCACTCCTCCCCAGGACGCTGTTGTATCTCCACTCCTCCCCCAGGACGCTGTTGTGTCTCCACTCCTCCCCCAGGACGCTGTTGTATCTCCACTCCTCCCCCAGGACGCTGCTGTGTCTCCACTCTTCCCCCAGGACTCTGTTGTGTCTCCACTCCTCCCCCAGGACGCTGTTGTGTCTCCACTCCTCCCAGGACGCTGTTGTGTCTCCACTCCTCCCCTAGGACGCTGCTGTGTCTCCACTCCTCCCCAGAACGCTGTTGTCTCCACTCCTCCCCAGGACGCTGTTGTATCTCCACTCCTCCCCCAGGACGCTGTTGTTTCTCCACTCCTCCCCAGGACGCTGTTGTGTCTCCACTCCTCCCCAGGACGCTGTTGTGTCTCCACTCCTCCCCAGAACGCTGCTGTGTCTCCACTCCTCCCCCAGGACGCTGTTGTGTCTTCACTCCTCCCCCAGGACGCTGCTGTGTCTCCACTCCTCCCCAGAACGCTGCTGTGTCTCCACTCCTCCCCCAGGACTCTGTTGTGTCTCCACTCGTCCCCCAGGAAACTGCTGTGTCTCCACTCCTCCCCAGGACGCTGTTGTGTCTCCACTCCTCCCCAGGACGCTGTTGTGTCTCCACTCCTCCGCAGGACGCTGCTGTGTCTTCGCTCCTCCCCAGAACGCTGCTGTGTCTCCACTCCTCCCCCAGGACGCTGTTGTCTCCACTCCTCCCCAAGGACGCTGTTGTGTCTCCACTCCTCCCCCAGGACGCTGTTGTATCTCCACTCCTCCCCCAGGACGCTGTTGTCTCCACTCCTCCCCAAGGACGCTGTTGTGTCTTCACTCCTCCCCCAGGACGCTGTTGTCTCCACTCCTCCCCAAGGACGCTGTTGTGTCTCCACTCCTCTCCCAGGACGCTGCTGTGTCTCCACTCCTCCCCCAGGAAGCTGATGTGTCTCCATTCCTCCCCCAGGACGCTGTTGTATCTCCACTCCTCCCCCAGGACGCTGTTGTATCTCCACTCCTCCCCCAGGACGCTGTTGTGTCTCCACTCCTCCCCAGGACGCTGTTGTGTCTCCACTCCTCCCCCAGGACGCTGTTGTGTCTCCACTCCTCACCAGGACGCTGTTGTGTCTCCACTCCTCCCCAGGACGCTGTTGTGTCTCCACTCTTCCCCAGGACGCTGTTGTTTCTCCACTCCTCCCCCAGGACGATGCTGTGTCTCCACTCCTCCCCCAGGACGCTGTTGTGTCTCCACTCCTCCCCCAGGACGCTGTTGTCTCTCCACTCCTCCCCCATGACGCTGCTGTGTCTCCACTCTTCCCCCAGGACTCTGTTGTGTCTCCACTCCTCCCCCAGGACGCTGCTGTGTCTCCACTCCTCCGCCAGGACGCTGCTGTGTCTCCACTCCTCCCCCAGGACGCTCCTGTGTCTCCACTCTTCCCCCAGGATGCTGTTGTATCTCCACTCCTCCCCCAGGACGCTGTTGTGTCTCCACTCCTCCCCAGGACGCTGTTGTCTCCACTCCTCCCCAGGACGCTGTTGTATCTCCACTCCTCCCCCAGGACGCTGTTGTATCTCCACTCCTCCCCAGGACGCTGTTGTATCTCCACTCCTCCCCCAGGACGCTGTTGTGTCTCCACTCCTCCCCCAGGACGCTGTTGTATCTCCACTCCTCCCCCATGACGCTGCTGTGTCTCCACTCTTCCCCCAGGACTCTGTTGTGTCTCCACTCCTCCCCCAGGACGCTGCTGTGTCTCCACTCCTCCGCGAGGACGCTGCTGTGTCTCCACTCCTCCCCCAGGACGCTCCTGTGTCTCCACTCTTCCCCCAGGATGCTGTTGTATCTCCACTCCTCCCCCAGGACGCTGTTGTGTCTCCACTCCTCCCCAGGACGCTGTTGTCTCCACTCCTCCCCAGGACGCTGCTGTGTCTCCACTCCTCCCCAGGACGCTGCTGTGTCTCCACTCCTCCCCAGGACGCTGCTGTGTCTCCACTCCTCCCCAGGACGCTGTTGTCTCCACTCCTCCCCCGGACGCTGTTGTATCTCCACTCCTCCCCCAGGACGCTGTTGTATCTCCACTCCTCCCCAGGACGCTGTTGTATCTCCACTCCTCCCCCAGGACGCTGTTGTGTCTCCACTCCTCCCCAGGACGCTGCTGTGTCTCCACTCCTCCCCAGGACGCTGTTGTCTCCACTCCTCCCCAGGACGCTGTTGTATCTCCACTCCTCCCCCAGGACGCTGTTGTTTCTCCACTCCTCCCCAGGACGCTGTTGTGTCTCCACTCCTCCCCAGGAAGCTGTTGTGTCTCCACTCCTCCCCAGAACGCTGCTGTGTCTCCACTCCTCCCCCAGGACGCTGTTGTGTCTCCACTCCTCCCCCAGGACGCTGCTGTGTCTCCACTCCTCCCCAGAACGCTTCTGTGTCTCCACTCCTCCCCAGGACTCTGTTGTGTCTCCACTCTTCCCCCAGGACGCTGCTGTGTCTCCACTCCTCCCCCAGGACTCTGTTGTGTCTCCACTCGTCCCCCAGGACGATGCTGTGTCTCCACTCCTCCCCAGAACGCTGCTGTGTCTCCACTCATCCCCCAGGACGCTGCTGTGTCTCCACTCCTCCCCCAGGACGCTGTTGTGTCTCCACTCGTCCCCCAGGACGATGCTGTGTCTCCACTCCTCCCCAGAACGCTGCTGTGTCTCCACTCCTCCCCCAGGACGCTGTTGTGTCTCCACTCGTCCCCCAGGACGATGCTGTGTCTCCACTCCTCCCCAGAACGCTGCTGTGTCTCCACTCCTCCCCCAGGACTCTGTTGTGTCTCCACTCGTCCCCCAGGACGATGCTGTGTCTCCACTCCTCCCCAGAACGCTGCTGTGTCTCCACTCCTCCCCCAGGACGCTGTTGTGTCTCCACTCCTCCCCCAGGACGCTGTTGTATCTCCACTCCTCCCCCAGGACGCTGTTGTGTCTCCACTCCTCCCCCAGGACGCTGTTGTGTCTCCTCTCCTCCCCAGGACGCTATTGTGTCTCCACTCCTCCCCCAGGACGCTGTTGTGTCTCCACCCCTCCCCCAGGACGCTGTTGTGTCTCCACTCCTCCCCCAGGACGCTGTTGTGTCTCCACTCCTCCCCCAGGACGCTGTTGTGTCTCCACTCCTCCCCCAGGACGCTGTTGTGTCTCCACGCCTCCCCCAGGACGCTTTTGTGTCTCCACTCCTCCCCCAGGACGCTGTTGTGTCTCCACTCCTCCCCCAGGACGCTG
The DNA here is from genome assembly GCF_038502225.1 of Cherax quadricarinatus. Taxonomy (NCBI): domain Eukaryota; kingdom Metazoa; phylum Arthropoda; class Malacostraca; order Decapoda; family Parastacidae; genus Cherax; species Cherax quadricarinatus. Next base: position 70,197,953 of record NC_091296.1, on the reverse strand, counting down.
TTGTGTCTCCACTCCTCCCCCAGGACGCTGTTGTGTCTCCACTCCTCCCCCAGGACGCTGTTGTGTCTCCACTCCTCCCCCAGGACGCTGTTGTGTCTCCACTCCTCCCCCAGGACGCTGTTGTGTCTCCACTCCTCCCCCAGGACGCTGTTGTGTCTCCACTCCTCCCCCAGGACGCTGTTGTGTCTCCTCTCCTCCCCCAGGACGCTGTTGTGTCTCCACTCCTCCCCCAGGACGCTGTTGTGTCTCCACTCCTCCCCCAGGACGCTGTTGTGTCTCCTCTCCTCCCCCAGGACGCTGCTGTGTCTCCACTCCTCCCCCAGGACGCTGTTGTGTCTCCACTCCTCCCCCAGGACGCTGTTGTGTCTCCACTCCTCCCCCAGGACGCTGTTGTGTCTCCACTCCTCCCCCAGGACGCTGTTGTGTCTCCACTCCTCCCCCAGGACGCTGTTGTGTCTCCACTCCTCCCCCAGGACGCTGTTGTGTCTCCACTCCTCCCCCAGGACGCTGTTGTGTCTCCTCTCCTCCCCCAGGACGCTGTTGTGTCTCCACTCCACCCCCAGGACGCTGTTGTGTCTCCACTCCTCCCCCAGGACGCTGTTGTGTCTCCTCTCCTCCCCCAGGACGCTGTTGTGTCGCCACGCCTCCCCCCGGACGCTGTTGTGTCTCCACTCCTCCCCCAGGACGCTGTTGTGTCTCCACTCCTCCCCCAGGACGCTGTTGTGTCTCCACTCCTCCCCCAGGACGCTGTTGTGTCTCCTCTCCTCCCCCAGGATGTCATGATCCCCAAGTATACTGCCGCTTCTGTCACTTTTTCCCGCTTTAAAAATCCATTCTCTCTCTCTCTCTCTCTCTCTCTCTCTCTCTCTCTCTCTCTCTCTCTCTCTCTCTCTCTCTCCTTCCCTCCTTTTTTTTTTTTACACAGGGTTTGACAAGGTTAAAGGATCCCTAGCTTTATTGACAGCTATTTACAGGTTAAGGATTCCTAACTTTGACAAGCTAAAAGCTGTTACCTACATC
>NC_091296.1:70181933-70191933 GCF_038502225.1 Cherax quadricarinatus | reverse complement strand
CAGACTTCCAATCACCCCCACCACCCCTGCCAGACCACCCATCACCCCACCACCCCTGCCAGACCACCCATCACCCCACCACCCCTGCCAGACCACCCGTCGTCCCCACCACATCTGCCAGACTTCCAATCACCCCCACCACCCCTGCAAGGCCTCCCATCACCAGCCAGAAATCTTCCCCTGCCCCTGGCAATCCTTCCCTACCCCTGGCAAGCCTCCCCTACCCCTGGCAACTACCCTGCCCGCGCCACCCCTGGCGTGGTGGCGCGGGCTGCCTTAATCAAGTATTGATCTCTGGGGGGCGCCGCCCCTTGGGCCATGTTGCGGCTCCACTACCGCGCCCCAGCACTACCCCAGCAGCACCCCAGCACTACCCCAGCACCACCCCAGCACTACCCCAGCACCACCCCAGTATTCCCGCAGCACCACCCAAGCACCACCCCAGCACTACCCCAGTACCACCCCAGTACTACCCCAGCAAGACCCCAGCACTACCCCAGTACTACCCCGAGCACCACCCCAGCACTACCCCAGCACTACCCTAGCACCACCCCAACACTACACCAGCACCACCCCAGTACTACCCCCAGCACTACCCCAGTACTACCCCCAGCACCACCCCAGTTCTATCCCCAGCACTACTCCAGCATACCCCCAGCACGCCCCCAGCACCACCCCAGCACTACCCTACCACCACCCCAGCACTACCCTAGTATTACCTCCAGCACTACCCCAGTACTACCCCCAGCACCACCCCAGTTCTACCCCCAGCACTACCCCAGCATACCCCCAGCACTACCTCAGCACGCCCCAGCACCACCCCAGTATTCCCCCAGCACTACCCCAGCAATACCCTAGCATACCCCAGCACTACCCTAGCACCACCTCAGCACCCCCCTAGCACTACCCCCAGCCCTACCAGAGCACCAACCCAGCGCTACTCCAGGAATACCCCAGCACTACCCCAGCACACCCCAGCACCACCCCGGTACCACACTAATAAGCCCCCAGTACCATCCCCAGCACTACCCCAGCACCATTCCAGCACGTCCCAGCACCACACCAGCACTCACTCAACACGAAAAGACCATCCAAGCACTTCCCCAGCACGATACTAGGCCACCCCAGCACCACAGGATCATCCAAGCACTCCCCCAAGTACTCTTGAAACACCCCAGCACGATACTAGGCCACCCCAGCACCACAGGATCATCCAAGCACTCCCCCAAGTACTCTTGAAACACCCCAGCACGATACTAGGCCACCCCAGCACCACAGGATCATACACTCCCCCAAGTACTCTTGAAACACCCCAGCACGATACTAGGCCACCCCAGCACCACAGGATCATGCACTCCCCCAAGTACTCTTGAAACACCCCAGCACGATACTAGGCCACCCTAGCACCACAGGATCATCCAAGCACTCCCCCAAGTACTCTTGAAACACCCCAGCACGATACTAGGCCACCCCAGCACCACAGGATCATCCAAGCACTCTCCTAAGTACTCTTGAAACACCCCAGCACGATACTAGGCCACCCCAGCACCACAGGATCATCCAAGCACTCTCCCAAGTACTCTTGAAACACCCCAGCACGATACTAGACCACCCCAGCACCACAGGATCATCCAAGCACTCCCCCAAGTACTCTTGAAACACCCCAGCACGATACTAGGCCACCCCAGCACCACAGGATCATCCAAGCACTCCCCCAAGTACTCTTGAAACACCCCAGCACGATACTAGGCCACCCCAGCACCACAGGATCATCCAAGCACTCCCCCAAGTACTCTTGAAACACCCCAGCACGATACTAGGCCACCCCAGCACCACAGGATCATCCAAGCACTCCCCCAAGTACTCTTGAAACACCCCAGCACGATACTAGGCCACCCCAGCACCACAGGATCATCCAAGCACTCCCCCAAGTACTCTTGAAACACCCCAGCACGATACTAGGCCACCCCAGCACCACAGGATCATCCAAGCACTCCCCCAAGTACTCTTGAAACACCCCAGCACGATACTAGGCCACCCCAGCACCACAGGATCATCCAAGCACTCCCCCAAGTACTCTTGAAACACCCCAGCACGATACTAGGCCACCCCAGCACCACAGGATCATCCAAGCACTCCCCCAAGTACTCTTGAAACACCCCAGCACGATACTAGGCCACCCCAGCACCACAGGATCATCCCAGCACTCCCCCAAGTACTCTTGAAACACCCCAGCACGATACTAGGCCACCCCAGCACCACAGGATCATCCAAGCACTCCCCCAAGTACTCTTGAAACACCCCAGCACGATACTAGGCCACCCCAGCACCACAGGATCATCCAAGCACTCCCCCAAGTACTCTTGAAACACCCCAGCACGATACTAGGCCACCCCAGCACCACAGGATCATCCAAGCACTCCCCCAAGTACTCTTGAAACACCCCAGCACGATACTAGGCCACCCCAGCACCACAGGATCATCCAAGCACTCCCCCAAGTACTCTTGAAACACCCCAGCACGATACTAGGCCACCCCAGCACCAGCTTAAAAGAAAGGCGAGTGACCCAAGAACAAGGATTTAGAATTTTAACCTAACCAGCGACAGTAATGTGTGTGTGTGTGTGTGTGTGTGTGTGAGAGAGAGAGAGAGAGAGAGAGAGAGAGAGAGAGAGAGAGAGAGAGAGAGAGAGAGAGAGAGAGAGAGAGAGAGAGAGAGAGAGAGAGTTGGCATCATGGGCCACTACCACGGTGGTGGTCTTGACTGTGTAGTGTGACAGTTGACAGATGTAGTGAGAGTTGACAGATACCTGGAGGTTACCTGGAGGTTATTCCGGGGATCAACGCCCCCGCGGCCCGGTCCATGGCCAGGCCTCCCGACCTGATCAACTAGGCTGTTACTGCTGGCCGCATGCAGTCCAACGTACGAGCCACAGCCCGGCTGATCCGGCACCGACTTTAGGTATCTGTCCAGCTCTCTCTTGAAGGCAGCCAGGGGTTTATTGGCAATTCCCCTAATGCTTGATGGGAGGCTGTTGAACAGTTTTGGGCCTGGAACACTTAGTGTACCAATGGCGCCCCTACTTTTTATTGGGGGCATTTTGCATCGCCTGCCCAGTCTTTTACTTTCGTAGGGAGTGATTTCTGTGTGCAGATTTGGAACCATTCCTTCCAAGATTTTCCAAGTGTAGATTATGATATATCTCTCCCTCCTGCGTTCCAACGAGTAGAAGTCAAGTGCTTCCAAGCGTTCCCAGTAGTTAAGGTGCTTGACAGAACTTATACGTGCAGTAAAGGATCTCTGTACACTCTCCAGATCTGCGATTTCACCTGCTTTGAATGGAGATGTTAATGTACAGCAGTATTCCAGCCTAGAGAGAACAAGTGATTTGAAAAGGATCATCATGGGCTTGGCATCTCTCGTTTTGAAAGTTCTCATTATCCATCCTATCATTTTCTTTGCACGTGCGATCGTGGCACTGTTGTGATCCTTGAAAGTGAGATCCTCAGACATTACTACTCCCAGGTCCCTTACATTATTTTTCTGCTCTATTGTATGGCCGGAGTCAGTAGTATACTCTGTTCTAGTTATTATCTCCTCCAGTTTTCCATAACGGAGTAGTTGGAATTTGTCCTCATTGAACATCATATTGTTTACCGTTGCCCACTGGAAAACTTTGTTTATATCTTCTTGGAGGTTAACCGCGTCCTCAGCAGAAGACAGCCTCATGCAGATCCTAGTATTATCCGCAAAGGATGATACGGTGCTGTGGTGTATATCTCTGTTTATGTCTGATATGAGGATAAGGAATAAGATGGGGGCGAGTACTGTGCCTTGTGGAACAGAGCTCTTCACTATGTAGTGAGAGTTGACAGATGTAGTGAGAGTTGACAGAAGAGCTTGACGGCGGGTAGCAAGCTGACACAGTCTCACTGAGCTGTCAATCACTGACACAAAGTCTTTTAACACGATTTCCCCCACAGGTGTGACACAGCTATAGTTGCTTCCCAGATTTGGTCAGCGCCCTCGCGGCCAGGTCCTAGACCAGTCCTCCTGGTCGTCACCCACCTGTCACCCATTTCCAGACTTCCTCCATCTTCTCGGGGAGACCTGAGGCCAAGCATCCACATTCTTGGATCAACCTGGCTGTTACTGTTAGTGTTGTGCTGACCTACATATCCACCAGAGCCACCATGGTGGATTATCACAGTGTCAGATGCACCACATCCGCCATGGCTGAGGGTCTGACCAACCAGACTGTTACAGTTACTAGCATAACTCCAGCGGCGGCATCACAGCCTGGTTCATCACTAACTTAAGCAACTTATCATGTTCTACATTAAGATACATGTGTATCAGTTTTATATCTTTATTGATGAAGAGTTTCATCGACACATCAGACTTCATCAGTCACATACAGAGTTGTAGCAGTGATGTAGTCACTCCATTAACCTTGTTGAAAAACTATATGAGGAGGTCAGTCCCCCATAATACACCACCCCTCCCCCACTAACACCCCCACCAACACCACCCCTCCCCCCACTAACACCCACACCAAAACCACCCCGCCCCCCACTAACATCCACACAAACACCACCCCTCCCCCACTAACACCCACACCAACACCACCCCTCCCCCCACTAACACCCCCACCAACACCACCCCTCCCCCACTAACACCCCCACCAACACCACCCCTCCCCCCACTAACACCCACACCAACACCACCCCTCCCCCACTAACACCCCCACCAACACCACCCCTCCCCCACTAACACCCCCACCAACACCACCCCGCCCCCACTAACACCCCCACCAACACCACCCCTCCCCCCACTAACATCCACACCAACACCACCCCGCCCCCACTAACACCCACACCAACACCACCCCTCCCCCACTAACACCCCCACCAACACCACCCCTCCCCCCACTAACATCCACACCAACACCACCCCGCCCCCACTAACACCCACACCAACACCACCCCTCCCCCACTAACACCCCCACCAACACCACCCCTCCCCCACTAACACCCACACCAAAACCACCCCGCCCCCACTAACACCCCCACCAACACCACCCCTCCCCCCACTAACATCCACACCAACACCACCCCGCCCCCACTAACACCCACACCAACACCACCCCTCCCCCACTAACACCCCCACCAACACCACCCCTCCCCCACAAACAACCACACCAACACCACCCCGCCCCCACTAACACCCCCACCAACACCACCACTCCCCCCACTAACATCCACACCAACACCACCCCGCCCCCACTAACACCCACACCAACACCACCCCTCCCCCACTAACACCCCCACCAACACCACCCCTCCCCCACTAACAGCCACACCAACACCACCCCGCCCCCACTAACACCCACACCAACACCACCCCTCCCCCACTAACACCCCCACCAACACCACCCCTCCCCCCACTAACATCCACACCAATACCACCCCGCCCCCACTAACACCCACACCAACACCACCCCTCCCCCACTAACACCCCCACCAACACCACCCCTCCCCCACTAACACCCCAACGTACAACACCCCTCCCCCACTAACACCCCCACCAACACCACCCCGCCCCCCCGAACACCCACACCAACACCACCCCTCCCCCACTAACACCCCCACCAACACCACCCCTCCCCCGACTAACACCCACACCAACACCACCCCTCCCCCACTAACACCCACACCAACACCACCCCGCCCCCACTAACACCCACACCAACACCACCCCTCCCCCACTAACACCCCCACCAACACCACCCCTCCCCCACTAACACCCCAACGAACAACACCCCTCCCCCCACTAACACCCCCACCAACACCACCCCTCCCCCAACTAACACCCCCACCAACACCACCCCTCCCCCACTAACACCCCCACTAACACCACCCCTCCCCCACTAACACCCCCACCAACACCACCCCTCCCCCCACTAACACCCCCACCAACACCACCCCTCCCCCCACTAACACCCCCACCAACACCACCGCTCCCCCACTGACACTCCCACCAACACCACCCCTCCCCCACTAACACCCCCCACAAATACCACCCCTCCCTCACTAACACCCCAACCAACACCACCCCTCCCCCAATAACACCCCCACCAACACCACCCCTCCCCCACTAACACCCCCACCAACACCCCCTCCCCCACTAACACCCCCACTAACACCCCCACCAACACCACCCCTCCCCCACTAACACCACCCCCCACCTCCCACTAACACCACCTCTCACTAACACCACCCCTCCCCCACCAACACCACCCCTCCAACACCAACACCACCCCCTCCACCAACACCCCTCCCCACCAACACCACCCCTCCCCACCAACACCACCCTCCACCATCAACACCACCCCTCCACCACCAACACCACCCCTCAACCACCAACACCACCCCTCCCGGAACAACACCACCCCTCCAACACCAACACCACCCCTCCCCCACCAACACCACGCCTCCACCACCCCCCTTCCACCCCAAACACCACACCTCCCCCACCAACAACACCCCTCCACCATCAACACCACCCCTCCAACACCAACACCACCCTCCACCACCAACACCACCCCTTCCACAACCACACCACCCCTCCCCACCACACCACACCACCCTCCACCACCAACACCACCCTCCACCACCAACACACCCTCCACCACCAACACCCCCTCCACCACCAACACCACCACCCAACACCACCCTCCACCACCAACACCACCCTCCACCACCAACACCACCCTCCACCACCAACACCACCCTCCACTCACCAACACCAACAAACCTCCACCACCAACACCACCCTCCACCACCAACACCACCCTCCACCACCAACACCATCTTCCATCACCAACACCACCCTCCTCCACCAACACCACCCTCCACCACCAACACCACCCTCCACCACCAACACCACCCTCCACCACCAACACCACCCTCCAACACCAACACCCCCCACCAACACCAACACCACCCACCACCACCAACACCACCCACCACCAACACCACCCTCCAACACCAACACCACCCTCCACCACCAACACCCCCTCCACCACCAACACCACCCTCCAACACCAACACCACCCTCCAACACCATCACCACCCTCCACCACCAACACCACCCTCCTCCAACACCACCACCCTCCACCACCAACACCACCCTCCACCACCACCACCACCCCCCACCACCAACACCACCCTCCACCAACACCACCCTCCAACACCAACACCACCCTCCAACACCAACACCACCCTCCACCACCAACACCACCCGCCACCACCAACACCACCCACCACCACCCACACAACCCACCACCACCAACACCCCCCACCCCCACCAACACACCCCCACCACCAACACCACCCTCCACCACCAACACCACCACCCTCCAACACCCACACCACCCTCCTCCCCCAACACGACCCTCCACCTACAACACCACCCTCCACCACCAACACCACCCTCCACCACCAACACCACCCCTCACCCCAACACCACCCTCACCCCAACACCAACACCACCCTCACCCCAACACCAACACCACCCCTCACCCCAACACCACCCTCACCCCAACACCACCCTCACCCCAACACCACCCTCACCCCAACACCACCCTCACCCCAACACCACCCTCCACCACCAACACCACCCTTCCACCACCAACACAACACCACACCCACCCCACCCTCCACACCAACACCACCCTCCACACCAACACCACCCTCCACCACCAACACCACCCTCCACCACCAGCACCACCCTCCACCACCAACCACCACCACCACCCTCCACCACCAACACCACCCTCCATCACCAACACCACCCTCCACCACCAACACCACCAACACCACCCTCCACCACCAACACCACCCTCCATCACCAACACCACCCTCCACCACCAACACCACCTTCCACCACCAACACCACCCTCCACCACCAACACCACCCTCCACCACCAACACCACCCTCCACCACCAACACCACCCTCCACCACCAACACCACCCTCCACCACCAACACCACCCTCCACCACCAACACCACCCTCCACCACCAACACCACCCTCCACCACCAACACCACCCTCCACCACCAACACCACCCTCCACCACCAACACCACCCTCCACCACCAACACCACCCTCCACCACCAACACCACCCTCCACCACCAACACCACCCTCCACCACCAACACCACCCTCCACCACCCTCCACCACCAACACCACCCTCCACCACCAACACCACCCTCCACCACCAACACCACCCTCCACCACCAACACCACCCTCCACCACCAACACCACCCTCCACCACCAACACCACCCTCCACCACCAACACCACCCACCACCACCAACAAACACCACCCTCCACCACCAACACCACCATCCATCACCCACACCACCCTCCACCACCCTCCACCACCAACACCACCTTCCATTACCAACACCACCCTCCACCACCAACACCATCCCAACACCACCCTCCACCACCTTCCACCACCAACACCACCCTCCACCACCACACCTCCATCAACCACAAACACCACCCTCCACCACCAACACCACCCTCCATCACCAACACCACCCTCCACCACCAACACCACCTTCCACCAACAACACCACCCTCCACCACCAACACCACCCTCCACCACCCTCCACCACCAACACCACCCTCCACCACCAACACCACCTTCCACCACCAACACCACCCTCCACCACCAACACCACCCTCCATCACCAACACCACCCTCCACCACCAACACCACCTTCCACCAACAACACCACCCTCCACCACCAACACCACCCTCCACCACCACCACACCACCCTCCACCACCAACACCACCCTCCACCACCAACACCACCCTCCACCACCAACACCACCCTCCACCACCAACACCACCCTCCACCACCAACACCACCCTCCACCACCAACACCACCCTCCACCACCAACACCACCCTCCACCACCAACACCACCCTCCACCACCAACACCACCCTCCACCACCAACACCACCCTCCACCCCCACCACCACCATCATCACCATCACCACCCTCCACCACCAACACCACCTTCCATTACCAACACCACCCTCCACCACCAACACCACCCTCCACCACCAACACCACCCTCCACCACCAACACCACCCTCCACCACCAACACCACCCTCCACCACCAACACCACCCTCCACCACCAACACCACCCTCCAACACCAACACCACCCTCCACCACCAACACCACCCTCCACCACCAACACCACCCTCCACCACCAACACCACCCTCCACCACCAACACCACCCTCCACCACCAACACCACCCTCCACCACCAACACCACCCTCCACCACCAACACCACCTTCCACCACCAACACCACCCTCCACCACCAACACCACCCTCCACCACCAACACCACCCTCCACCACCAACACCACCCTCCACCACCAACACCACCCTCCACCACCAACACCACCACCACCACCACCACCACCAACACCACCCTCCATCACCACCACCACCACCACCACCGTCACCACCACCATCACAACCACCACCCTCCACCACCAACACCACCCTCCACCACCAACACCACCCTCCACCACCAACACCACCCTCCACCACCAACACCACCCTCCACCACCAACACCACCCTCCACCACCAACACCACCCTCCACCACCAACACCACCCTCCATCACCAACACCACCCTCCACCACCTTCCACCACCAACACCACCCTCCACCACCAACACCACCCTCCACCACCAACACCACCCTCCACCACCAACACCACCCTCCACCACCAACACCACCCTCCACCACCAACACCACCCTCCACCACCAACACCACCCTCCACCACCAACACCACCCTCCACCACCAACACCACCCTCCACCACCAACACCACCCTCCACCACCAACACCACCCACCACCACCAACACCACCCTCCATCCACCAACACCACCCTCCACCACC
>NC_091296.1:70149433-70171933 GCF_038502225.1 Cherax quadricarinatus | reverse complement strand
ATATAACGACAGCTAGTAGGGACCATCAGCAGATCCTCCACAAAAGTCACAAACCTCCCATACTACTGAATCTAAGTTCAGCATAAGAAAATCCCCGATTGTGATAATATACAGATACCAGTACAAGTTAGGTCAGAAGCTACAGCTCAGGACCTGAGTTGCTCAGTGTCTAAGCGACACACAAGCTCAGTACAACATCGAAAATCACTAAGTCTATACAATGTTCTGTGAACAGTCTCTCACAGAACCTAACAAGAATAATAATGAGACAGAGACAATCTTCCAACAAGAGCCAATAAGGGAGATTTAGGCACTTGTCAGGAATACGTCCAACCACCAAGAGAGTCTAGACCAGACTGAATACTTCAGGTGAGGTGAGGACACCCCCCCTCGATCATGTGATAGCTCCATGGACAGCTGCAGGTCAGCAACAGAAGCCGGCAGAATAATGAGCAAAGAGCGATAATTACAGTAGTTAGACAATCAAGACTTGAACTTTGAGCACATAATATATGTGTTACATCCTACCTAACAATAGGTAACCAAGTCAAATAATAATATAAAGCAATATATTCACGATTTAGCTATTATTGCAAATATAAGCAGTATAAAATTATATGAAAAGGTAATATACGGACCGGGCCGCGGGGGCGTTGACCCCCGGAACTCTCTCCAGGTAAACTCCAGGTAAACATAATATATATTTCAACCCATTCAGGGGTTGCAACAGCCCTTCAATTTGCCGCTTGCTAGATTAACATTCACGCCTCCTAGCCTCGTAGATCCTGTCGTACGTGCTCTTAAAACTATGTATGGAGCGTGTCTCCACCACTTAGTCGAGGTCATCTCACTTTCTGACCACCCTGAGGCTCAAGAATTACTTCATGACATCCCTATGATTCATTTGTATCTAACTTCCAACTATGCCCCCATGTACCTATTTCTCACCTCTCAAACTGTCTCTACTTGTCTACCCTAGCAATTCCCCTGAGAGTTTTGCATGTTATTATCCACTGGTTCTTCTAATGTAGAACAAAAAGGCACAATACCGTGACTGGAACAATACACAAATAATCTGCACATAGGAGAGAGGAGCTTATGACGATATTTCGGTCCCACTTAGACCATGAACATAATACAAGGTAGTGAGGGAGCCAATATATATGTTGGCGACGGTACCAAGAGAGGAAGAAAAACGAAGTATTGGAAGTAGTAGTAGTAGTAGTAGTAGTAGTAGTAGTAGTAGTAGCAGTAGCAGTAGCAGTAGTAGTAGTAGTAGTAGTAGTAGTAGAAAGTAGGGGGAGTAGTTCAGGCTCAGTTAATTTAACCTTCAGACTGAACAGATACATTTTTAGTTTGTCCCTCTCCAGGTCAGTGTTTATATTCATAAGTTATACATCAGCAGAATTACATCTGCCTCAGTACCATGTGGTATGTCATTCACTCATATATATCAGAAACAGTATTGGCCCTAAGATAGATCCTTGCGGAACCCCGCAAACCCAGCAAAGCATTAGCTAAGAACTATAGACCAATAGCTCTGACGTCCCACATCATAAAAATCTTTGAAAGAGTGCTAAGAAGCAGGATTGCAAATCACCTGGATTCCCAAAATCTGCACAATCCAGGGCAACATGGGTTCAGGGCAGGTCGCTCCTGCCTCTCACAACTACTGGATCACTATGACATGGCCTTGGATGCACTGGAAGAAAATCAGAATGCAGATGTAATATACACAGACTTTGCAAAAGCATTTGACAAATGCGATCATGGCGTAATAGCCCATAAAATACGTGCTAAAGGAATAACTGGGAAAGTGGGGAGATGGATCTTCAACTTCCTAACAAATCGAACACAAAGAGTAGTGGTCAACAGAGTTAAATCGGAGGCTGCCATAGTGAAGAGCTCTGTTCCACAAGGCACAGTACTCGCCCCCATCTTATTCCTTATCCTCATATCAGACATAAACAGAGATATACACCACAGCACTGTATCATCCTTTGCGGATGATACTAGGATCTGCATGAGGCTGTCATCTGCTGAGGACGCGGTTAACCTCCAAGAAGATATAAACAAAGTTTTCCAGTGGGCAACGGTAAACAATATGATGTTCAATGAGGACAAATTCCAACTACTCCGTTATGGAAAACTGGAGGAGATAATAACTAGAACAGAGTATACTACTGACTCCGGCCATACAATAGAGCAGAAAAATAATGTAAGGGACCTGGGAGTAGTAATGTCTGAGGATCTCACTTTCAAGGATCACAACAGTGCCACGATCGCACGTGCAAAGAAAATGATAGGATGGATAATGAGAACTTTCAAAACGAGAGATGCCAAGCCCATGATGATCCTTTTCAAATCACTTGTTCTCTCTAGGCTGGAATACTGCTGTACATTAACATCTCCATTCAAAGCAGGTGAAATTGCAGATCTAGAGAGTGTACAGAGATCCTTTACTGCACGTATAAGTTCTGTCAAGCACCTTAACTACTGGGAACGCTTGGAAGCACTTGACTTGTACTCGTTGGAACGCAGGAGGGAGAGATATATCATAATCTACACTTGGAAAATCTTGGAAGGAATGGTCCCAAATCTGCACACAGAAATCACTCCCTACGAAAGTAAAAGACTGGGCAGGCGATGCAAAATGCCCCCAATAAAAAGTAGGGGCGCCATTGGTACACTAAGGGAAAACACCATAAGTGTCCGGGGCCCAAAACTGTTCAACAGCTTCCCATCAAGCATTAGGGGAATTGCCAATAAACCCCTGGCTGCCTTCAAGAGAGAGCTGGACAGATACCTAAAGTCAGTGCCGGATCAGCCGGGCTGTGGCTCGTACGTTGGACTGCGTGCGGCCAGCAGTAACAGCCTAGTTGATCAGGCCCTGATCTATCGGGAGGCCTGGTCATGGACCGGGCCGCGGGGGCGTTGATCCCCGGAATAACCTCCAGGTCACTCCTTGTTTTGACATCTCTTCCTGGACAATCACTCTTTGTCCTTCCACTAAGGAGCTGTTTGATCCACAGGAGTACATTCCGTCTTATTCCTGCTTGCACCTCATTTTTTTGCCCCGGTCTCTTGCGTGGTACAGTATCACGTCTTCTTGCACTCCAAGAATATGCAGTACCCCCGTCCCCCCACCCCTCTCTCTCTCTGTCACTTGTCACTTATCTCTAGCAGGTTAGAAAGATAAGGTTTGCTATCTCTGAACCCATGCTGATTACTGTTTATCAAAGCACTTTCTTCCCAGTGCTTCACCACCCTCTTACCTTACATGTTATACGTGTCAGTGATACTGGATATGTTCATCACTTCTTGTCGTCTTTCCTAAATATTGGGACTACATTCACTTTTTTTCTAAATCTCTGTCAACTGTTCACTATGCTAGTTCACTCTCTCTCTCTCACTCTCTCTCTCTCTCTCTCTCTCTCTCTCTCTCTCTCTCTCTCTCTCTCTCTCTCTCTCTCTCTCTCTCTCTCTCTCTCTCTCTCTCGCTGACCCTGTCAGGTTCATGGTGACCCCTGTCATGTCCATGGTGACCTGTGTCAGGCCCATGGTAACCCTTTCAGGTCTATGGTGACCTTGTGGTGTGTGTGTGTGTGTGTGTGTGTGTGTGTGTGTGTGTGTGTGTGTGTGAGTGTAGACGAGGCTAGGGACCCCACAGAGAGGGACTTCCCCTCCAGATGACCCCTCAGGGGAAGGCCACCCACAGGGACCCCCCCGGTGGGGGACTGCCCCATCGTCCCCACCCTTCCAACACCTCTCACCCCCAACACCTCCATCCCCTTCCCCAGGACCTCCACCCCCGCCTCCCAGCACCTGCACCCCGTCCCCAGGACCACCACCCCCGCCTCCCAGCACCTCCATCCCCGTTCCCAGGACCTCCACCCCCGCCTCCCAGCACCTCCATCCCCGTCCCCAGGACCTCCACCCCATCCTCCCAGCACCTCCATCTCCGTCCCCAGGACCTCCACCCCAGCCTCCCAGAACCTCCATCCCCGTCCCCAGGACCTCCACCCCCGCCTCCCAGCACCTCCATCCCCGTCCCCAGAACCACCACCCCCGCCTCCCAGCACCTCCATCCCCGTCCCCAGGACCACCACCCCCGCCTCCCAGCACCTCCACCCCCCCAGGTCCCCAGGACCTCCAACCCCGCCTCCCAGCACCTCCACCCCCGTCCCCTAAGAAAGAAGAAGAGCAGGAGTAAACTGGAGAGAAAAAGACGCTCCCTCTACAGAAGACGACGAAGAGTCACTGAGCTCCTCAGGAGTGCTAGAATATCTGATACACGAAAGGAGGCGCTGACCAGGGAAGTGGAAACTATCGAACTTAAGCTAAATGACTCTTACAGGAACCAGGAGAGGCAGGAGGAGCTTAAAGCTATTAGTGAAATTGAAAGAAATTCCAAATATTTCTTTTCATATGCCAAAAACAAGGCAAATACCACATCTAGTATCGGGCCCTTACTCAGACAGGATGGGACTTACACAGACGACAACAAGGAAATGAGTGAAATATTGAAATCCCAGTACGACTCTGTGTTTAGTGAACCACTAATCGGTCTGAGGATCGACGACCCAAATGATTTCTTCATGAATGAGCCTCAAAACTCCATAAATGTATGCCAGATTTCCGACATTACCCTAACTCCGATAGATTTCGAAAAAGCCAATGACAACATGCCTATGCACTCAGCCCCGGGCCCAGACTCGTGGAACTCTGTTTTCATTAAGAACTGCAAGAAACCCCTCTCGCGTGCCCTAAGTACACTATGGAGGAGGAGCTTGGACATGGGTGAAATTCCACAGTCACTTAAAACAACGGATATAGCCCCGCTCCATAAAGGTGGCAGCAAAGCATTAGCTAAGAACTATAGACCAATAGCTCTGACGTCCCACATCATAAAAATCTTTGAAAGAGTGCTAAGAAGCAGGATTGCAAATCACCTGGATTCCCAAAATCTGCACAATCCAGGGCAACATGGGTTCAGGGCAGGTCGCTCCTGCCTCTCACAACTACTGGATCACTATGACATGAGAACTTTCAAAACGAGAGATGCCAAGCCCATGATGATCCTTTTCAAATCACTTGTTCTCTCTAGGCTGGAATACTGCTGTACATTAACATCTCCATACAAAGCAGGTGAAATCGCAGATCTAGAGAGTGTACAGAGATCCTTTACTGCACGTATAAGTTCTGTCAAGCACCTTAACTACTGGGAACGCTTGAAAGCACTTGACTTGTACTCGTTGGAACGCAGGAGGGAGAGATATATCATAATCTACACTTGGAAAATCTTGGAAGGAATGGTCCCAAATCTGCACACAGAAATCACTCCCTACGAAAGTAAAAGACTGGGCAGGCGATGCAAAATGCCGCCAATAAAAAGTAGGGGCGCCATTGGTACACTAAGAGAAAACACCATAAGTGTCCGGGGCCCAAAACTGCTCAACAGCCTCCCATCAAGCATTAGGGGAATTGCCAATAAACCCCTGGCTGCCTTCAAGAGAGAGCTGGACAGATACCTAAAGTCAGTGCCGGATCAGCCGGGCTGTGGCTCGTACGTTGGACTGCGTGCGGCCAGCAGTAACAGCCTAGTTGATGAGGCCCTGATCCATCGGGAGGCCTGGTCGTGGACCGGGCCGCGGGGGCGTTGATCCCCGGAATAACTTCCAGGTAACCTCCAGGTAACCTCCCCAGGACCACCACCCCCGCCTCCCAGAACCTCCGTCCCCGTCCCCAGGACCACCACCCCCACCTCCCAGCACCAACCCCCGCCTCCCAGCACCTCCATCCCCGTCCCCAGGACCACCACCCCCGCCTCCCAGCACCTCCACCCCCGTCCCCAGGACCTCCACCCCCGCCTCCCAGCACCTCCCCCCCCGTCCCCAGGACCACCACCCCCGCCTCCCAGCACCTCCGTCCCCGTCCCCAGCACCTCCACCCCCACCTCCCAGCACCACCACCCCCGCCTCCCAGCGCCTCCATCCCCGTCCCCAGGACCTCCACCCCATCCTCCCAGGACCTCCATCTCCGTCCCCAGGACCTCCACCCCAGCCTCCCAGAACCTCCATCCCCGTCCCCAGGACCTCCACCCCCGCCTACCAGCACCTCCATCCCCGTCCCCAGCACCACCGCCCCCTCCTCCAACACAGCACCACCACCCCCTCCTCCAACACAGCACCACCACCCCCTCCTCCTAGCACCTCCGTCCCCGTCCCCAGGACCACCACCCCCACCTCCCAGCACCACCACCCCCGCCTCCCAGCGCCTCCATCCCCGTCCCCAGGACCTCCACCCCCGTATCCCAGCACCTCCACCCCCGCCTCCCAGCACTTCCACCCCCGCCCCCAGCACCTCCACCCCCGCCCCAAGTTCCTCCACCCCCTCCCCAGGACCTCCACCCCCGCCCTCAGCACCTCCACCCACGCCCCCAGCACCTCCACCCACGCCCCCCAGCACCTCCACCCACGCCCCCCAGCACCTCCACCCACGTCCCAGCACCTCCACCCACGCCCCCAGCACCTCCACCCACGCCCCCAGCACCTCCACCCACGCCTCCCAGCACCTCCACCCACGCCCCCCAGCACCTCCACCCACGCCCCGCAGCACCACCACCCCCGCCCCCAGCACCTCCACCCACGCCTCCCAGCACCTCCACCCACGCCCCCCAGCACCTCCACCCACGCCCCTCAGCACCTCCACCCACGCCCCCCAGCACCTCCACCCACGCCCCCCAGCACCTCCACCCACGCCCCCAGCACCTCCACCCACGCCCCCCAGCACCTCCACCCACGCCCCCCAGCACCTCCACCCACGCCCCCAGCACCTCCACCCACGCCCCCACAACCTCCACCCACGCCCCCCAGCACCTCCACCCACGCCCCCCAGCACCTCCACCCACGCCCCTCAGCACCTCCACCCACGCCCCCAGCACCTCCACCCACGCCCCCCAGCACCTCCACCCACGCCCCCCAGCACCTCCACCCACGCCCCCACAACCTCCACCCACGCCCCCCAGCACCTCCACCCACGCCCCCCAGCACCTCCACCCACGCCCCTCAGCACCTCCACCCACGCCCCCAGCACCTCCACCCACGCCCCCCAGCACCTCCACCCACGCCCCCCAGCACCTCCACCCACGCCCCCCAGCACCTCCACCCACGCCCCCCAGCACCTCCACCCACGCCCCCCAGCACCTCCACCCACGCCCCCCAGCACCACCACCCACGCCCCCAGCACCTCCACCCACGCCCCCACAACCTTCACCCACGCCCCCCAGCACCTCCACCCACGCCCCCCAGCACCTCCACCCACGCCCCCCAGCACCTCCACCCACGCCCCCCAGCACCTCCACCCACGCCCCCAGCACCTCCACCCACGCCCCTCAGCACCTCCACCCA
Organism: Cherax quadricarinatus; assembly: GCF_038502225.1. NCBI lineage: Eukaryota > Metazoa > Arthropoda > Malacostraca > Decapoda > Parastacidae > Cherax > Cherax quadricarinatus. Next base: position 70,164,524 of record NC_091296.1, on the reverse strand, counting down.
CGCCCCCAGCACCTCCACCCACGCCCCCCAGCACCTCCACCCACGCCCCCCAGCACCTCCACCCACGCCCCCCAGCACCTCCACCCACGCCCCCCAGCACCTCCACCCACGCCCCCCAGCACCTCCACCCACGCCCCCCAGCACCTCCACCCACGCCCCCCAGCACCTCCACCCACGCCCCCAGCACCTCCACCCACGCCCCCAGCACCTCCACCCACGCCCCCCAGCACCTCCACCCACGCCCCCCAGCACCTCCACCCACGCCCCCCAGCACCTCCACCCACGCCCCCCAGCACCTCCACCCACGCCCCCCAGCACCTCCACCCACGCCCCCCAGCACCTCCACCCACGCCCCCAGCACCTCCACCCACGCCCCCCAGCTCCTCCACCCACGCCCCCAGCACCTCCACCCACGCCCCCACAACCTCCACCCACGCCCCCCAGCACCTCCACCCACGCCCCCCAGCACCTCTACCCACGCCCCCCAGCACCTCCACCCACGCCCCCAGCACCTCCACCCACGCCCCCAGCACCTCCACCCACGCCCCCCAGCACCTCCACCCACGCCCCCAGCACCTCCACCCACGCCCCCAGCACCTCCACCCACGCCCCCAGCACCTCCACCCACGCCCCCCAGCACCTCCACCCACGCCCCCAGCACCTCCACCCACGCCCCCAGCACCTCCACCCACGCCCCCAGCACCTCCACCCACGCCCCCAGCACCTCCACCCACGCCCCCAGCACCGGGGAGTAAAACTGTTTCACCTGAATTGATTTTCTGGAGATTTTTTGACCTTTGTGAAGTTGTTGTAGAACTGTGAGATAACTCTCTCTCTCCGTCTGTCTGTCTGTCTCTCTCTCTCTCTCTCTCTCACCCTCTTGCTTCCCCCACTCCAGTAATATTGAAGGCTGGGACACGGGTGAGGCGGCAACCAGCAGTGTAGAGGTACTGGCAGATAATCCCTCTCATTGCCATCACTACATCATATTATGAGGAGGGAGGAGTTATTCCATCACTCCACACTGTGAGGAGGGAGGAGTTACTCCATCACTCCACACTGTGAGGAGGGAAGAGTTACTCCATCACATTATGAGGAAAAAGGAGTTACTCCATCACTCGACACTATGAGGAGGGAGGAGTTACTCCACCACATTGTGAGGAGGGAGAAGTTACTCCATCACATATTAAGAGGGAGAAGTTACTTCATCATCCCATCACATTATGAAGAGGAGGAGTTACTCCATCACATTATGAGGAGGAAGGACTTAAAAAAGCTACACTAGATCTGTCCCAACTTAACCTAACTTAACCCAACTTAACCTAACTTAACCAAACTTAACTCATGTGGAATGTTAAGAGTATGTCACACACTCATATAGGCTGCCTCCCTACCAGTGAACCAGGTGCTAAGAGTATGTCACACACTCATATAGGCTGCCTCCCTACCAGTGAACCAGGTGCTAAGAGCATGTCAGTCGAAGAGCCAGAAACGAGTATGCACAGATAAGGAGGGAGGCCCAACGACAGTATGAAAACGACATAGCATCGAAATTCAAGTCTGACCCGAAACTGCTGTATAGCCACATTAGGAGAAAGACAACAGTAAAAGACCAGGTGATAAGGCTGATGAAAGAAGGCGGGGAACTCACATGGAACGATCAAGAGGTATGTGAGGAGCTCAACAAGAGATTTAAGGAAGTATTCACAGTGGAGACAGGAAGGACTCGGGGAAGACAGGACAGAGGGGGACACCAATAGGGAATACACCAACAAGTGCTGGATGACATACACACAGAAAAGAGGCGCTAAACTACAGACAAGTGTCACTGATGTGTATAGTATGCAAAGTTATGGAGAAGATTATCAGGAGGAGAGTGGTGGAGCACCTGGAACGGAACAAAAGTATAAAAAACAACCAGCACAATTTCATGGAAGGCAAATCCTGTGTCACAAACCTTCTGGAGCTTTATGATAAAGTAACAGAAGTAAGAGATGAGAGAGAGGGGTGGGTTGATTGCATCTTCTTGGACTGCAGGAAGGCCTTCGACACAGTTCCTCACAAGAGATTAGTGCAGAAACTAGAGGATAAGGCGAGTATAACGGGAAGGGCACTTCAATGGATCAGAGAATAACTGACAGGGAGGCAACAACGAGTCATGGTAGGTGATGAGGTATCACAGTGGGCACCTGTTACGAGCGGGGTCCCACAGGGGTCGGTCCTAGGACCAGTGCTATTTTTGGTATATGTGAATAACATGATGGAAGGGATAGACTCAGAAGTGTCCCTGCTCGCAGATGATGTGAAATTAATGAGAATTAAATCAGATGAGGATCAGGCAGGCCTTCAAAGAGACCTGGACAGGCTGGACACGTGGTCCAGCAACTGGCTTCTCGAATTCAACCCTGCCAAATGCAAAGTCAGGAAGATCGGAGAAGGGCAAAGAAGACCGCAGACAGAGTATAGGCTAGGTGGCCAACGACTGCAAACCTCACTCAAGGAGAAAGATCTTGGGGTGAGTATAACACTGAGCATGTCTCCAGAAGCACACATCAACCAAATAACTGCTGCAGCATACGGGCGCCTGGCAAATCTGAGAATAGCGTTCTGATACCTTATTAAGGAATCGTTCAAGACACTGTACACCGTGTACGTCAGGACCATACTGGAGTATGCAGCACCTGTTTGGAACCCACATTTGATCAAGCACGTCAAGAAATTAGAGAAAGTGCAAAGGTTTGCGACAAGGTTAGTTCCAGAGCTAAGGGGAATGTCCTATGAAGAAAGGTTAACGGAAATCTGCGTGACAACCCTGGAGGACAGGAGGGTTAGGAGAGACATAACAGCATACAAAATACTGAGCGGAATAGACAAGGTGGACAGAGACAGGATGTTCCAGAGATGGGACACAGAAACAAGGGGTCACAATTGGAAGTTGAAGACTCAGATGAGTCAAAGGGATGTTAGGAAGTATTTCTTCAGTCACAGAGTAGTCAAGAAGTGGAATAGCCTACTAGCAAGTGATGTAGTGGAGGCAGGAATCATACATAGTTTTAAGATGATGTATGATAAAGTTCATGGAGCAGGGAGAGAGAGGACCTACTAGCACTCAGTGAAGAGGCGGGGCCAGGAGCTGAGTCTCGACCCATGCAACTACAATTAGGTGAGTACAGAGCTAGAGATGAAAGTGATGACAATGAAGACAACGAAGATGAAAGCGAGGAACATGAAGACTAAAATGAGGAAAATGAGAAGTGAAGAAATAATGTGAGTTGAACTCAAGACAAGTGTCTTAACTTGCAGACTTAACCTGCAATTATTAAAGTAATTGTTGAAAACAAGTGACATAGCACAGGTCGTGTGGCACAGCACAGGTCGTGTGGCACAGCACAGGTCGTGTGGCACAGCACAGGTCGTGTGGCACAGCACAGGTCGTGTGGCACAGCACAGGTCGTGTGGCTCAGCACAGAGCGTGTGGCACAGCACAGGTCGTGTGGCACAGCACAGGTCGTGTGACACAGCACAGGTCGTGTGGCACAGCACAGGTCGTGTGGCACAGCACAGGTCGTGTGGCACAGCACAGGTCGTGTGGCACAGCACAGGTCGTGTGGCACAGCACAGGTCGTGTGGCACAGCACAGGTCGTGTGGCACAGCACAGGTCGTGTGGCACAGCACAGGTCGTGTGGCACAGCACAGGTCGTGTGGCTCAGCACAGAGCGTGTGGCACAGCACAGGTCGTGTGGCACAGCACAGGTCGTGTGGCACAGCACAGGTCGTGTGGCTCAGCACAGAGCGTGTGGCACAGCACAGGTCGTGTGGCACAGCACAGGTCGTGTGGCACAGCACAGGTCGTGTGGCACAGCACAGGTCGTGTGACACAGCACAGGTCGTGTGGCACAGCACAGGTCGTGTGGCACAGCACAGGTCGTGTGACACAGCACAGGTCGTGTGACACAGCACAGGTCGTGTGGCTCAGCACAGGTCGTGTGACACAGCACAGGTCGTGTGGCACAGCACAGGTCGTGTGACACAGCACAGGTCGTGTGACACAGCACAGGTCGTGTGGCACAGCACAGGTCGTGTGGCTCAGCACAGGTCGTGTGACACAGCACAGGTCGTGTGGCACAGCACAGGTCGTGTGGCTCAGCACAGGTCGTGTGACACAGCACAGGTCGTGTGGCACAGCACAGGTCGTGTGGCACAGCACAGGTCGTGTGGCACAGCACAGGTCGTGTGGCTCAGCACAGGTCGTGTGGCTCAGCACAGGTCGTGTGACACAGCACAGGTCGTGTGGCACAGCACAGGTCGTGTGGCACAGCACAGGTCGTGTGGCACAGCACAGGTCGTGTGGCACAGCACAGGTCGTGTGGCTCAGCACAGGTCGTGTGGCACAGCACAGAGCGTGTGACACAGCACAGGTCGTGTGGCACAGCACAGGTCGTGTGGCACAGCACAGGTCGTGTGGCTCAGCACAGGTCGTGTGGCTCAGCACAGGTCGTGTGGCACAGCACAGAGCGTGTGACACAGCACAGGTCGTGTGGCACAGCACAGGTCGTGTGGCACAGCACAGGTCGTGTGGCACAGCACAGGTCGTGTGGCTCAGCACAGGTCGTGTGGCACAGCACAGGTCGTGTGGCACAGCACAGGTCGTGTGGCACAGCACAGGTCGTGTGGCACAGCACAGGTCGTGTGGCTCAGCACAGGTCGTGTGACACAGCACAGGTCGTGTGGCACAGCACAGGTCGTGTGGCACAGCACAGGTCGTGTGGCACAGCACAGGTCGTGTGGCTCAGCACAGGTCGTGTGGCACAGCACAGAGCGTGTGACACAGCACAGATCGTGTGACACAGCACAGGTCGTGTGACACAGCACAGGTCGTGTGACACAGCACAGGTCGTGTGACACAGCACAGGTCGTGTGACACAGCACAGGTCGTGTGGCACAGCACAGGTCGTGTGACACAGCACAGGTCGTGTGACACAGCACAGGTCGTGTGGCACAGCACAGGTCGTGTGACACAGCTCAGATCGTGTGGCACAGCACAGGTCGTGTGGCACAGCACAGGTCGTGTGACACAGCACAGGTCGTGTGACACAGCACAGGTCGTGTGACACAGCACAGGTCGTGTGGCACAGCACAGGTCGTGTGGCACAGCACAGATCGTGTGGCACAGCACAGGTCGTGTGGCTCAGCACAGGTCGTGTGGCAAAGCACAGGTCGTGTGGCACAGCACAGATCGTGTGACACAGCACAGGTCGTGTGACACAGCACAGGTCGTGTGACACAGCACAGGTCGTGTGGCACAGCACAGGTCGTGTGACACAGCACAGGTCGTGTGGCACAGCACAGGTCGTGTGGCACAGCACAGGTCGTGTGACACAGCACAGGTCGTGTGGCACAGCACAGGTCGTGTGGCACAGCACAGGTCGTGTGGCACAGCACAGATCGTGTGACACAGCACAGGTCGTGTGACACAGCACAGGTCGTGTGGCACAGCACAGATCGTGTGACACAGCACAGGTCGTGTGACACAGCACAGGTCGTGTGACACAGCACAGGTCGTGTGACACAGCACAGGTCGTGTGACACAGCACAGGTCGTGTGGCACAGCACAGGTCGTGTGGCACAGCACAGGTCGTGTGGCACAGCACAGGTCGTGTGGCACAGCACAGGTCGTGTGGCACAGCACAGGTCGTGTGACACAGCACAGGTCGTGTGACACAGCACAGGTCTTGTGACACAGGACAGGTCGTGTGACACAGCACAGGTCGTGTGACACAGCACAGGTATTGTTACACAGCACAGGTCGTGTGACACAGCACAGGTATTGTTACACAGCACAGGTCGTGTGACACAGCACAGGTCGTGTGGCACAGCACAGGTCGTGTTACACAGCACAGGTCGTGTTACACAGCACAGGTCGTGTTACACAGCACAGGTCGTGTTACACAGTACAGGTCGTGTTACACAGTACAGGACGTGTGACACAGCACAGTCGTGTTACACAGCACAGGTCGTGTTACACAGCACAGGTCGTGTTACACAGCACAGGTCGTGTTACACAGCACAAGTCGTGTTACACAGCACAGGTCGTGTGGCACAGCACAGGTCGTGTTACACAGCACAGGTCGTGTTACAGAGCACAGGTCGTGTGGCACAGCACAGGTCGTGTGACACAGCACAGGCCGTGTGACACAGCACAGGTCGTGTGACACATCACAGATCGTGTTACGCAGCAGCACAGGTCGTGTGGCACAGCACAGCTCGTGTGACACAGCACAGGTCGTGTTATACAGCACAGGTCGTGTTACACAGCACAGGTCGTGTTATACAGCACAGGTCGTGTTACACAGCACAGGTCGTGTTACACAGCACAGGTCGTGTTACACAGTACAGGTCGTGTTACACAACACAGGTCGTGTTACACAGCACAGGTCGTGTTACAAAGTACAGGTCGTGTGACACAGCACAGGTCGTGTTACACAGCACAGGTCGTGTTACACAGCACAGGTCGTGTTACACAGCACAGGTCGTGTGACACAGCACAGGTCGTGTTACACAGCACAGGTCGTGTTACACAGCACAGGTCGTGTGACACAGCACAGGTCGTGTTACACAGCACAGGTCGTGTTACACAGCACAGCTCGTGTTACACAGCACAGGTCGTGTGACACAGCACAGGTCGTGTGACACAGCACAGGTCGTGTGACACAGCACAGGTCGTGTGACACAGCACAGGTCGTGTTACACAGCACAGGTCGTGTGACACAGCACAGGTCGTGTTACACAGCACAGGTCGTGTTACACAGCAAAGGTCGTGTTACACAGCACAGGTCGTGTTACACAGCACAGGTCGTGTTACACAGCACAGGTCGTGTTACACAGTACAGGTCGTGTGACACAGCACAGGTCGTGTGACACAGTACAGGTCGTGTTACACAGTACAGGTCGTGTGACACAGCACAGGTCGTGTTACACAGCACAGGTCGTGTTACACAGCACAGGCCGTGTTACACAGTAGAGGTCGTGTGACACAGCCCAGGTCGTGTTACACAGCAGAGGTCGTGTGACACAGCACAGGTCGTGTTACACAGCACAGGTCGTGTTACACAGCACAGGTCGTGTGACACAGCACAGGTCGTGTTACACAGTACAGGTCGTGTGGCACAGCACAGGTCGTGTTACACAGTACAGGTCGTGTGACACAGCACAGGTCGTGTTACACAGTACAGGTCGTGTTATGCAGTACAGGTCGTGTGACACAGCACAGGTCGTGTTACACAGCACAGGTCGTGTTACACAGCACAGGCCGTGTTACACAGTACAGGTCGTGTGACACAGCACAGGTCGTGTGACACAGCACAGGTCGTGTTACACAGCACAGGTCGTGTGACACAGCACAGGTCGTGTGGCACAGCACAGGTCGTGTGGCACAGCACAGATCGTGTGACACAGCACAGGTCGTGTGACACAGCACAGGTCGTGTGGCACAGCACAGGTCGTGTGACACAGCACAGGTCGTGTGACACAGCACAGGTCGTGTGACACAGCACAGGTCGTGTGGCACAGCACAGGTCGTGTGGCAAAGCACAGGTCGTGTGGCACAGCACAGGTCGTGTGGCACAGCACAGGTCGTGTGGCACAGCACAGGTCGTGTGACACAGCACAGGTCGTGTGACACAGCACAGGTCTTGTGACACAGGACAGGTCGTGTGACACAGCACAGGTCGTGTGACGCAGCACAGGTATTGTTACACAGCACAGGTCGTGTGACACAGCACAGGTATTGTTACACAGCACAGGTCGTGTGACACAGCACAGGTCGTGTGGCACAGCACAGGTCGTGTTACACAGCACAGGTCGTGTGGCACAGCACAGGTTGTTACACAGCACAGGTGGTGTTACACAGCACAGGTCGTGTGACACAGCACAGGTCGTGTGGTACAGCACAGGTCGTGTTACACAGGACAGGTCGTGTTACACAGCACAGGTCGTGTTACACAGCACAGGTCGTGTTACACAGCACAAGTCGTGTTACACAGCACAGGTCGTGTGGCACAGCACAGGTCGTGTTACACAGCACAGGTCGTGTTACAGAGCACAGGTCGTGTGGCACAGCACAGGTCGTGTGACACAGCACAGGCCGTGTGACACAGCACAGGTCGTGTGACACATCACAGATCGTGTTACGCAGCACAGGTCGTGTGGCACAGCACAGCTCGTGTGACACAGCACAGGTCGTGTTACACAGCACAGGTCGTGTTACACAGCACAGGTCGTGTGGCACAGCACAGGTCGTGTTACACAGCACAGGTCGTGTTACACAGCACAGGTCGTGTTACACAGTACAGGTCGTGTTACACAACACAGGTCGTGTTACACAGCACAGGTCGTGTTACAAAGTACAGGTCGTGTTACACAGCACAGCTCGTGTGACACAGCACATGTCGTGTTACACAGCACAGGTCGTGTTACACAGCACAGGTCGTGTTACACAGCACAGGTCGTGTTACACAGCACAGGTCGTGTGACACAGCACAGGTCGTGTTACACAGTACAGGTCGTGTTACACAGCACAGGTCGTGTGACACAGCACAGGTCGTGTTACACAGCACAGGTCGTGTGACACAGCACAGGTCGTGTTACACAGCACAGGTCGTGTGACACAGCACAGGTCGTGTTACACAGCACAGGTCGTGTTACACAGCACAGGTCGTGTGACACAGCACAGGTCGTGTTACACAGCACAGGTCGTGTTACACAGCACAGGTCGTGTTACACAGCACAGGTCGTGTGACACAGCACAGGTCGTGTGACACAGCACAGGTCGTGTGACACAGCACAGGTCGTGTTACACAGCACAGGTCGTGTTACACAGCACAGGTCGTGTTACACAGCACAGGTCGTGTTACACAGCACAGGTCGTGTTACACAGCACAGGTCGTGTTACACAGCACAGGTCGTGTTACACAGCACAGGTCGTGTTACACAGTACAGGTCGTTTGACACAGCACAGGTCGTGTTACACAGTACAGGTCGTGTTACACAGTACATGTCGTGTGACACAGCACAGGTCGTGTTACACAGCACAGGTCGTGTTACACAGCACAGGCCGTGTTACACAGTACAGGTCGTGTGACACAGCACAGGTCGTGTTACACAGCAGAGGTCGTGTGACACAGCACAGGTCGTGTTACACAGCACAGGTCGTGTTACACAGTACAGGTCGTGTGACACAGCACAGGTCGTGTTACACAGTACAGGTCGTGTGGCACAGCACAGGTCGTGTTACACAGTACAGGTCGTGTGACACAGCACAGGTCGTGTTACACAGTACAGGTCGTGTGACACAGCACAGGTCGTGTTACACAGCACAGGTCGTGTTACACAGCACAGGTCGTGTTACACAGTACAGGTCGTGTTCACAGTACAGGTCGTGTTACACAGCACAGGTCGTGTTACACAGCACAGGTCGTGTTACACAGTACAGGTCGTGTTACACAGCACAGGTCGTGTTACACAGTACAGGTCGTGTTACGCAGTACAGGTCGTGTGACACAGCACAGGTCGTGTTACACAGCACAGGTCGTGTTACACAGCACAGGCCGTGTTACACAGTACAGGTCGTGTGACACAGCACAGGTCGTGTGACACAGCACAGGTCGTGTTACACAGCACAGGTCGTGTTACACAGCACAGGTCGTGTTACACAGCACAGGTCGTGTGACACAGCACAGGTCGTGTTACACAGCACAGGTCGTGTGACACAGCACAGGTCGTGTTACACAGCACAGGTCGTGTTACACAGCACAGGTCGTGTGACACAGCACAGGTCGTGTTACACAGCACAGGTCGTGTTACACAGTACAGGTCGTGTTACACAGCACAGGTCGTGTTACACAGCACAGGTCGTGTTACACAGCACAGGTCGTGTTACACAGCACAGGTCGTGTTACACAGTACAGGTCGTGTGACACAGCACAGGTCGTGTTACACAGCACAGGTCGTGTTACACAGCACAGGTCGTGTTACACAGCACAGGTCGTGTTACACAGCACAGGTCGTGTTACACAGCACAGGTCGTGTTACACAGCACAGGTCGTGTGACACAGTACAGGTCGTGTTACACAGTACAGGTCGTGTTACACAGTACAGGTCGTGTTACACAGCACAGGTCGTGTTACACAGTACAGGTCGTGTTACACAGCACAGGTCGTGTTACACAGTACAGGTCGTGTTATGCAGTACAGGTCGTGTGACACAGCACAGGTCGTGTTACACAGCACAGGTCGTGTTACACAGCACAGGCCGTGTTACACAGTACAGGTCGTGTGACACAGCACAGGTCGTGTTACACAGCACAGGTCGTGTTACACAGCACAGGTCGTGTGACACAGCACAGGTCGTGTTACACAGCACAGGTCGTGTGACACAGCACAGGTCGTGTTACACAGCACAGGTCGTGTTACACAGCACAGGTCGTGTGACACAGCACAGGTCGTGTTACACAGCACAGGTCGTGTTACACAGCACAGGTCGTGTTACACAGCACAGGTCGTGTTACACAGCACAGGTCGTGTTACACAGCACAGGTCGTGTTACACAGTACAGGTCGTGTGACACAGCACAGGTCGTGTTACACAGCACAGGTCGTGTTACACAGCACAGGTCGTGTTACACAGCACTGGTCGTGTTACACAGCACAGGTCGTGTTACAAAGCACAGGTCGTGTTACACAGCACAGGTCGTGTGACACAGTACAGGTCGTGTTACACAGCACAGGTCGTGTTACACAGCACAGGTCGTGTTACACAGCACAGGTCGTGTTACACAGTACAGGTCGTGTTACACAGCACAGGTCGTGTTACACAGCACAGGTCGTGTGACACAGCATAGGTCGTGTTACACAGTACAGGGCGTGTTACACAGCACAGGTCGTGTGACACAGCACAGGTCGTGTTACACAGTACAGGCCGTGTTACACAGCACAGGTCGTGTTACACAGCACAGGTCGTGTGACACAGCACAGGTCGTGTGACACAGTACAGGCCGTGTTACACAGCACAGGTCGTGTTACACAGTACAGGCCGTGTTACACAGTACAGGCCGTGTTACACAGTACAGGCCGTGTTACACAGCACAGGTCGTGTTACACAGCACAAGTCGTGTTACGCAGTACAGGCCGTGTTACACAGTACAGGCCGTGTTACACAGTACAGGCCGTGTTACACAGCACAGGTCGTGTGACACAGCACAGGTCGTGTGACACAGCACAGGTCGTGTGGCACAGCACAGGTCGTGTGACACAGCACAGGTCGTGTGGCACTGCACAGGTCGTGTGGCACAGCACAGGTCGTGTGACACAGCACAGGTCGTGTGGCACAGCACAGGTCGTGTGGCACAGCACAGGTCGTGTGGCACAGCACAGATCGTGTGACACAGCACAGGTCGTGTGACACAGCACAGGTCGTGTGGCACAGCACAGATCGTGTGACACAGCACAGGTCGTGTGACACAGCACAGGTCGTGTGACACAGCACAGGTCGTGTGACACAGCACAGGTCGTGTGACACAGCACAGGTCGTGTGACACAGCACAGGTCGTGTGGCACAGCACAGGTCGTGTGGCACAGCACAGGTCGTGTGGCACAGCACAGGTCGTGTGGCACAGCACAGGTCGTGTGGCACAGCACAGGTCGTGTGACACAGCACAGGTCGTGTGACACAGCACAGGTCTTGTGACACAGGACAGGTCGTGTGACACAGCACAGGTCGTGTGACACAGCACAGGTATTGTTACACAGCACAGGTCGTGTGACACAGCACAGGTATTGTTACACAGCACAGGTCGTGTGACACAGCACAGGTCGTGTGGCACAGCACAGGTCGTGTTACACAGCACAGGTCGTGTTACACAGCACAGGTCTTGTTACACAGCACAGGTCGTGTTACACAGTACAGGTCGTGTTACACAGTACAGGACGTGTGACACAGCACAGTCGTGTTACACAGCACAGGTCGTGTTACACAGCACAGGTCGTGTTACACAGCACAGGTCGTGTTACACAGCACAAGTCGTGTTACACAGCACAGGTCGTGTGGCACAGCACAGGTCGTGTTACACAGCACAGGTCGTGTTACAGAGCACAGGTCGTGTGGCACAGCACAGGTCGTGTGACACAGCACAGGCCGTGTGACACAGCACAGGTCGTGTGACACATCACAGATCGTGTTACGCAGCACAGGTCGTGTGGCACAGCACAGCTCGTGTGACACAGCACAGGTCGTGTTATACAGCACAGGTCGTGTTACACAGCACAGGTCGTGTTATACAGCACAGGTCGTGTTACACAGCACAGGTCGTGTTACACAGCACAGGTCGTGTTACACAGTACAGGTCGTGTTACACAACACAGGTCGTGTTACACAGCACAGGTCGTGTTACAAAGTACAGGTCGTGTGACACAGCACAGGTCGTGTTACACAGCACAGGTCGTGTTACACAGCACAGGTCGTGTTACACAGCACAGGTCGTGTGACACAGCACAGGTCGTGTTACACAGCACAGGTCGTGTTACACAGCACAGGTCGTGTGACACAGCACAGGTCGTGTTACACAGCACAGGTCGTGTTACACAGCACAGCTCGTGTTACACAGCACAGGTCGTGTGACACAGCACAGGTCGTGTGACACAGCACAGGTCGTGTGACACAGCACAGGTCGTGTTACACAGCAAAGGTCGTGTGACACAGCACAGGTCGTGTTACACAGCACAGGTCGTGTTACACAGCAAAGGTCGTGTTACACAGCACAGGTCGTGTTACACAGCACAGGTCGTGTTACACAGCACAGGTCGTGTTACACAGTACAGGTCGTGTGACACAGCACAGGTCGTGTGACACAGTACAGGTCGTGTTACACAGTACAGGTCGTGTGACACAGCACAGGTCGTGTTACACAGCACAGGTCGTGTTACACAGCACAGGCCGTGTTACACAGTACAGGTCGTGTGACACAGCCCAGGTCGTGTTACACAGCAGAGGTCGTGTGACACAGCACAGGTCGTGTTACACAGCACAGGTCGTGTTACACAGCACAGGTCGTGTGACACAGCACAGGTCGTGTTACACAGTACAGGTCGTGTGGCACAGCACAGGTCGTGTTACACAGTACAGGTCGTGTGACACAGCACAGGTCGTGTTACACAGTACAGGTCGTGTTATGCAGTACAGGTCGTGTGACACAGCACAGGTCGTGTTACACAGCACAGGTCGTGTTACACAGCACAGGCCGTGTTACACAGTACAGGTCGTGTGACACAGCACAGGTCGTGTGACACAGCACAGGTCGTGTTACACAGCACAGGTCGTGTGACACAGCACAGGTCGTGTGGCACAGCACAGGTCGTGTGGCACAGCACAGATCGTGTGACACAGCACAGGTCGTGTGACACAGCACAGGTCGTGTGGCACAGCACAGGTCGTGTGACACAGCACAGGTCGTGTGACACAGCACAGGTCGTGTGACACAGCACAGGTCGTGTGGCACAGCACAGGTCGTGTGGCAAAGCACAGGTCGTGTGGCACAGCACAGGTCGTGTGGCACAGCACAGGTCGTGTGGCACAGCACAGGTCGTGTGACACAGCACAGGTCGTGTGACACAGCACAGGTCTTGTGACACAGGACAGGTCGTGTGACACAGCACAGGTCGTGTGACGCAGCACAGGTATTGTTACACAGCACAGGTCGTGTGACACAGCACAGGTATTGTTACACAGCACAGGTCGTGTGACACAGCACAGGTCGTGTGGCACAGCACAGGTCGTGTTACACAGCACAGGTCGTGTTACACAGCACAGGTCGTGTTACACAGCACAGGTCGTGTTACACAGTACAGGTCGTGTTACACAGTACAGGACGTGTGACACAGCACAGGTCGTGTTACACAGGACAGGTCGTGTTACACAGCACAGGTCGTGTTACACAGCACAGGTCGTGTTACACAGCACAAGTCGTGTTACACAGCACAGGTCGTGTGGCACAGCACAGGTCGTGTTACACAGCACAGGTCGTGTTACAGAGCACAGGTCGTGTGGCACAGCACAGGTCGTGTGACACAGCACAGGCCGTGTGACACAGCACAGGTCGTGTGACACATCACAGATCGTGTTACGCAGCACAGGTCGTGTGGCACAGCACAGCTCGTGTGACACAGCACAGGTCGTGTTACACAGCACAGGTCGTGTTACACAGCACAGGTCGTGTGGCACAGCACAGGTCGTGTTACACAGCACAGGTCGTGTTACACAGCACAGGTCGTGTTACACAGTACAGGTCGTGTTACACAACACAGGTCGTGTTACACAGCACAGGTCGTGTTACAAAGTACAGGTCGTGTTACACAGCACAGCTCGTGTGACACAGCACATGTCGTGTTACACAGCACAGGTCGTGTTACACAGCACAGGTCGTGTTACACAGCACAGGTCGTGTTACACAGCACAGGTCGTGTGACACAGCACAGGTCGTGTTACACAGTACAGGTCGTGTTACACAGCACAGGTCGTGTGACACAGCACAGGTCGTGTTACACAGCACAGGTCGTGTGACACAGCACAGGTCGTGTTACACAGCACAGGTCGTGTGACACAGCACAGGTCGTGTTACACAGCACAGGTCGTGTTACACAGCACAGGTCGTGTGACACAGCACAGGTCGTGTTACACAGCACAGGTCGTGTTACACAGCACAGGTCGTGTTACACAGCACAGGTCGTGTGACACAGCACAGGTCGTGTGACACAGCACAGGTCGTGTGACACAGCACAGGTCGTGTTACACAGCACAGGTCGTGTTACACAGCACAGGTCGTGTGACACAGCACAGGTCGTGTTACATAGCACAGGTCGTGTTACACAGCACAGGTCGTGTTACACAGCACAGGTCGTGTTACACAGCACAGGTCGTGTTACACAGTACAGGTCGTTTGACACAGCACAGGTCGTGTTACACAGTACAGGTCGTGTTACACAGTACATGTCGTGTGACACAGCACAGGTCGTGTTACACAGCACAGGTCGTGTTACACAGC
>NC_091296.1:70104433-70141933 GCF_038502225.1 Cherax quadricarinatus | reverse complement strand
AGGTTGTTATTGCTGGCTGCACGTAGTCCAACGTACGAACCACAGCCCGGCTTGTCAGGTACTAGGTATTTGTCCAGCTCCCTCTTGAAGGCAGCCAGGGGTTTACTGGTAATTCCCCTTATGTCTATGGTAAGCTGTTGAACAGTCTTGGGCCCCGGACACTTACTGTGCATTCCTACTTTTCGTTGAAGGGATGTTGCACCGTCTGCCTGATCTTTTACTTTCGTAGGGAATGATTTCTGTGTGCAGATTTGGGACAAGTCCCTATAAGTGGATTCTCCAGGAGTAGATTAAAATGTATCTCCCTCGCCTGCGTTCCAGTGAGTACACGTCAAGTGACTCCAAGCGTTCCCAGTAGTTAAGGTGTTTGACGGAACTTATATGTAAAGTAAAGGTTCTGTGTACATTCTCTAGTTCTGCAGTTTCACCTGCCTTGAGTGGCGAAACGTTGCCACAGTAAAATGTCACATTAATTGCACTTGTGTCCGTTTACCTAACATACATACTAAGTGTGTACATTAAGTGGTCCACTGTCTGAAGTGCAGCACTTAGTGTGTACATTAAGTGGTCCACTGTCTGAAGTGCAGCACTTAGTGTGTACATTAAGTGGTCCACTGTCTGAAGTGCAGCACTTGGTGTGTACATTAAGTGGTCCACTGTCTGAAGTGCAGCACTTGGTGTGTACATTAAGTGGTCCACTGTCTGAAGTGCAGCACTTGGTGTGTACATTAAGTGGTCCACTGTGTGAAGTGCAGCACTTGGTGTGTACATTAAGTGGTCCACTGTCTGAAATGCAGCACTTGGTGTGTACATTAAGTGGTCCACTGTCTGAAGTGCAGCACTTGGTGTGTACATTAAGTGGTCCACTGTCTGAAGTGCAGCACTTAGTGTGTACATTCAGTGGTCCACTGTCTGAAGTGCAGCACTTGGTGTGTACATTAAGTGGTCCACTGTCTGAAGTGCAGCACTTAGTGTGCACATTAAGTGGTCCACTGTCTGAAGTGCAGTACTTGGTGTGTACATTAAGTGGTCCACTGTCTGAAGTGCAGCACTTAGTGTGTACATTAAGTGGTCCACTGTCTGAAGTGCAGCACTTAGTGTGAACATTAAGTGGTCCACTGTCTGAAGTGCAGCACTTAGTGTGTACATTAAGTGGTCCACTGTCTGAAGTGCAGCACTTAGTGTGTACATTAAGTGGTCCACTGTCTGAAGTGCAGCTATCATGTGGGAATTCGAACACGTGGATAGGGTAAAGTAATACTCACGTAGGCTGGTAGTACGTATAATTACGGATAATGTGGGGAGCGCCCAAACAGCCGTACCTATCTCCTTGCTCACTCTCATATGACTGACTGCCCACAGTACCCATATGTGAGGGGGTCTTTGAATACTGCTGTGGTCAGCACAATATGAATACAGACAGTGACTCAGGCAGAGACGGTTGGTAGTGAGTCATCTACTGGTACACTGGTTACTGGTAACTGGTTACTACTACTGAGAGCTCGGCGACGCTAACGTATGTCGTCCCGACATACAACTAATACAAACTAGAGATGGCAGGTATACGGCTTGGGCTGATTCTATACAATGTCAAAGTACACAACAATTGAACATTATAACATACATAAGTAGAACATTGGAATGGAAGCTTACGTAACTGAAACTGTAATGCAATACAAGGTATAATATAGCACAACTCATCGAATGAAACTCAGCGTTGGGATTACACAATAGAAGTGATAAAAAAAAATTTGATCGATCGATCTGTATCCATGTGATCTACGGATTCTGAGGAAGGAATATATACAAAGAAAGAGTGTTTAACAGAAAGGCAGATTCGGTGCACTCAAATCTAGACTGTTAACTCTCAGAATTCGGAGAGAACGTGAACACACAAAAAAAATTCTTGAATACTGAGAAGTTGATACTGTAATTATTCATCTATACAGGTTATTTACATTTAACCCCAACTCTGCTACTACTGAGACAGCACTTAGTGTGTACATTAAGTGGTCCACTGTCTGAAGTGCAGCACTTGGTATGTAACAATATTACATTAAGAAACAAATGAATGTAAAGTGTATTGACCTAAATGAGGTTACAGGGGACGATTCACAGCTCCTGGCCCCGCCCGTTCGCTGGTCGTTACTATATTCACTCTCTCCTTGCTCTCAAAGTTTTATCGTACCGCTTCTTAAAGCTATGTATGAATCCTGCCTCCACTAAATCAGTCTCTAGATTATTCCACTTCCTGACAACTCTATGACTGAAGAAATACTTCCTAACATCCTTGTGACTCATCTGAGTTTTCAGCTTCCAGCTGTGACCTCTTGTTGCTGGGTCACATCTCTGAAACATTCTGTCTCTGTTCACCTTATCAATTTCTTCCAGTATTTTGCACGTAGTTATCGTATCCCTCCCCCTAGTCCTCTCCTCCAGTGTCATCAGGATGACTTTCCCTTAACCTCTCCTCATAGGACACACCTCTTAGCTCCGGGACTAGTCTTGTTGCAAACCTTTGAACTTTCTCCAGTTTCTTGATATACTTTACCAGATGTGGGTTCCATACTAGGAAGTAATGCGGGTAAACTGCAGGTAAACCCTTCTCCCCAACCACTCGCCCCCTTCCCTCCCCCAACCACTCGCCCCCTTCCCTCCCCCAAACACTCGCCCCCTTCCCTTCCCCAAACACTCGCCCCCTTCTCCCCGCCACTCCCCCAAACACTCGCCCCTTCCCCCCCACCCCGCCACTCCCCCAAACACTCGCCCCTTTCCCCCGGCCACTCCCCCAAACACTCGCCCCCTTCCCCCCCCGCCACTCCCCCAAACACTCGCCCCCTTCCCCCCGCCACTCCCCCAACCACTCGCCCCCTTCCCCCCGCTACTCCCCCAAGCACTCGCCCCCTTCCCCCCCCGCCACCCCCCCAAACACTCGCCTCCTCCCCTCCCCCAAAAACTGGCCACCTCCCCTCTAACACACCAGTGAGTCTCGCAAGGTCTTAGCTCAGTCGATCTATACTCTCCTTCTTGAGTTATCTCTCCCCTTCCCTTCCCTCTATCCTCCCCTCTACCCTCCCCTTCCCTTCCCTCTATCCTCCCCTCTACCCTCCCCTTCCCTTCCCTCTATCCTCCCCTCTACCCTCCCCTTCCTTCCCCTCTACCCTCCGCTTCCCTCTCCTATCTCCCCTTCCCTAGATCATCTCTCCCCTTTTTTCTCCTCTCTTCCCTTCCCTCAACAACCTCCCCTCCTCCCACCACCCTAATATACCCTCCTCCCGGAGGACCCTCAGCAACCTTCCCCTCCTCCCACCACCCCAATATATCCCCCTCCCTGAGGACCCTCAACAACCTCTCCCCTCCCACCACCCCAAAATACCCCCCTCTTTGAGGACCCTGGAAAACCTCCCTCCCCCTACCATTCCCCTCTCCAGCCACGCTCTGTAAATTAATTTATTTCCCCTTGCTTCCCCTCTGGCCCGAGGGAAAGGCAGGGACGGTGGGGTGGGAGGAGGTAAAGAAGGGAAGAGGGGAAAGGGAGGAGCCACCCCTCCCTCCTTCCCCTCAGGGCACGACCTACAACCATGACCTTCTCCCCCTTCACTACCCTGAGTAAGAAGGGAGGCATCGTCCCAAGAATGTTGTCTTGGGTTAGCGCCCCCGCGCCCCCTGGTGTCTCAGACCAGGCATCCTGGTGGATCAAATCCAGGTCACCTAGGCTGTTACTGCTGGTCATGCGCACTTCAGCGTACGAACCATAGCCTGGCTGGTCAGGAACTGACTTGAACAATTTAAGTTCCACGTGGCAGACAGCCAGGGGTCTACCTGGAGGGCATTCCGGGGGTCAACGCCCCCCGGCCCGGTCCACGATCAGGCCTCCCGGTGAATCAGGGCCTGATCAACGAGGCTGTTACTGCTGGCCGCACGCAATCCAATGTACGAACCACAGCCCGGCTGATCCGGCACCGTCTTTAGGTATCTGTCCAACTCCCTCTTGAAGACAACCGGGGGTCTACCCGTAATGTCCCTTATTGCTGGTGCGAGGCTGTTGAACAGTCTTGGGCCCCGGACACTTATTGTGTTTTCTCTTAGTGTACCAGTGACGCCCCTACTTTTCACTGGGGGTATGTTGCATCGCCTGCCAAGTCTTTTGCTTTTGTATGGAGTGAATGCTGTATGCATATTAGGGACCAGTCCCTCCAGAATCTTCCAGGTGTAGATTATGATATATCTCTCTCGCCTGCGCTCTAGTGAGTACAAGTCAAGTGCTTCCAGGCGCTCCCAGTAGTTAAGGTGTTTGATGGAACTTATACGTGCAGTAAAGATTCTCTGTACATTCTCTATAGCTGCAATTTCACCTGCCTTGAATGGGGATGTTAATGCACAGCAGTATTCCAGCCTAGAGAGAACAAGTGGTTTAAAAAGGATCATCATTGGCTTAGCATCTCTTGTCTTGAATGTTCTCATTATCCATCCTATCAGTTTCCTAGCAGATGTGATAGTGGCATTGTTGTGATCCTTGAAGGTGAGATCCTCTGACATTACCACTCCCAGGTCTCTCACATTACTTTTCCGCTCTATTGTGTGATTAGAGTTTGTAGTATACTTAGGGGTGTATATGTTTGCCACCCCACTCCCCCATATATGAAGGAAGGACGATGAAGAGCACTGGACCGGGGACCGGGCCGCGGGGGTGCTGATCCACGGAATGCCCTCCAGGTAGACCTAACATTTATTGTGTTGTACTTCACTGCATACGTTGCAACTCTACTTTTCACTGTGGGTAGTTGAACTATCTGCAGAGCCTCTTGCTTTTGTAGGGAGCGATTTGTGTGTGCATATTTGGGACGAATACCTCTAGGATTTTCAGGTGCATTTATGATGTACCTTTCTCGCCTGCATTCCAAGGAATACAAGTCAAGGGACTTCAAATATTCCCAGTAATTGAGATGTTTGACCAACGCCGCGGGGGCGTTGATCCCCGGTATACCCTCCAGGTAGGTAGGCAGACTCCAGGTAGAGTGAAAGTTCTCTACACAGTCTAGATCTATTTTACCAGCCTTGAAAGGGGTTGCTAGTGTACAGCAATATTCCAGCCTAGAGAGAACAAGTGACTTAAAGAGGATCATCACTGGCTTGGTATCCCTTGTTTTCAAGGTTCCCATTATACATCCTATCATTTTCCTCACAGTTGTGATAATGACAATGTTGTGAGGTCATCTCACATCATCACTCCTAAAGTCCTTTACCATAATTTTTTGCACAACTGAGAAGTAAGAGTCAGGTGAAGACTCTGTACAAGTTTTTATTTCCAAAAATTGTTGACGTATCTGAACTTTGTCATCACTGAACATCATATTGTTGGCTGTGGCTCACTGCAAGACTTGCTTTATATCAGCTTGCAGATTTACAGTGTATATTATGGATGACTCATACATGTTGTAGTGTTGTCTGTAAAGGATGATACACTCTTATCTATGATGTATGACCCAGCCTGTGTTTGATAACAGGATGAAGATGATGATGGAGAGAGTACTGTGTCTTGAGGAAGATGATGGAGGGAGTACTGTGTCTTGAGGAAGATGATGGAGAGAGTACTGTGTCTTGAGGAAGATGATGGTGAGAGTACTGTGTCTTGAGGAAGATGATGGAGAGAGTACTGTGTCTTGAGGAAGATGATGGAGAGAGTACTGTGTCTTGAGGAAGATGATGGAGAGAGTATAGTGTCTTGAGGAAGATGATGGAGAGAGTACTGTGCCTTGAGGAAGATGATGGAGAGAGTACTGTGTCTTGAGGAAGATGATGGAGAGAGTATAGTGTCTTGAGGAAGATGATGGAGAGAGTACTGTGTCTTGAGGAAGATGATGGAGAGACTACTGTGTCTTGAGGAAGATGATGGAGAGAGTACTGTGTCTTGAGGAAGATGATGGAGAGAGTACTGTGTCTTGAGGAAGATGATGGAGGGAGTACTGTGTCTTGAGGAAGATGATGGAGAGAGTACTGTGTCTTGAGGAAGATGATGGTGAGAGTACTGTGTCTTGAGGAAGATGATGGAGAGAGTACTGTGTCTTGAGGAAGATGATGGAGAGAGTACTGTGTCTTGAGGAAGATGATGGAGAGAGTATAGTGTCTTGAGGAAGATGATGG
The DNA here is from genome assembly GCF_038502225.1 of Cherax quadricarinatus. Taxonomy (NCBI): domain Eukaryota; kingdom Metazoa; phylum Arthropoda; class Malacostraca; order Decapoda; family Parastacidae; genus Cherax; species Cherax quadricarinatus. The sequence continues at coordinate 70,135,789 of NC_091296.1, read as the reverse complement.
AGAGAGTACTGTGCCTTGAGGAAGATGATGGAGAGAGTACTGTGTCTTGAGGAAGATGATGGAGAGAGTATAGTGTCTTGAGGAAGATGATGGAGAGAGTACTGTGTCTTGAGGAAGATGATGGAGAGACTACTGTGTCTTGAGGAAGATGATGGAGAGAGTACTGTGTCTTGAGGAAGATGATGGAGAGAGTACTGTGTCTTGAGGAAGATGATGGAGAGAGTACTGTGTCTTGAGGAAGATGATGGAGAGACTACTGTGTCTTGAGGAAGATGATGGAGAGAGTACTGTGTCTTGAGGAAGATGATGGAGAGAGTATAGTGTCTTGAGGAAGATGATGGAGAGAGTACTGTGCCTTGAGGAAGATGATGGAGAGAGTATAGTGTCTTGAGGAAGATGATGGAGAGAGTATAGTGTCTTGAGGAAGATGATGGAGAGAGTATAGTGTCTTGAGGAAGATGATGGAGAGAGTACTGTGCCTTGAGGAAGATGATGGAGAGAGTATAGTGTCTTGAGGAAGATGATGGAGAGAGTACTGTGTCTTGAGGAAGATGATGGAGAGAGTATAGTGTCTTGAGGAAGATGATGGAGAGAGTACTGTGCCTTGAGGAAGATGATGGAGAGAGTACTGTGTCTTGAGGAAGATGATGGAGAGAGTATAGTGTCTTGAGGAAGATGATGGAGAGAGTACTGTGCCTTGAGGAAGATGATGGAGAGAGTACTGTGTCTTGAGTGTCTTGAGGAAGATGATGGAGAGAGTACTGTGTCTTGAGGAAGATGATGGAGAGAGTACTGTGTCTTGAGGAAGATGATGGAGAGAGTACTGTGTCTTGAGGAAGATGATGGAGAGAGTACTGTGTCTTGAGGAAGATGATGGAGAGAGTATAGTGTCTTGAGGAAGATGATGGAGAGAGTACTGTGCCTTGAGGAAGATGATGGAGAGAGTACTGTGTCTTGAGGAAGATGATGGAGAGAGTATAGTGTCTTGAGGAAGATGATGGAGAGAGTACTGTGTCTTGAGGAAGATGATGGAGAGAGTATAGTGTCTTGAGGAAGATGATGGAGAGAGTACTGTGTCTTGAGGAAGATGATGGAGAGAGTATAGTGTCTTGAGGAAGATGATGGAGAGAGTACTGTGTCTTGAGGAAGATGATGGAGAGAGTATAGTGTCTTGAGGAAGATGATGGAGAGAGTACTGTGTCTTGAGGAAGATGATGGAGAGAGTACTGTGTCTTGAGGAAGATGATGGAGAGAGTATAGTGTCTTGAGGAAGATGATGGAGAGAGTACTGTGTCTTGAGGAAGATGATGGAGAGAGTACTGTGTCTTGAGGAAGATGATGGAGAGAGTACTGTGCCTTGAGGAAGATGATGGAGAGAGTACTGTGTCTTGAGGAAGATGATGGAGAGAGTACTGTGTCTTGAGGAAGATGATGGAGAGAGTACTGTGCCTTGAGGAAGATGATGGAGAGAGTACTGTGTCTTGAGGAAGATGATGGAGAGAGTACTGTGCCTTGAGGAAGATGATGGAGAGAGTACTGTGCCTTGAGGAAGATGATGGAGAGAGTATAGTGTCTTGAGGAAGATGATGGAGAGAGTACTGTGCCTTGAGGAAGATGATGGAGAGAGTACTGTGTCTTGAGGAAGATGATGGAGAGAGTACTGTGTCTTGAGGAAGATGATGGAGAGAGTATAGTGTCTTGAGGAAGATGATGGAGAGAGTACTGTGCCTTGAGGAAGATGATGGAGAGAGTACTGTGTCTTGAGGAAGATGATGGAGAGAGTACTGTGTCTTGAGGAAGATGATGGAGAGAGTACTGTGTCTTGAGGAAGATGATGGAGAGAGTACTGTGTCTTGAGGAAGATGATGGAGAGAGTACTGTGCCTTGAGGAAGATGATGGAGAGAGTACTGTGTCTTGAGGAAGATGATGGAGAGACTACTGTGTCTTGAGGAAGATGATGGAGAGAGTACTGTGCCTTGAGGAAGATGATGGAGAGAGTACTGTGTCTTGAGGAAGATGATGGAGAGAGTACTGTGTCTTGAGGAAGATGATGGAGAGAGTACTGTGCCTTGAGGAAGATGATGGAGAGAGTACTGTGTTGAGGAAGATGATGGAGAGAGTATAGTGTCTTGAGGAAGATGATGGAGAGAGTACTGTGCCTTGAGGAAGATGATGTATAGTGTCTTGAGGAAGATGATGGAGAGAGTATTGTGCCTTGAGGAAGATGATGGAGAGAGTATAGTGTCTTGAGGAAGATGATGGAGAGAGTACTGTGTCTTGAGGAAGATGATGGAGAGAGTACTGTGTCTTGAGGAAGATGATGGAGAGACTACTGTGTCTTGAGGAAGATGATGTACTGTGTCTTGAGGAAGATGATGGAGAGAGTACTGTGCCTTGAGGAAGATGATGGAGAGAGTACTGTGTCTTGAGTGTACTGTGAGGAAGATGATGGAGAGAGTACTGTGTCTTGAGGAAGATGATGGAGAGAGTACTGTGTCTTGAGGAAGATGATGGAGAGAGTACTGTGTCTTGAGGAAGATGATGGAGAGAGTACTGTGTCTTGAGGAAGATGATGGAGAGAGTACTGTGTCTTGAGGAAGATGATGGAGAGAGTACTGTGCCTTGAGGAAGATGATGGAGAGAGTACTGTGCCTTGAGGAAGATGATGGAGAGAGTACTGTGTCTTGAGGAAGATGATGGAGAGAGTACTGTGCCTTGAGGAAGATGATGGAGAGAGTACTGTGTCTTGAGGAAGATGATGGAGAGAGTACTGTGTCTTGAGGAAGATGATGGAGAGAGTACTGTGCCTTGAGGAAGATGATGGAGAGAGTATAGTGTCTTGAGGAAGATGATGGAGAGACTACTGTGCCTTGAGGAAGATGATGGAGAGAGTACTGTGCCTTGAGGAAGATGATGGAGAGAGTATAGTGTCTTGAGGAAGATGATGGAGAGAGTACTGTGTCTTGAGGAAGATGATGGAGAGAGTACTGTGTCTTGAGGAAGATGATGGAGAGAGTATAGTGTCTTGAGGAAGATGATGGAGAGAGTACTGTGCCTTGAGGAAGATGATGGAGAGAGTATAGTGTCTTGAGGAAGATGATGGAGAGAGTACTGTGTCTTGAGGAAGATGATGGAGAGAGTACTGTGTCTTGAGGAAGATGATGGAGAGAGTACTGTGCCTTGAGGAAGATGATGGAGAGAGTACTGTGCCTTGAGGAAGATGATGGAGAGAGTATAGTGTCTTGAGGAAGATGATGGAGAGAGTACTGTGCCTTGAGGAAGATGATGGAGAGAGTATAGTGTCTTGAGGAAGATGATGGAGAGAGTACTGTGTCTTGAGGAAGATGATGGAGAGAGTATAGTGTCTTGAGGAAGATGATGGAGAGAGTACTGTGCCTTGAGGAAGATGATGGAGAGAGTACTGTGCCTTGAGGAAGATGATGGAGAGAGTATAGTGTCTTGAGGAAGATGATGGAGAGAGTACTGTGCCTTGAGGAAGATGATGGAGAGAGTACTGTGTCTTGAGGAAGATGATGGAGAGAGTATAGTGTCTTGAGGAAGATGATGGAGAGAGTACTGTGTCTTGAGGAAGATGATGGAGAGAGTACTGTGTCTTGAGGAAGATGATGGAGAGAGTATAGTGTCTTGAGGAAGATGATGGAGAGAGTACTGTGCCTTGAGGAAGATGATGGAGAGAGTACTGTGTCTTGAGGAAGATGATGGAGAGAGTACTGTGTCTTGAGGAAGATGATGGAGAGAGTATAGTGTCTTGAGGAAGATGATGGAGAGAGTACTGTGTCTTGAGGAAGATGATGGAGAGAGTATAGTGTCTTGAGGAAGATGATGGAGAGAGTACTGTGCCTTGAGGAAGATGATGGAGAGAGTACTGTGTCTTGAGGAAGATGATGGAGAGAGTACTGTGTCTTGAGGAAGATGATGGAGAGAGTACTGTGTCTTGAGGAAGATGATGGAGAGAGTACTGTGTCTTGAGGAAGATGATGGAGAGAGTACTGTGTCTTGAGGAAGATGATGGAGAGAGTATAGTGTCTTGAGGAAGATGATGGAGAGAGTACTGTGTCTTGAGGAAGATGATGGAGAGAGTACTGTGTCTTGAGGAAGATGATGGAGAGAGTACTGTGTCTTGAGGAAGATGATGGAGAGAGTATAGTGTCTTGAGGAAGATGATGGAGAGAGTACTGTGTCTTGAGGAAGATGATGGAGAGAGTACTGTGTCTTGAGGAAGATGATGGAGAGAGTACTGTGTCTTGAGGAAGATGATGGAGAGAGTACTGTGTCTTGAGGAAGATGATGGAGAGAGTACTGTGTCTTGAGGAAGATGATGGAGAGAGTATAGTGTCTTGAGGAAGATGATGGAGAGAGTACTGTGTCTTGAGGAAGATGATGGAGAGAGTATAGTGTCTTGAGGAAGATGATGGAGAGAGTACTGTGTCTTGAGGAAGATGATGGAGAGAGTACTGTGTCTTGAGGAAGATGATGGAGAGAGTACTGTCATAGTGGTCCAGTAGTTGTGAGAGGCAGGAGCGACCATCCAAGAACATGTCACAGTGGTCCAGTAGTTGTGAGAGGCAGGAGCGACCATCCAAGACCATGTCATAGTGGTCCAGTAGTTGTGAGAGGCAGGAGTGACCATCCAAGACCATGTCATAGTGGTCCAGTAGTTGTGAGAGGCAGGAGCGACCATCCAAGAACATGTCACAGTGGTCCAGTAGTTGTGAGAGGCAGGAGCGACCATCCAAGACCATGTCATAGTGGTCCAGTAGTTGTGAGAGGCAGGAGTGACCATCCAAGAACATGTCACAGTGGTCCAGTAGTTGTGAGAGGCAGGAGCGACCATCCAAGACCATGTCATAGTGGTCCAGTAGTTGTGGGAAGTGGAAGCGACCATCCAAGACATGTCATAGTGGTCCAGTAGTTGTGAGAGGCAGGAGCGACCATCCAAGACCATGTCATAGTGGTCCAGTAGTTGTGAGAGGCAGGAGTGACCATCCAAGACCATGTCATAGTGGTCCAGTAGTTGTGAGAGGCAGGAGCGACCATCCAAGACCATGTCATAGTGGTCCAGTAGTTGTGAGAGGCAGGAGCGACCATCCAAGACCATGTCATAGTGGTCCAGTAGTTGTGAGAGGCAGGAGCGACCATCCAAGACCATGTCATAGTGGTCCAGTAGTTGTGAGAGGCAGGAGCGACCATCCAAGACCATGTTATAGTGGTCCAGTAGTTGTGAGAGGCAGGAGCGACCATCCAAGACCATGTCATAGTGGTCCAGTAGTTGTGAGAGGCAGGAGCGACCATCCGAGACCATGTTATAGTGGTCCTATAGTTGTGAGAGGCAGGAGCGACCATCCAAGACCATGTCATAGTGGTCCAGTAGTTGGAAGAGGCAGAAGCGACCATCCAAGACCATGTCATAGTGGTCCAGCAGTTGTGAGAGGCAGGAGTGACCATCCAAGACCATGTCATAGTGGTCCAGTAGTTGTGAGAGGCAGGAGCGACCATCCAAGACCATGTCATAGTGGTCCAGTAGTTGGAAGAGGCAGGAGCGACCATCCAAGACCATGTCATAGTGGTCCAGCAGTTGTGAGAGGCAGGAGTGACCATCCAAGACCATGTCATAGTGGTCCAGTAGTTGTGAGAGGCAGGAGCGACCATCCAAGACCATGTCATAGTGGTCCAGTAGTTGTGAGAGGCAGGAGCGACCATCCGAGACCATGTTATAGTGGTCCTATAGTTGTGAGAGGCAGGAGCGACCATCCAAGACCATGTCATAGTGGTCCAGTAGTTGGAAGAGGCAGGAGCGACCATCCAAGACCATGTCATAGTGGTCCAGCAGTTGTGAGAGGCAGGAGTGACCATCCAAGACCATGTCATAGTGGTCCAGTAGTTGTGAGAAGCAGGAGCGACCATCCAAGACCATGTCATAGTGGTCCAGTAGTTGGAAGAGGCAGGAGCGACCATCCAAGACCATGTCATAGTGGTCCAGCAGTTGTGAGAGGCAGGAGTGACCATCCAAGACCATGTCATAGTGGTCCAGTAGTTGTGAGAGGCAGGAGCAACCATCCAAGAACATGTCATAGTGGTCCAGTAGTTGTGAGAGGCAGGAGTGACCATCCAAGACCATGTCATAGTGGTCCAGTAGTTGTGAGAGGCAGGAGCGACCATCCAAGACCATGTCATAGTGGTCCAGTAGTTGTGAGAGGCAGGAGTGACCATCCAAGACCATGTCATAGTGGTCCAGTAGTTGTGAGAGGCAGGAGTGACCATCCAAGACCATGTCATAGTGATCCAGTAGTTGTGAGAGGCAGGAGCGACCATCCAAGACCATGTCATAGTGGTCCAGTAGTTGTGAGAGGCAGGAGTGACCATCCAAGACCATGTCATAGTGGTCCAGTAGTTGTGAGAGGCAGGAGTGACCATCCAAGACCATGTCATAGTGGTCCAGTAGTTGTGAGAGGCAGGAGTGACCACCCAAGACCATGTCATAGTGGTCCAGTAGTTGTGAGAGGCAGGAGTGACCATCCAAGACCATGTCATAGTGGTCCAGTAGTTGTGAGAGGCAGAAGTGACCATCCAAGGCCATGTCATAGTGGTCCAGTAGTTGTGAGAGGCAGGAGCGACCATCCAAGACCATGTCATAGTTGTCCAGTAGTTGTGAGAGGCAGGAGTGGCCATCCAAGACCATGTCATAGTGGTCCAGTAGTTGTGAGAGGCAGGAGTGACCTTCCAAGACCATGTCATAGTGGTCCAGTAGTTGTGAGAGGCTAGAGTGACCTTCCAAGACCATGTCATAGTGGTCCAGTAGTTGTGAGAGGCAGGAGCGACCATCCAAGACCATGTTATAGTGGTCCAGTAGTTGTGAGAGGCAGGAGTGACCATCTAAGACCATGTCATAGTGGTCCAGTAGTTGTGAGAGGCAGGAGCGACCATCCAAGACCATGTTATAGTGGTCCAGTAGTTGTGAGAGGCAGGAGTGACCATCCAAGACCATGTTATAATGGTCCACTAGTTGTGAGTGGCAGGAGCGACCATCCAAGACCATGTCATAGTGGTCCAGTAGTTGTGAGAGGCAGGAGTGACCATCCAAGACCATGTTATAATGGTCCAGTAGTTGTGAGAGGCAGGAGCGACCATCCAAGACCATGTCATAGTGGTCCAGTAGTTGTGAGAGGCAGGAATGACCTTCCAAGACCATGTCATAGTGGTCCAGTAGTTGTGAGAGGCAGGAGTGACCTTCCAAGACCATGTCATAGTGGTCCAGTAGTTGTGAGAGGCAGGAGTGACCTTCCAAGACCATGTCATAGTGGTCCAGTAGTTGTGAGAGGCAGGAGTGACCTTCCAAGACCATGTCATAGTGGTCCAGTAGTTGTGAGAGGCAGGAGTGACCATCCAAGACCATGTCATAGTGGTCCAGTAGTTGTGAGAGGCAGGAGTGACCATCCAAGACCATGTCATAGTGGTCCAGTAGTTGTGAGAGGCAGGAGTGACCTTCCAAGACCATGTCATAGTGGTCCAGTAGTTGTGAGAGGCAGGAGTGACCTTCCAAGACCATGTCATAGTGGTCCAGTAGTTGTGAGAGGCAGGAGTGACCATCCAAGACCATGTCATAGTGGTCCAGTAGTTGTGAGAGGCAGGAGTGACCTTCCAAGACCATGTTATAGTGGTCCAGTAGTTGTGAGAGGCAGGAGCGACCATCCAAGACCATGTCATAGTGGTCCAGTAGTTGGAAGAGGCAGGAGCGACCATCCAGGACCATGTCACAGTGGTCCAGCAGTTGTGAGAGGCAGGAGTGACCATCCAAGACCATGTCATAGTGGTCCAGTAGTTGTGAGAGGCAGGAGCCACCATCCAAGAACATGTCATAGTGGTCCAGTAGTTGTGAGAGGCAGGAGTGACCATCCAAGACCATGTCATAGTGGTCCAGTAGTTGTGAGAGGCAGGAGCGACCATCCAAGACCATGTCATAGTGGTCCAGTAGTTGTGAGAGGCAGGAGTGACCATCCAAGACCATGTCATAGTGGTCCAGTAGTTGTGAGAGGCAGGAGTGACCATCCAAGACCATGTCATAGTGATCCAGTAGTTGTGAGAGGCAGGAGCGACCATCCAAGACCATGTCATAGTGGTCCAGTAGTTGTGAGAGGCAGGAGTGACCATCCAAGACCATGTCATAGTGGTCCAGTAGTTGTGAGAGGCAGGAGTGACCATCCAAGACCATGTCATAGTGGTCCAGTAGTTGTGAGAGGCAGGAGTGACCATCCAAGACCATGTCATAGTGGTCCAGTAGTTGTGAGAGGCAGGAGTGACCATCCAAGACCATGTCATAGTGGTCCAGTAGTTGTGAGAGGCAGAAGTGACCTTCCAAGACCATGTCATAGTGGTCCAGTAGTTGTGAGAGGCAGGAGCGACCATCCAAGACCATGTCATAGTGGTCCAGTAGTTGTGAGAGGCAGGAGTGGCCATCCAAGACCATGTCATAGTGGTCCAGTAGTTGTGAGAGGCAGGAGTGACCTTCCAAGACCATGTCATAGTGGTCCAGTAGTTGTGAGAGGCAGGAGTGACCTTCCAAGACCATGTCATAGTGGTCCAGTAGTTGTGAGAGGCAGGAGCGACCATCCAAGACAATGTTATAGTGGTCCAGTAGTTGTGAGAGGCAGGAGTGACCATCTAAGACCATGTCATAGTGGTCCAGTAGTTGTGAGAGGCAGGAGCGACCATCCAAGACCATGTTATAGTGGTCCAGTAGTTGTGAGAGGCAGGAGTGACCATCCAAGACCATGTTATAATGGTCCAGTAGTTGTGAGTGGCAGGAGCGACCATCCAAGACCATGTCATAGTGGTCCAGTAGTTGTGAGAGGCAGGAGTGACCATCCAAGACCATGTTATAATGGTCCAGTAGTTGTGAGAGGCAGGAGCGACCATCCAAGACCATGTCATAGTGGTCCAGTAGTTGTGAGAGGCAGGAGTGACCTTCCAAGACCATGTCATAGTGGTCCAGTAGTTGTGAGAGGCAGGAGTGACCTTCCAAGACCATGTCATAGTGGTCCAGTAGTTGTGAGAGGCAGGAGTGACCTTCCAAGACCATGTCATAGTGGTCCAGTAGTTGTGAGAGGCAGGAGTGACCTTCCAAGACCATGTCATAGTGGTCCAGTAGTTGTGAGAGGCAGGAGTGACCATCCAAGACCATGTCATAGTGGTCCAGTAGTTGTGAGAGGCAGGAGTGATCATCCAAGACCATGTCATAGTGGTCCAGTAGTTGTGAGAGGCAGGAGTGACCTTCCAAGACCATGTCATAGTGGTCCAGTAGTTGTGAGAGGCTAGAGTGACCTTCCAAGACCATGTCATAGTGGTCCAGTAGTTGTGAGAGGCAGGAGTGACCATCCAAGACCATGTCATAGTGGTCCAGTAGTTGTGAGAGGCAGGAGTGACCATCCAAGACCATGTTATAGTGTTCCAGTAGTTGTGAGAGGCAGGAGCGACCATCCAAGACCATGTCATAGTGGTCCAGTAGTTGGAAGAGGCAGGAGCGACCATCCAGGACCATGTCACAGTGGTCCAGCAGTTGTGAGAGGCAGGAGTGACCATCCAAGACCATGTCATAGTGGTCCAGTAGTTGTGAGAGGCAGGAGCCACCATCCAAGAACATGTCATAGTGGTCCAGTAGTTGTGAGAGGCAGGAGTGACCATCCAAGACCATGTCATAGTGGTCCAGTAGTTGTGAGAGGCAGGAGCGACCATCCAAGACCATGTCATAGTGGTCCAGTAGTTGTGAGAGGCAGGAGTGACCATCCAAGACCATGTCATAGTGGTCCAGTAGTTGTGAGAGGCAGGAGTGACCTTCCAAGACCATGTCATAGTGGTCCAGTAGTTGTGAGAGGCAGGAGTGACCTTCCAAGACCATGTCATAGTGGTCCAGTAGTTGTGAGAGGCAGGAGTGACCTTCCAAGACCATGTCATAGTGGTCCAGTAGTTGTGAGAGGCAGGAGTGACCTTCCAAGACCATGTCATAGTGGTCCAGTAGTTGTGAGAGGCAGGAGTGACCATCCAAGACCATGTCATAGTGGTCCAGTAGTTGTGAGAGGCAGGAGCGATCTGTTCTAAACCCATGCTGGCCTGGGTTGTACAGTTCTTCTAACTCGAAGTGGCTAATGATGTTGCTTCTTAAATCTCTTTCAAAGATGTAACAATGTGAGACGTCAGTGAGACGTCAGCGAACTTCGCTCAGACGTCTACAACACAATTGTTTTCAAAGATTTGTTAAGTTATACCATGAATAAGGAAAGATCCTGGACTTCACCTTGCGAAAGCAGATAAAACAAATGCTATACTAATTATGGACAGGGTAGATTACAGGGGACAATAACATATTATTAGAAAACAGGGGAACTGACTTGCCCCTTAAGCCTCTGGTGACACGGGTTTGAATCCCTTATACTGGAGGGATCAGTCCCAAACCTACCCACTGAAATAGCTACTTATGAACACAAGAGGCTTTGGCAGACAGTGCAGGATACCTCCAATGAAAAGCAGAGAGCAATGAATACACCGAGAACTGGGTAAATGCAAAGGGACCACGACTCTTCATCACCCTGTCTTCATACATTAGATAGATCACCAACAAAGTCTTGGTTGTCTTCAAGAAGGAACTTGACAGATTCCTGACAACAAGTGGTGATCAGCTGTGTTGTGATGCACACGTTGAACTGTGTGCGACGGACACTAACAACTTGACTGATCAGACCAGCAACCAGGAGGCCTGGTCTGGGGCCCTGCCCCGGGTGCTTTCCTGGTAGCGACACAAGGTAAGCACCCCTTCCCTCTTCCCCATTCATCCCCACTCACACCTCCATCCTCCCCATCCTCTTTCACATCCACTAGTTCTCACCTCTCCATCTCTCTCTCTCTCTCTCTCTCTCTCTCTCTCTCTCTCTCTCTCTCTCTCTCTCTCTCTCTCTCTCTCTCTCTCTCTCTCTTTCTCTCTCTCACTCTCACTCTCACTCAGTCTCACTCTCACTCAGTCTCACTCTCAGTCTCACTCTGGCTCTCACTCATCCTCACTCACTCTCTCACCCTCACTCTCTCACTCACCCTCTTTCTCTCTCTCACCCTCACTGTCTCTCACTCACCCTCACTGTCTCTCACTCACCCTCACTGTCTCTCACTCACCCTCACTGTCTCTCACCCTCACTGTCTCTCACTCACCCTCACTGTCTCTCACTCACCCTCACTGCCTCTCACTCACCCTCACTGTCTCTCACTCACCCTCAATGTCTCTCACCCTCACTGTCTCTCACTCACCCTCACTGTCTCTCACTCACCATCACTGTCTCTCACTCACCCTCACTGTCTCTCACCCTCACTGTCACTCACTCACCCTCACTGTCTCTCACCCTCACAGTCTCTCACTCACCCTCACTGTCTCTCACTCACCCTCACTGTCTCTCACTCACCCTCACTGCCTCTCACTCACCCTCACTGTCTCTCACTCACCCACAATCTCTCTCACTGTCTCTCACTCACCCTCACTGTCTCTCACTCACCCTCACTGTCTCTCACCCTCACTGTCTCTCACTGTCTCTCACTCACCCTCACTGTCTCTCACTCACCCTCACTGTCTCTCACTCACCCTCACTGTCTCTCACTCACCCTCACTGTCTCTCACTCACCCTCACTGTCTCTCACTCACCCTCACTGTCTCTCTCTCACCCTCACTGTCTCTCACTTACCCTCACTGTCTCTCACTCACCCTCACTGTCTGTCACTCACCCTCACTGTCTCTCACTCACCCTCACTGCCTCTCACTCACCCTCACTGTCTCTCACTCACCCTCACTGTCTCTCACTCACCCTTACTGTCTCTCACTAACCCTCACTGTCTCTCACCCTCACTGTCTCTCACTCACCCTCACTGTCTCTCACTCACCCTCACTGTCTCTCACTCACCCTCACTGTCTCTCACTCACCCTCACTGTCTCTCACTCACCCACACTCACTGTCTCTCACTCACCCTCACTGTCTCACTGCCTCTCACACACCCTCACTGTCTCTCACTCACCCTCACTGTCTGTCACTCACCCTCACTGTCTCTCACACACCCTCACTGTCTCTCACACACACTCACTGTCTCACACACCCTCACTGCCTCTCACACACCCTCACTGCCTCTCACTCACCCTCACTGTCTGTCACTCACCCTCACTGTCTCTCACTCACCCTCACTGTCTCTCACCCTCACTGTCTGTCACTCACCCTCACTGTCTCTCACCCTCACTGTCTCTCACACACCCTCACTGTCTCTCACTCACCCTCACTGTCTCTCACTCACCCTCACTGTCTCTCACTCACCCTCACTGTCTCTCACCCTCACTGTCTCTCACTCACCCTCACTGTCTCTCACTCACCCTCACTGTCTCTCACTCACCCTCACTGTCTCTCACTCACCCTCACTGTCTCTCACTCACCCTCACTGTCTCTCACACACCCTCACTGCCTCTCACTCACCCTCACTGTCTCTCACCCTCACTGTCTCTCACTCACCCTCACTGTCTCTCACCCTCACTGTCTGTCACTCACCCTCACTGTCTCTCACCCTCACTATCTCTCACACATGCTCACTGTCTCTCACTCACCCTCACTGTCTCTCACTCACCCTCACTGTCTCTCACTCACCCTCACTGCCTCTCACCCTCACTGTCTCTCACTCACCCTCACTGTCTCTCACTCACCCTCACTGTCTCTCACTCACCCTCACTGTCTCTCTCTCACCCTCACTGTCTCTCACTCACCCTCACTGTCTCTCACTCACCCTCACTGTCTCTCACACACCCACTTACCCTCACTGTCTCTCACTCACCCTCACTGTCTCAATCACCCTCACTGCCTCTCTCACTGTCTCTCACTCACCCTCACTGTCTCTCACTCACCCTCACTGTCTCTCTCACTCACCCTCACTGTCTCTCACTCACCCTCACTGTCTCTCACTGTCTCTCACTCACCCTCACTGTCACCCTCACTGTCTCTCACCCTCACTGTCTCTCACCCTCACTGTCTCTCACTCACCCTCACTGTCTCTCACTCACCCTCACTGTCTCTCACTCACCCTCACTGTCTCTCACTCACCCTCACTGCCTCTCACTCACCCTCACTGTCTCTCACTCACCCTCACTGTCTCTCACTCACCCTCACTGTCTCTCACTCACCCTCACTGTCTCTCACTCACCCTCACTGTCTCTCACTCACCCTCACTGTCTCTCACTCACCCTCACTGTCTCTCACTCACCCTCACTGTCTCTCACTCACCCTCACTGTCTCTCACTCACCCTCACTGTCTCTCACACACCCTCACTGTCTCTCACTCACCCTCACTGTCTCTCACTCACCCTCACTGTCTCTCACTCACCCTCACTGTCTCTCACACACCCTCACTGTCTCTCACACACCCTCACTGTCTCTCACACACCCTCACTGTCTCTCACACACAGGAAGACTCAATATTCCTCTTCCCTCACACATTATTTCTCCATAAATATATTTTCTGCCTGAAACAGATTGTCATGTAGTCTATCTGGCCCGTCAAGTGTTCTGTCTGGCCCGTCAAGTGTTCTGTCTGGCCCGTCAAGTGTTCTGTCTGGCCCGTCAAGTGTTCTGTCTGGCCCGTCAAGTGTTCTGTCTGGCCCGTCAAGTGTTCTGTCTGGCCCGTCAAGTGTTCTGTCTGGCCCGTCAAGTGTTCTGTCTGGCCAGTCAAGTGTTCTGTCTAGCCCGTAAAGTGTTCTGTCAACCCGTCAAGTGTTCTGTCTGGCCCGTCAAGTGTTCTGTCTGGCCCGTCAAGTGTTCTGTCTGGCCCGTCAAGTGTTCTGTCTGGCCCGTCAAGTGTTCTGTCTGGCCCGTCAAGTGTTCTGTCTGGCCCGTCAAGTGTTCTGTCTGGCCCGTCAAGTGTTCTGTCTAGCCCGTCAAGTGTTCTGTCTAGCCCGTCAAGTGTTCTGTCTAGCCCATCAAGTGTTCTGTCTGGCCCGTCAAGTGTTCTGTCTAGCCCGTCAAGTGTTGTGTCTGGCCCGTCAAGTGATCTGTCTGGCCCGTCAAGTGATCTGTCTGGTCCGTCAAGTGATCTGTCTAGCCCGTCAAGTGATCTGTATAGCCCGTCAAGTGATCTGTCTGGCCCGTCAAGGGATCTATCTCATCTGTCAAATGATCTGTCTGGCCCGTCAACTGATTTCTCACCTGTCAAGTGATTTGTCTAGCCAGTGAAGTGGTTTGTCTAGCCCGTCAAGTGATCTGTCTGGCCTGTCAAGTGGTTTGTCTAGCCCGTCAAGTGTTCTGTCTGGCCCATCAAATGTTCTGTCTGGCCCGTCAAGTGGTTTTTCTAGCCTGTCAAGTGATCTGTCTGGCCAGTCAAGTGGTTTGTCTAGCCCGTCAAGTGATCTGTCTGGCCAGTCAAGTGGTTTGTCTAGCCCGTCAAGTGTTCTGTCTGGCCCGTCAAGTGTTCTGTCTGGCCCATCAAGTGATCTGTCTGGCCAGTCAAGTGGTTTGTCTAGCCTGTCAAGTGATCTGTCTGGCCAGTCAAGTGGTTTGTCTAGCCTGTCAAGTGATCTGTCTGGCCAGTCAAGTGGTTTGTCTAACCCGTCAAGTGATCTGTCTGGCCAGTCAAGTGGTTTGTCTAGCCCATCAAGTGATCTGTCTGGCCCGTCAAGTGGTTTGTCTAGCCCGTCAAGTGTTCTGTCTGGCCCGTCAAGTGTTCTGTCTGGCCCATCAAGTAATCTGTCTGGCCAGTCAAGTGGTTTGTCTAGCCTGTCAAGTGATCTGTCTGGCCAGTCAAGTGGTTTGTCTAGCCCGTCAAGTGTTCTGTCTGGCCCGTCAAGTGTTCCGTCTGGCCCATCAAGTGATCTGTCTGGCCAGTCAAGTGGTTTGTCTAGCCTGTCAAGTCATCTGTCTGGCCAGTCAAGTGGTTTGTCTAGCCCGTCAAGTGATCTGTCTGGCCAGTCAAGTGGTTTGTCTAGCCCGTCAAGTGATCTGTCTAGCCCGCCAAGTGTTCTGTCTGGCCCGTCAAGTGTTCTGTCTAGCCTTTCAAGTGATCTGTCTGGCCAGTCAAGTGGTTTGTCTAGCCCGTCAAGTGATCTGTCTGGCCAGTCAAGTGTTCTGTCTAGCTTGTCAAGTGATCTATCTAGCCCGTCAAGTGATCTGTCTGGCCAGTCAAGTGTTCTGTCTAGCTTGTCAAGTGATCTGTCTAGCCCGTCAAGTGATCTGTCTAGCCCGTCAAGTGATCTGTCTGGCCAGTCAAGTGTTCTGTCTAGATTGTCAAGTGTTCTGTCTAGCCTGTCAAGTGATCTGTCTGGCCAGTCAAGTGTTCTGTCTAGCTTGTCAAGTGATCTGTCTAGCCCGTCAAGTGATCTGTCTAGCCCGTCAAGTGATCTGTCTGGCCAGTCAAGTGTTCTGTCTAGCTTGTCAAGTGTTCTGTCTAGCCTGTCAAGTGATCTGTCTGGCCAGTCAAGTGTTCTGTCTAGCTTGTCAAGTGATCTGTCTAGCCCGTCAAGTGATCTGTCTGGCCCGTCAAGGGATCTATCTCATCTGTCAAGTAATTTGCTTCACTTGTAGTGGTAGAGGCGGGATCCATGCACAGTTTGAAGATCAGGTATGACAGTGCTCACGCAGCCAGGAGCCTGCGAACCCAGTAGTGGGGCCGGGAACCTGCGAACCCAGTAATGGGGCCAGGAACCTGCGAACCCAGTAATGGGGCCAGGAGCCTGCGAACCCATTAGTGGGGCCAGGAGCCTGCGAACCCATTAGTGGGGCCAGGAGCCTGCGAACCCATTAGTGGGGCCAGGAGCCTGCGAACCCAGTAGTGGGGCCAGGAGCCTGCGAACCCAGTAGTGGGGCCAGGAACCTGCGAACCCAGTAATGGGGCCAGGAACCTGCGAACCCAGTAGTGGGGCCAGGAACCTGCGAACCCAGTAATGGGGCCAGGAGCCTGCGAACCCAGTAGTGGGGTCAGGAACCTGCGAACCCATTAGTGGGGCCAGGAGCCTGCGAACCCAGTAGTGGGGCCAGGAGCCTGCGAACTCAGTAGTGGGGCCAGGAACCTGCGAACCCAGTAATGGGGCCAGGAGCCTGCGAACCCAGCAGCGGGGCCAGGAACCTGCGAACCCAGTAGTGGGGCCAGGAGCCTGCGAACCCAGTAGCGGGGCCAAGAGCCTGCGAACCCAGTAGTGGGGCCAGGAGCCTGCGAACCCAGTAGTGGGGCCAGGAGCCTGTGAACCCAGTAGCGGGGCCAGGAACCTGCGAACCCAGTAGCGGGGCCAGGAACCTGCGAACCCAGTAGCGGGGCCAGGATCCTGCGAACCCAGTAGCGGGGCCAGGAACTTGCAAACCCAGTAGCGGGGCCAGGAGCCTGCGAACTCAGTAGCGGGGCCAGGAGCCTGCGAACTCAGTAGCGGGGCCAGGAGCCTGCGAACTCAGTAGCGGGGCCAGGAGCCTGCGAACTCAGTAGCCGGACCAGGAGCCTGCGAACTCAGTAGCGGGGCCAGGAGCCGAGACTCAACACCTGCAGTTAGGTTGAAAATGGCGTAAAACTCCGACAAGTTGAAGATTAAAATACCTACACAGTAGACAACTACAGTGAAGCGAGTACCAGTGAAGCGAGTACCAGTGAAGCGAGTACCAGTGAAGCGAGTACCAGTGAAGCGAGTACCAGTGAAGCGAGTACCAGTGAAGCGAGTACCAGTGAAACTCACTGTAGCCACCAACACGAGTACTCTTCTAATATAACAAAGAAAAGAGAGGATGCAATGCAGAGTACACAGAGAATAGAAAGACAGTAGAGAGTACACAGAAAAAAGAGGCAGTAGAGAGTACACACAGAAAAGAGAGGCAGTAAAGTGCACAGAGAAAAGAGAGGCAGCAGAGAGAGTACAGAGAAAAGAGAGATAGTAGAGAGAATACAGAGAAAAGAGAGGCACTAGAGACAGAGTACACAGAGAAGAGACGAATTAAAGAGAGAACACAAAGAGAGGCAGTAGAGAGAGTACACAGAGAAGAGAGAGAGAGAGAGGCAGTAGAGACAGAGAACACAGAGAAGAGAGAGGCAGTAGAGACAGAGTACACAGAGAAGAGAGGCAGTAGACAGAGCACACACAGAAGAGAGGCAGCAGAGACAGAGTACACAGAGAAGAGAGGCAGTAGAGACAGAGTACACAGAGAAGAGAGGCAGTAGACAGAGCACACAGAGAAGAGAGAGGCAGTAGAGACAGAGTACACAGAGAAGAGAGGCAGTAGAGACAGAGTACACAGAGAAGAGAGGCAGTAGACAGAGTACACAGAGAAGAGAGAGGCAGTAGAGACAGAGTACACAGAGAAGAGAGGCAGTAGAGACAGAGTACACAGAGAAGAGAGGCAGTAGACAGAGCACACAGAGAAGAGAGAGGCAGCAGAGACAGAGTACATAGAGAAGAGAGGCAGTAGAGACAGAGTACACAGAGAAGAGAGGCAGTAGACAGAGCACACAGAGAAGAGAGAGGCAGTAGAGACAGAGTACACAGAGAAGAGAGGCAGCAGAGACAGAGTACACAGAGAAGAGAGGCAGCAGAGACAGAGTACACAGAGAAGAGAGGCAGTAGACAGAGCACACAGAGAAGAGAGAGGCAGTAGAGACAGAGTACACAGAGAAGAGAGGCAGCAGAGACAGAGTACACAGAGAAGAAAGAGGCAGCAGAGACAGAGTACACAGAGAAGAGAGGCAGCAGAGACAGAGTACACAGAGAAGAAAGAGGCAGTAGAGACAGAGTACACAGAGAAGAGAGGCAGCAGAGACAGAGTACACAGAGAAGAGAGGCAGTAGACAGAGCACACAGAGAAGAGAGGCAGCAGAGACAGAGTACACAGAGAAGAGAGGCAGCAGAGACAGAGTACACAGAGAAGAGAGGCAGTAGACAGAGCACACAGAGAAGAAAGAGGCAGCAGAGACAGAGTACACAGAGAAGAGAGGCAGCAGAGACAGAGTACACAGAGAAGAGAGGCAGTAGACAGAGCACACAGAGAAGAAAGAGGCAGTAGAGACAGAGTACACAGAGAAGAGAGGCAGCAGAGACAGAGTACACAGAGAAGAGAGGCAGTAGACAGAGCACACAGAGAAGAGAGGCAGCAGAGACAGAGTACACAGAGAAGAAAGAGGCAGTAGAGAGAGTACAAACACAGTGTTGTGTTTGAAGAGTGCGCAGTGTTGCCTTCAGGTGTCTTCACCAGGTACAACACTGTGTTTTTGTCTGTTTGTCTGTGCCTGCCAAGCAATTTGTCGGCGTCAACTGCCAAGCCTTTATTCTCTCCCCCTCGCTCTTCCCTCCACTTGTCTCCCTCCCTTTACCTCCCCCTCCCATACTCCCTCCTCTCAATCGCCTCCCCTTACCTGTCCTCCCCTCAACTCCATCCCATCGTCTTCCTCCCCTCGTCCTCCTCCCCTCATCTTCCTCCCCTCATCTTCCTCCCTCGTCGTCCTCCCCTCGCCTTCCTCCCCTCACCTTTCTCCCCTCATCTTCCTCCCCTCGTCCTCCTCCCCTCGTCTTCCTACCCTCATCTTCCTACCCTCATCTTCCTACCCTCATCTTCCTACCCTCACCTTCCTACCCTCACCTTCCTACCCTCACCTTCCTACCCTCATCTTCCTACCCTCATCTTCCTACCCTCATCTTCCTACCCTCATCTTCCTACCCTCATCTTCCTACCCTCATCTTCCTACCCTCATCTTCCTACCCTCACCTTCCTACCCTCATCTTCCTACCCTCATCTTCCTACCCTCATCTTCCTACCCTCACCTTCCTACCCTCATCTTCCTACCCTCATCTTCCTACCCTCACCTTCCTACCCTCATCTTCCTACCCTCACCTTCCTACCCTCACCTTCCTACCCTCACCTTCCTACCCTCATCTTCCTACCCTCACCTTCCTACCCTCATCTTCCTACCCTCACCTTCCTACCCTCGTCTTCCTCCCCTCATCTTCCTCCCCTCGTCTTCCTCCCCTCACCTTCCTCCCCTCACCTTCCTCCCCTCGTCTTCCTCCCCTCACCTTCCTCCCCTCACCTTCCTCCCCTCGTCTTCCTCTCATCACCTTCCTCCCCTAGACTTCCTCCCCTCACCTTCCTCCCCTCGTCCTGCTCCCCTCGTCTTCCTCCCCTCGTCTTCCTCCCCTCACCTTCCTCCTCTCACCTTCCTCCCCTCGTCTTCCTCCCCTCACCTTCCTCCCCTCACCTTCCTCCCCTCACCTAATTGAAGTTCAGACTAACATACACACCGGACCAGTGCAACCCAACATATACAGTCACCTGACTACACTCAACATTCACCAGGCTACACTCAACATTCACCAGGCTACACTCAACATTCACCAGGCTACACTCAACATTCACCTGACTACACTCAACATTCACCAGGCTACACTCAACATTCACCAGGCTACACTCAACATTCACCAGGCTACACTCAACATTCACCAGGCTACACTCAACATTCACCAGGCTACACTCAACATTCACCAGGCTACACTCAACATTCACCTGACTACACTCAACATTCACCTGACTACACTCAACATTCACCAGGCTACACTCAACATTCACCTGACTACACTCAACATTCACCTGACTACACTCAACATTCACCTGACTACACTCAACATTCACCTGACTACACTCAACATTCACCTGACTCCACTCAACATTCACCTGACTACACTCAACATTCACCAGGCTACACTCAACATTCACTAGGCTACACTCAACTTTCACCAGGCTACACTCAACATTCACCAGGCTACACTCAACATTCACCAGGCTACACTCAACATTCACCAGGCTACACTCAACATTCATCAAGCTACACTCAACATTCACCAGGCTACACTCAACATTCACCAGGCTACACTCAACATTCACCAGGCTACACTCAACATTCACTAGGCTACACTCAACATTCACCGGACTACACTCAACATTCACTCGGCTACACTCAACATTCACCAGGCTACACTCAACATTCACCAGGCTACACTCAACATTCACCAGGCTACACTCAACATTCACCAGGCTACACTCAACATTCATCAAGCTACACTCAACATTTACCAGGCTACACTCAACATTCACTAGCCTACACTCAACATTCACCAGGCTACACTCAACATTCACCAGGCTACACTCAACTTTCATCAAGCTACACTCAACATTTACCAGGCTACACTCAACATTTACCAGGCTACACTCAACATTCACCGGGCTACACTCAACATTCATCAAGCTACACTCAACATTCACCAGGCTACACTCAACATTTACCAGGCTACACTCAACATTTACCAGGCTACACTCAACATTCACTAGGCTACACTCTACATTCACCAGGCTACACTCAATATTCACCAGGCTACACTCAACATTTACCAGGCTACACTCAACATTTACCAGGCTACACTCAACATTCACCAGGCTACACTCAACATTCATCAACGTACACTCAACATTCACCAGGCTACACTCAACATTTACCAGGCTACACTCAACATTCACTAGGCTACACTCAACATTCACCAGGCTACACTCAACATTCACTAGGCTACACTCAACATTCACCAGGCTACACTCAATATTCACCAGGCTACACTCAACATTCACTAGGCTACACTAAACATTCACCAGGCTACACTTAACATTCATCAAGCTACACTCAACATTCATCAAGCTACACTCAACATTCACTAGGCTACACTCAACATTCACCAGGCTACACTCAACATTCACCAGGCAACATTCAACATTCACCAGCCTACACTCAACATTCACTAGGCTACACTCAACATTCACCAGGCTACACTCAACATTCACAAGGCTACACTCAACATTCGCCAGGCTACACTCAACATTCACTAGGCTACACTCAACATTCACCAGGCTACACTTAACATTCATCAAGCTACACTCAACATTCACCAGGCTACACTCAACATTCACTCGGCTACACACAACATTCACAAGGCTACACTCAACATTCACCAGGCTACACTCAACATTCACTAGGCTACACTCAACTTTCACCAGGCTACACTCAACATTCACCAGGCTACACTCAACATTCACCAGGCTACACTCAACATTCACCAGGCTACACTCAACATTCACAAGGCTACACTCAACATTCACCAAGCTACACTCAACATTCACCAGGCTACACTCAGCATTCACTCGGCTACACTCAGCAATCACCAGGCTACACTCAACATTCACCAGGCTACACTCAACATCCACTCGGCTACACTCAGCATTCACTCGGCTACACTCAACATTCACCAGGCTACACTCAACATTCACCAGGCTACACTCAACATTCACCAGGCTACACTCAACATTCATCAAGCTACACTCAACATTCACCAGGCTACACTCAACATTCACCAGGCTACACTGAACATTCACCAGGCTACACTCAACATTCACCAGACTACACTCAACATTCACCAGGCTACACTCAACATTCACTAGGCTACACTCAACATTCACCAGGCTACACTCAACATTCACCAGGCTACACTCAACATTCACCAGGCTACACTCAACATTCACCAGGCTACACTCAACATTCACCAGGCTACACTCAACATTCACCAGACTACGCTCAACATTCACCAGGCTATGCTCAACATTCACCCGGCTACACTCAACATTCACCAGGCTACACTCAACATTCACCAGACTACACTCAACATTCACCAGGCTACACTCAACATTCACTAGGCTACACTCAACATTCACCAGACTACACTCAACATTCACCAGACTACACTCAACATTCACCAGGCTACACTCAACATTCACTAGGCTACACTCAACATTCACCAGGCTACACTCAACATTCACCAGGCTACACTCAACATTCACCAGACTACACTCAACATTCACCAGGCTACACTCAACATTCACCAGACTACACTCAACATTCACCAGGCTACACTCAACATTCACCAGGCTACACTCAACATTCACCAGGCTACACTCAACATTCACCAGGCTACACTCAACATTCACCAGACTACCCTCAACATTCACCTGCCTACACTCAACATTCACCAGTCTACACTCAACATTCACCAGGCTACACTCAACATTCACCAGGCTACACTCAACATTCACTAGGCTACACTCAACATTCACCAGGCTACACTCAACATTCACTAGGCTACACTCAACATTCACCAGGCTACACTCAACATTCACCAGGCTACACTCAACATTCACCAGGCTACACTCAACATTCACCAGGCTACACTCAACATTCACCAGGCTACACTCAACATTCACCAGACTACGCTCAACATTCACCAGGCTATGCTCAACATTCACCCGGCTACACTCAACATTCACCAGGCTACACTCAACATTCACCAGACTACACTCAACATTCACCAGGCTACACTCAACATTCACTAGGCTACACTCAACATTCACCAGACTACACTCAACATTCACCAGACTACACTCAACATTCACCAGGCTACACTCAACATTCACTAGGCTACACTCAACATTCACCAGGCTACACTCAACATTCACCAGGCTACACTCAACATTCACCAGACTACACTCAACATTCACCAGGCTACACTCAACATTCACCAGACTACACTCAACATTCACCAGGCTACACTCAACATTCACCAGGCTACACTAAACATTCACCAGGCTACACTCAACATTCACCAGGCTACACTCAACATTCACCAGACTACACTCAACATTCACCGGACTACACTCAACATTCACTCGGCTACACTCAACATTCACCAGGCTACACTCAACATTCACCAGGCTACACTCAACATTCACTCGGCTACACTCAACATTCACTCGGCTACACTCAACATTCACCAGGCTACACTCAACATTCACCAGGCTACACTCAACGTTCACTCGGCTACACTCAACATTCACCAGGCTACACTCAACATTCACCAGACTACACTCGACATTCACCAGGCTACACTCAACATTCACCAGGCTACACTAAACATTCACCAGGCTACACTCAACATTCACCAGACTACACTCAACATTCACCAGGCTACACTCAACATTCACCAGACTACACTCAACATTCACTCGGCTACACTCAACATTCACCAGGCAAAACTCAACATTCACCAGGCTACACTCAACATTCACCAGACTACACTCAACATTCACTCGGCTACACTCAACATTCACCAGGCTACACTCAACATTCACCAGGCTACACTCAACATTCACCAGGCTACACTCAACATTCACCAGGCTACACTAAACATTCACCAGGCTACACTCAACATTCACCAGGCCACACTTAACATTCACCAGGCTACAATCAACATTCACCAGGCTACACTCAACATTCACCAGGCTACACTCAACATTCACCAGGCTACACTAAACATTCACCAGGCTACACTCAACATTCACCAGGCTACACTCAACATTCACCAGGCTACACTCAACATTCACCAGGCTACACTCAACATTCACCAGGCCACACTTAACATTCACCAGGCTACAATCAACATTCACCAGGCTACACTCAACATTCACCAGGCTACACTCAACATTCACCAGGCTACACTCAACATTCACCAGGCTACACTCAACATTCACCAGGCTACACTAAACATTCACCAGGCTACACTCAACATTCACCAGGCTACACTCAACATTCACCAGGCTACACTCAACATTCACCAGGCTACACTCAACATTCACCAGGCTACAATCAACATTCACCAGGCTACACTCAACATTCACCAGGCTACACTCAACATTCACCAGGCTACACTAAACATTCACCAGGCTACACTCAACATTCACCAGGCTACACTCAACATTCACCAGGCTACACTCAACATTCACCAGGCTACACTCAACATTCACCAGGCTACACTCAACATTCACCAGGCTACACTCAATATTCACCAGGCTACACTCAACATTCATCAGGCTACACTCAACATTCACCAGGCTACACTCAACATTCACCAGGCTACACTCAACATTCAGCAGGCTACACTCAACATTCACCAGGCTACACTCAACATTCACCAGGCTACACTAAACGTTCACCAGGCTACACTCAACATTCACCAGGCTACACTCAACATTCACTAGGTTACACTCCACATTCACTAGGCTACACTCAACATTCACCAGGCTACATTCAACATTCACTAGGCTACACTCAACATTCACTAGGCTACACTCAACATTCACCAGGCTACACTCAACATTCACTAGGTTACACTCAACATTCACTAGGCTACACTCAACATTCACTAGACTACACTCAACATTCATCAGGCTACACTCAACATTCACTAGGTTACACTCAACATTCACTAGGCTACACTCAACATTCACCAGGCTACACTCAACATTCACTAGGTTACACTCAACATTCACTAGGCTACACTCAACATTCACCAGCTTACACTCAACATTCACTAGGTTACACTCAACATTCACTAGGCTACACTCAACATTCACCAGGCTACACTCAACATTCACTAGGTTACACTCAACATTCACTAGGCTACACTCAACATTCACCAGGCTACACTCAACATTCACTAGGATACACTCAACATTCACTAGGCTACACTCAACATTCACCAGGCTACACTCAACATTCACTAGGTTACACTCAACATTCACTAGGCTACACTCAACATTCACCAGGTTACACTCAACATTCACCAGGCTACACTCAACATTCACTAGGTTACACTCAACATTCACTAGGCTACACTCAACATTCACTAGGCTACACTCAACATTCACTAGGCTACACTCAACATTCACCAGGCTACACTCAACATTCACTAGGTTACACTCAACATTCACTAGGCTACACTCAACATTCACCAGGCTACACTCAACATTCACTAGGTTACACTCAACATTCACTAGGCTACACTCAACATTCACCAGGCTACACTCAACATTCACTAGGCTACACTCAACATTCACCAGGCTACACTCAACATTCACCAGGTTACACTCAACATTCACCAGGCTACAGTCAGTCAATAATATTAAACAGTGTGGGATGACCCCCGAAACTCTCTCCAGGTAAACCAGTGGTCATCCCAGTCATTAAACCCACTGATACAGCCCCACACGATGATGATGGTGGCAGTATATATAACACTCGCAAAAAATATAGACAGCTAGTTATAAGCAATAACGGTTATAATCATAACCACAAATTTTAGAGGGTTGGACCGGTAAGCCAGTGGAAGGCCTCGGTCAGATGACCAAAAGTTCCAGCTGCGGGTCATTATATGACTAAGACCCGAGTCAGGAAACATTTGTTCTGTTTCCTGACAAACCTTACCAAACCTGACAGAGAGAGCTAACACCGACATCCTACATCATCAAAACCTGTGAAAGACTTTGAGAATAATGGCTGCTAAACACACGAATTTACAACAATTGCACAACTTAGAGCCACAACAACCTATACTCAACAAAGTACAATCAAGGGATGATAAATTGAAGTGGTGTTCCTCAAGGCACAGTATTCGCCGTAATTCTCCTTCTCGTATGCAATATAGACACAGATAACATTACTGTATCAGTCACTGCAAACGATACTGGAATCTGCATGAGAGTTGCATTTAAGACACAGCCAAAACTCCAGGCTGATATAAAGCAGTGTTCCAGCGGATCACTGACAACAATATTATGTTCAATGAGGATAAATTTCAACGACTTCGCAATGAGAAAATTGAAGAAATACAAACTGTCAAAGAATGGAAAGAAAAACAATATAGTGTTAGCTGTCACACTGACGTAACATAACAGTGTTACTATCATAAATGTTACTATCACAACAGTGTTACTATCACAACATTGTTACTATCATAACAGTGTTACTATCACAACAGTGTTACTATCATAACAGTGTTACTATCACAACAGTGTTACTATCACAACAGTGTTACTATCACAACAGTGTTACTATCATAACAGTGTTACTATCACAACAGTGTTACTATCACAACAGTGTTACTATCATAACAGTGTTACTATTACAACAGTGTTACTATCATAACAGTGTTACTATCATAACAGTGTTACTATCATCATAAGTGTTACTATCACAACAGTGTTACTATCATAACAGTGTTACTATCATAACAGTGTTACTATCACAACAGTGTTACTATCATAACAGTGTTACTATCATAACAGTGTTACTATCACAACAGTGTTACTATCATAACAGTGTTACTATCACAAGTGTTACTATCATAACAGTGTTACTATCATAACAGTGTTACTATCACAAGTGTTACTATCATAACAGTGTTACTATCATAACAGTGTTACTATCATAACAGTGTTACTATCATAACAGTGTTACTATCACAACAGTGTTACTATCATAACAGTGTTACTATCATAACAGTGTTACTATCACAACAGTGTTACTATCATAACAGTGTTACTATCATAACAGTGTTACTATCATAACAGTGTTACTATCACAGGTGTTACTATCATAACAGTGTTACTATCATAACAGTGTTACTATCATAACAGTGTTACTATCACAACAGTGTTACTATCATAACAGTGTTACTATCATAACAGTGTTACTATCACAACAGTGTTACTATCACAACAGTGTTACTATCATAACAGTGTTACTATCATAACAGTGTTACTATCATAACAGTGTTACTATCACAACAGTGTTACTATCATAACAGTGTTACTATCATAACAGTGTTACTATCATAACAGTGTTACTATCATAACAGTGTTACTATCATAACAGTGTTACTATCATAACAGTGTTACTATCATAACAGTGTTACTATCATAACAGTGTTACTATCATAACAGTGTTACTATCATAACAGTGTTACTATCATAACAGTGTTACTATCATAACAGTGTTACTATCATAACAGTGTTACTATCATAACAGTGTTACTATCATAAGTGTTACTATCATAACAGTGTTACTATCACAACAGTGTTACTATCACAACAGTGTTACTATCATAACAGTGTTACTATCATAACAGTGTTACTATCATAACAGTGTTACTATCATAACAGTGTTACTATCATAACAGTGTTACTATCATAACAGTGTTACTATCATAAGTGTTACTATCACAACAGTGTTACTATCATAACAGTGTTACTATCATAAGTGTTACTATCATAACAGTGTTACTATCATAACAGTGTTACTATCACAACAGTGTTACTATCACAACAGTGTTACTATCATAACAGTGTTACTATCATAACAGTGTTACTATCATAACAGTGTTACTATCATAACAGTGTTACTATCATAACAGTGTTACTATCATAACAGTGTTACTATCATAACAGTGTTACTATCATAACAGTGTTACTATCATAACAGTGTTACTACATAACAGTGTTACTATCACAACAGTGTTACTATCACAACAGTGTTACTATCATAACAGTGTTACTATCATAACAGTGTTACTATCATAACAGTGTTACTATCATAACAGTGTTACTATCACAACAGTGTTACTATCACAACAGTGTTACTATCATAACAGTGTTACTATCATAACAGTGTTACTATCATAACAGTGTTACTATCATAACAGTGTTACTATCATAACAGTGTTACTATCATAAGTGTTACTATCATAACAGTGTTACTATCATAACAGTGTTACTATCACAACAGTGTTACTATCACAACAGTGTTACTATCATAACAGTGTTACTATCATAACAGTGTTACTAACAGTGTTACTATCATAACAGTGTTACTATCATGTTAATCACAACAGTGTTACAGTGTTACTATCATAACAGTGTTACTATCATAAGTGTTACAATCATAACAGTGTTACTATCACAACAGTGTTACTATCATAACAGTGTTACTATCATAACAGTGTTACTATCATAAGTGTTACAATCATAACAGTGTTACTATCACAACAGTGTTACTATCATAAGTGTTACAATCATAACAGTGTTACTATCACAACAGTGTTACTATCATAACAGTGTTACTATCAGTGTTACTATCATACTATCATCAAACAGTGTTACTATCATAACAGTGTTACTATCATGTTAACAGTGTTACTATCATAACAGTGTTACTATCATAACAGTGTATCATACTATCATAACAGTGTTACTATCATAACAGTGTTACTATCATAACAGTGTTACTATCATAACAGTGTTACTATCATAACAGTGTTACTATCATAACAGTGTTACTATCATAACAGTGTTACTATCATGTTACTATCATAACAGTGTTACTATCACAACAGTGTTACTATCATAACAGTGTTACTATCATAACAGTGTTACTATCATAACAGTGTTACTATCATAACAGTGTTACTATCACAACAGTGTTACTATCATAACAGTGTTACTATCATAACAGTGTTACTATCATAACAGTGTTACTATCATAACAGTGTTACTATCATAACAGTGTTACTATCATAAGTGTTATTATCATAACAGTGTTACTATCATACTATCATACCAGTGTTACTATCATAACAGTGTTACTATCATAACAGTGTTACTATCATAACAGTGTTACTATCATAACAGTGTTACTATCATAACAGTGTTACTATCATAACAGTGTTACTATCATAACAGTGTTACTATCACAACAGTGTTACTATCATAACAGTGTTACTATCATAACAGTGTTACTATCATAAGTGTTACTAACAGTGTTACTATCATAACAGTGTTACTATCATAACAGTGTTACTATCACAACAGTGTTACTATCATAACAGTGTTACTATCACAACAGTGTTACTATCATAACAGTGTTACTATCATAAGTGTTACTATCACAACAGTGTTACTATCATAACAGTGTTACTATCATAACAGTGTTACTATCATAACAGTGTTACTATCATAACAGTGTTACTATCACAACAGTGTTACTATCACAACAGTGTTACTATCATAACAGTGTTACTATCATAACAGTGTTACTATCACAACAGTGTTACTATCATAACAGTGTTACTATCACAACAGTGTTACTATCACAACAGTGTTACTATCATAACAGTGTTACTATCATAACAGTGTTACTATCATAACAGTGTTACTATGTTACACAACAGTGTTACTATCATAACAGTGTTACTATCATAACAGTGTTACTATCATAACACTATCATAACAGTGTTACTATCATAACAGTGTTACTATCATAACAGTGTTACTATCATAACAGTGTTACTATCACAACAGTGTTACTATCATAAGTGTTACAGTGTTACTATCATAACAGTGTTACTATCATAACAGTGTTACTATCATAACAGTGTTACTATCATAACAGTGTTACTATCATAACAGTGTTACTATCATAACAGTGTTACTATCATAACAGTGTTACTATCATAACAGTGTTACTATCATAACAGTGTTACTATCATAACAGTGTTACTATCATAACAGTGTTACTATCATAACAGTGTTACTATCATAACAGTGTTACTATCATAACAGTGCTACTATCATAACAGTGTTACTATCATAACAGTGTTACATCATAACAGTGTTACTATCATAACAGTGTTACTATCATAACAGTGTTACTATCATAACAGTGTTACTATCATGTTACTATCATAACAGTGTTACTATCATAACAGTGTTACTATCATAACAGTGTTACTATCACAACAGTGTTACTATCATAACAGTGTTACTATCATAACAGTGTTACTATCACAACAGTTACTATCATAACAGTGTTACTATCATAACAGTGTTACTATCATAACAGTGTTACTATCATAACAGTGTTACTATCATAACAGTGTTACTATCACAACAGTGTTACTATCATAACAGTGTTACTATCATAACAGTGTTACTATCATAACAGTGTTACTATCATAACAGTGTTACTATCATAACAGTGTTACTATCATAACAGTGTTACTATCATAACAGTGTTACTATCATAACAGTGTTACTATCACAACAGTGTTACTATCACAACAGTGTTACTATCACAACAGTGTTACTATCACAACAGTGTTACTATCATAAATGTTACTATCATAACAGTGTTACTATCACAACAGTGATACTATCACAACAGTGTTACTATCACAACAGTGTTACTATCATAACAGTGTTACTATCACAACAGTGTTACTATCACAACAGTGTTACTATCATAACAGTGTTACTATCACAACAGTGTTACTATCATAACAGTGTTACTATCATAACAGTGTTACTATCATAACAGTGTTACTATCACAACAGTGTTACTATCATAACAGTGTTACTATCATAACAGTGTTACTATCACAACAGTGTTACTATCATAACAGTGTTACTATCATAACAGTGTTACTATCATAAGTGTTACTATCATAACAGTGTTACTATCACAACAGTGTTACTATCATAACAGTGTTACTATCATAACAGTGTTACTATCATAACAGTGTTACTATCATAACAGTGTTACTATCATAACAGTGTTACTATCATAACAGTGTTACTATCATAACAGTGTTACTATCATAACAGTGTTACTATCATAACAGTGTTACTATCATAACAGTGTTACTATCATAACAGTGTTACTATCATAACAGTGTTACTATCATAACAGTGTTACTATCATTAGTGTTACTATCACAACAGTGTTACTATCATAACAGTGTTACTATCACAACAGTGTTACTATCATAACAGTGTTACTATCATAACAGTGTTACTATCATAAGTGTTACTATCATAACAGTGTTACTATCACAACAGTGTTACTATCATAACAGTGTTACTATCATAACAGTGTTACTATCATAACAGTGTTACTATCACAACAGTGTTACTATCATAACAGTGTTACTATCATAACAGTGTTACTATCATAACAGTGTTACTATCATAACAGTGTTACTATCACAACAGTTACTATCATAACAGTGTTACTATCATAACAGTGTTACTATCATAACAGTGTTACTATCACAACAGTTACTATCATAACAGTGTTACTATCATAATAGTGTTACTATCATAACAGTGCTACTATCATAATAGTGTTACTATCATAACAGTGTTACTATCACAACAGTGTTACTATCATAACAGTGTTACTATCATAACAGTGTTACTATCATAACAGTGTTACTATCATAACAGTGTTACTATCATAACAGTGTTACTATCATAAGTGTTACTATCACAACAGTGTTACTATCATAACAGTGTTACTATCATAACAGTGTTACTATCGTAACAGTGTTACTA
>NC_091296.1:70006933-70099433 GCF_038502225.1 Cherax quadricarinatus | reverse complement strand
CTCAGGTTACACTGAATCACTCATGTTACACTGAATCACTCAGGTTACACTGAACCACTCAGGTTACACTGAACCACTCAGGTTACACTGAATCACTCAGGTTACACTGAATCACTCAGGTTACACTGAATCACTCATGTTACACTGAATCACTCATGTTACACTGAATCACTCAGGTTACACTGAATCATTCATGTTACACTGAATCACTCATGTTACACTGAATCACTCAGGTTACACTGAATCACTCATGTTACACTGAATCACTCATGTTACACTGAATCACTCAGGTTACACTGAATCATTCATGTTACACTGAATCACTCAGGTTACACTGAATCACTCAGGTTACACTGAATCACTCAGGTTACACTGAATCACTCAGTTAGGTTACACTGAACCACTGAGGTTACACTGAATCACTCAGGTTGCACTGAATCACTAAGGTTACACTGAATCACTCAGGTTACACTGAATCACTCAGGTTACACTGAACCACTCAGGTTACACTGAATCATTCATGTTACACTGAATCACTCAGGTTACACTGAATCATTCATGTTACACTGAATCACTCAGGTTACACTGAATCACTCAGGTTACACTGAATCATTCATGTTACACTGAATCACTCAGGTTACACTGAATCACTCAGGTTACACTGAATCACTCAGTTAGGTTACACTGAATCACTCAGGTTACACTGAATCATTCATGTTACACTGAATCACTCAGGTTACACTGAACCACTCAGGTTGCACTGAATCACTCAGGTTACACTGAATCATTCATGTTACACTGAATCACTCAGGTTTCACTGAATCACTCAGGTTACACTGAATCATTCATGTTACACTGAATCACTCAGGTTACACTGAATCACTCAGGTTACACTGAATCACACAGTTAGGTTACACTGAAACACGCAGTTAGGTTACACTGAATCACTCATGTTACACTGAATCACTCATGTTACACTGAATCACTCATGTTACACTGAATCACTCAGGTTACACTGAATCACTCAGGTTACACTGAATCACTCAGGTTACACTGAATCACTCAGGTTACACTGAACCACTCAAGTTACACTGAATCATTCAGGTTACACTGAATCACTCATGTTACACTGAATCACTCATGTTACACTGAATCACTCAGGTTACACTGAATCACTCAGGTTACACTGAATCACTCAGGTTACACTGAATCATTCATGTTACACTGAATCACTCAGGTTACACTGAACCACTCAGGTTACACTGAATCACTCAGGTTACACTGAATCACTCAGGTTACACTGAATCACTCAGTTAGGTTACACTGAATCACTCAGGTTACACTGAATCACTAAGTTAGGTTACACTGAATCACTCAGGTTACACTGAATCACTCAGGTTACACTGAATCACTCAGGTTACACTGAATCACTCAGGTTACACTGAATCATTCATGTTACACTGAATCACTCATGTTACACTGAATCACTCAGGTTACACTGAATCACTCAGGTTACACTGAATCACTCAGGTTACACTGAATCATTCATGTTACACTGAATCACTCAGGTTACACTGAACCACTCAGGTTACACTGAATCACTCAGGTTACACTGAATCACTCAGGTTACACTGAATCACTCAGTTAGGTTACACTGAATCACTCAGGTTACACTGAATCACTCAGTTAGGTTACACTGAATCACTCAGGTTACACTGAATCACTCAGTTAGGTTACACTGAATCACTCAGGTTACACTGAATCATTCACGTTACACTGAATCACTCAGGTTGCACTAAATCACTCAGGTTGCACTGAATCACTAAGGTTACACTGAATCACTCAGTTAGGTTACACTGAACCACTCAGGTTACACTGAATCACTCAGGTTACACTGAATCACTCTGTTAGGTTACACTGAATCACTCAGGTTACACTGAATCACTCAGTTAGGTTACACTGAACCACTCAGGTTACACTGAATCATTCATGTTACACTGAATCACTCAGGTTACACTGAACCACTCAGGTTACACTGAACCACTCAGTTAGGTTACACTGAATCACTCAGGTTACACTGAATCACTCAGTTAGGTTACACTGAATCACTCAGGTTACACTGAACCACTCAGGTTACACTGAATCATTCATGTTACACTGAATCACTCAGGTTACACTGAACCACTCAGTTAGGTTACACTGAATCACTCAGGTTACACTGAACCACTCAGGTTACACTGAACCACTTAGGTTACACTGAACCACTCAGGTTACACTGAACCACTCAGGTTACACTGAATCACTCAGGTTACACTGAACCACTCAGGTTACACTAAACCACTCAGGTTACACTGAACCACTCAGGTTATACTGAACCACTCAGGTTACACTGAACCACTCAGGTTACACTGAATCACTCAGTTAGGTTACACTGAACCACTCAGGTTACACTGAATCATTCATGTTACACTGAATCACTCAGGTTACACTGAACCACTCAGGTTACACTGAATCACTCAGGTTACACTGAATCACTCAGTTAGGTTACACTGAATCACTCAGGTTACACTGAATCACTCAGTTAGGTTACACTGAACCACTCAGGTTACACTGAACCACTCAGGTTACACTGAACCACTCAGGTTACACTGAATCACTCAGGTTACACTGAATCACTCAGGTTACACTGAATCACTCAGGTTACACTGAACCACTCAGGTTACACTGAACCACTCAGGTTACACTGAACCACTCATGTTACACTGAATCACTCAGGTTACACTGAACCACTCAGGTTACACTGAACCACTTAGGTTACACTGAACCACTCAGGTTACACTGAATCACTCAGGTTACACTGAATCACTCAGGTTACACTGAACCACTCAGGTTACACTAAACCACTCAGGTTACACTGAACCACTCAGGTTACACTGAACCACTCAGGTTACACTGAATCACTCAGGTTACACTGAACCACTCAGGTTACACTGAACCACTCAGGTTACACTGAACCACTCAGGTTACACTGAACCACTCAGGTTACACTGAACCACTCAGGTTACACTGAACCACTCAGGTTACACTGAACCACTCAGGTTACACTGAATCACTCAGGTTACACTGAACCACTCAGGTTACACTGAACCACTCAGGTTACACTGAACCACTCAGGTTACACTGAACCACTCAGGTTACACTGAACCACTCAGGTTACACTGAACCACTCAGGTTACACTGAACCACTCAGTCAGGTTACACTGAACCACTCAGGTTACACTGAATCACTCAGGTTACACTGAACCACTCAGGTTACACTGAATCACTCAGGTTACACTGAACCACTCAGGTTACACTGAATCACTCATGTTACACTGAACCACTCAGTTAGGTTACACTGAATCACTCAGTTAGGTTACACTGAATCACTCAGGTTACACTGAATCACTCAGTTAGGTTACACTGAACCACTCAGGTTACACTGAACCACTCAGGTTACACTGAACCACTCAGGTTACACTGAACCACTCAGGTTACACTGAACCACTCAGGTTACACTGAACCACTCAGGTTACACTGAACCACTCAGGTTACACTGAACCACTCAGGTTACACTGAACCACTCAGTCAGGTTACACTGAACCACTCAGGTTACACTGAACCACTCAGGTTACACTGAACCACTCAGGTTACACTGAACCACTCAGTCAGGTTACACTGAACCACTCAGGTTACACTGAACCACTCAGGTTACACTGAACCACTCAGGTTACACTGAACCACTCAGGTTACACTGAACCACTCAGGTTACACTGAACCACTCAGGTTACACTGAACCACTCAGGTTACACTGAACCACTCAGGTTACACTGAACCACTCAGGTTACACTGAACCACTCAGGTTACACTGAACCACTCAGGTTACACTGAACCACTCAGGTTACACTGAACCACTCAGGTTACACTGAACCACTCAGGTTACACTGAACCACTGGGTTACACTGAACCAC
Organism: Cherax quadricarinatus; assembly: GCF_038502225.1. Taxonomy (NCBI): domain Eukaryota; kingdom Metazoa; phylum Arthropoda; class Malacostraca; order Decapoda; family Parastacidae; genus Cherax; species Cherax quadricarinatus. Next base: position 70,095,423 of record NC_091296.1, on the reverse strand, counting down.
TCAGGTTACACTGAACCACTCAGGTTACACTGAACCACTCAGGTTACACTGAACCACTCAGGTTACACTGAACCACTCAGGTTACACTGAACCACTCAGGTTACACTGAACCACTCAGGTTACACTGAACCACTCAGGTTACACTGAACCACTCAGGTTACACTGAACCACTCAGGTTACACTGAACCACTCAGGTTACACTGAACCACTCAGGTTACACTGAACCACTCAGGTTACACTGAACCACTCAGGTTACACTGAACCACTCAGGTTACACTGAGTCGGTACAATAGCAACAAGGACAGTGTGCAAGGCGAGAATAACTAAGATAATTGTTGCAGTGATGTGTGGCAGAACGTTGTAAGTGATTTATTTCACAATGTGTTAAATAATGATCATAATATTGACTTGTTAATGTTGTACAACAACAACAACAACAACAACAACAACAACAACAACAACAACAACAACAACAACAACAACAACAACACAACTGAGGTGTATTTTGACGCTTTACGCAGAACAATGTTGAAGATCACGAGTTTGAGGTGACCACTCCCACAGTCTGGAGTCCATGTTATTGACTCCAGGCTGACGGACTCCAGGCTGACGGACTCCAGGCTCAGGGACTCCAGGCTCAGGGACTCCAGGCTGACGGACTCCAGGCTCAGGGACTCCAGGCTCAGGGACTCCAGGCTGACGGACTCCAGGCTCAGGGACTCCAGGCTCAGGGACTCCAGGCTCAGGGACTCCAGGCTGACGGACTCCAGGCTGACGGACTCCAGGCTCAGGGACTCCAGGCTCAGGGACTCCAGGCTGACGGACTCCAGGCTCAGGGACTCCAGGCTCAGGGACTCCAGGCTGACGGACTCCAGGCTCAGGGACTCCAGGCTGACGGACTCCAGGCTGACGGACTCCAGGCTCAGGGACTCCAGGCTGACGGACTCCAGGCTGACGGACTCCAGGCTCAGGGACTCCAGGCTCAGGGACTCCAGGCTGACGGACTCCAGGCTGACGGACTCCAGGCTCAGGGACTCCAGGCTCAGGGACTCCAGGCTGACGGACTCCAGGCTCAGGGACTCCAGGCTCAGGGACTCCAGGCTGACGGACTCCAGGCTCAGGGACTCCAGGCTGACGGACTCCAGGCTGACAGACTCCAGGCTCAGGGACTCCAGGCTGACGGACTCCAGGCTGACGGACTCCAGGCTCAGGGACTCCAGGCTGACGGACTCCAGGCTGACGGACTCCAGGCTGACGGACTCCAGGCTCAGGGACTCCAGGCTGACGGACTCCAGGCTCAGGGACTCCAGGCTGACGGACTCCAGGCTCAGGGACTCCAGGCTGACGGACTCCAGGCTCAGGGACTCCAGGCTGACGGACTCCAGGCTGACGGACTCCAGGCTGACGGACTCCAGGCTCAGGGATTCCAGGCTGACGGACTCCCGGCACAGGGACTCCAGGCTGCCGGACTCCAGGCTCAGGGACTCCAGGCTGACGGACTCCAGGCTGACGGACTCCAGGCTGACGGACTCCAGGCTCAGGGACTCCAGGCTGACGGACTCCAGGCTGACGGACTCCAGGCTGACGGACTCCAGGCTGACGGTCTCCAGGCTCAGGGACTCCAGGCTCAGGGATTCCAGGCTGACGGACTCCAGGCTCAGGGACTCCAGGCTGACGGACTCCAGGCTGACGGACTCCAGGCTCAGGGACTCCAGGCTGACGGACTCCAGGCTGACGGACTCCAGGCTCAGGGACTAAAGGCTGACGGACTCCAGGCTGACGGACTCCAGGCTCAGGGACTCCAGGCTGACGGACTCCAGGCTGACGGACTCCAGGCTCAGGGACTAAAGGCTGACGGACTCCAGGCTGACGGACTCCAGGCTCAGGGACTCCAGGCTGACGGACTCCAGGCTGACGGACTCCAGGCTCAGGGACTAAAGGCTTACGGACTCCAGGCTGACGGATTCCAGGCTCAAGGACTAAAGGCTCAAGGACTCCAGGCTGAGGGACTAAAGGCTGAGGGACTAAAGGCTGAGGAACTAAAGGCTGAGGGACTCCAGGCTGAGGGACTGATTACCTGAAACTCCTGATCTTTACCATTCTTCTTTCTACAGGACTGACGAAGCCGCTGTGTGGCATAACGTCTCCACAACACACACACTCAAGTGTTAGACAAAAGTGTCTAATTTATCAACTTGTTGGTTCTCTCAACTATTTATTAACAGACACTTTATTCTTTATAAAGATTCAACTATAGAAGGTCCATATAAACGACTCTGTTTCTAACCAACGCTAACACATATTTAAAATAAAACGTTTCGGTCCTGGGACCTTGATCAAGGTCCCACGACCGAAACGTTTTCTTATAAATGTCTTTGTTGAACTTTTCCTAGGTCTCACTCTCTCCCCTTACCCTAATTTCTCTCACTCTTCCTTTACCCTTATTCCTCTCACTCTCTCCCCTTACCTTTATTCCCCTCACTCTCTCCCCTTACATTCATTCCTCTCACTCTCCCCTTACCCTCATTCCTCTCACTCTTCCTTTACCATTATTCCTCTCACTCTCTCCCCTTACCTTTATTCCTCTCACTCTCTCCCCTTACATTCATTCCTCTCACTCTCTCCCCTTACATTCATTCCTCTCACTCTCTCCCCTTACCCTTATTCCTCTCACTCTTCCTTTACCCTTATTCCTCTCACTCTCTCCCCTTACCTTTATTCCTCTCACTCTCTCCCCTTACCTTCATTCCTCTCACTCTTCCTTTACCCTTATTCCTCTCACTCTCTCCCCTTACCTTCATTCCTCTCACTCTCTCCCCTTACCTTCATTCCTCTCACTCTCTCCCCTTACCCTCATTCCTCTCTCTCTCTCTCTCTCTCTCCTTATCCCTCAAGCCTCTCTCGTCACCCCTCAGGCCTCTCTCGTCACCCCTCAGGCCTCTCTCGTCACCCCTCAGGCCTCTCTCGTCACCCCTCAGGCCTCTCTCGTCACCCCTCAGGCCTCTCTCGTCACCCCTCAGGCCTCTCTCGTCACCCCTCAAGCCTCTCTCGTCACCCCTCAGGCCTCTCTCGTCACCCCTCAGGCCTCTCTCGTCACCCCTCAGGCCTCTCTCGTCACCCCTCAGGCCTCTCCCCTCACCCCTCAGGCCTCTCCCCTCACCCCTCCATCATCCATCCTTCCAACTATAACATGAAGGGAAGTGTGACTACGAGAGAGAGTAACGTTTGTTACGGGACGGAGGATCGAGCCTGCAAATACAGCTTGACCTAGAAGGCCCATACGGCTTTAGCACGTCATCTCATTACAATAATAATTCAAACAAACAAAAAAAAGACTTTAAAACCCTCTTCGTTTCCCCTCATTCAACGTACCTAGCGTCAGTGCGGCTCTCCCCTCCTCTCCCAGCACAGCTCTCCCCTCACCCCAACACAGCTCTCCCCTCACCCCAACACAGCTCTCCCCTCACCCCAACACAGCTCTCCCCTCACCCCAACACAGCTCTCCCCTCACCCCAACACAGCTCTCCCCTCACCCCAGCACATCTCTCCCCTCACCCCAGCACAGCTCTCCCCTCACCCCAGCACAGCTCTCCCCTCACCCCAACACAGCTCTCCCCTCACCCCAACACAGCTCTCCCCTCACCCCAACACAGCTCTCCCCTCACCCCAACACAGCTCTCCCCTCACCCCAACACAGCTCTCCCCTCACCCCAGCACAGCTCTCCCCTCCTCTCCCAGTACAGCTCTCCCCTCCTCTCCCAGTACAGCTCTCCCCTCCTCTCCCAGTACAGCTCTCCCCTCCTCTCCCAGTACAGCTCTCCCCTCACCCCAACACAGCTCTCCCCTCACCCCAACACAGCTCTCCCCTCACCCCAACACAGCTCTCCCCTCACCCCAGCACAGCTCTCCCCGCACCCCAGCACAGCTCTTCCCTCACCCCAGCACAGCTCTCCCCTTACCCCAGCAGAGCTCTCCCCTCACCCCAGCACAACTCTCCCCCACCCCAGTATAGCTCTCCCCTCACCCCAGCACAGCTCTCCCCTCACCCCAGCACAGCTCTCCGCTCACCCCAGCACAGCGCTCCCCTCACCCCAGTATAGTTCTCCCCTGACCCCAGCACAGCTCTCCCCTCACCCCAGCACAGCACTCCCCTCACCCCAGCACAGCTCTCCCCTCACCCCAGCACAGCTCTCCCCTCACCCCAGAACAGCTCTCCCCTCACCCCAGCACAGCTCTCCCCGCACCCCAACACAGATCTACCCTCACCCCAGCACAGCTCTCCCCTCACCCCAGCACAGCTCTCCTCTCACCCCAGCACAGCTCTCCCATCACAGCTCTCCCCTCACCCCAGCACAGCTCGCCCCTCACCCCAGAACAGCTCTCCCCTCACCCCAGCACAGCTCTCCCCTCACCCCAGCACAGCTCTCCCCTCACCCTAGCACAGCTCTCCCCTCACCCCAGCACAGCTCTCCCCTCACTCCAGTACAGCTCTCCCCTCACCCCAGCACAGCTCTCCCCTCACCCCAGCACAGTTCTCCCCTCACCCCAGCACAGCTCTCCCCTCACCCCAGCACAGCTCTCCCCTCACCCCAGAACAGCTCTCCCCTCACACCAGTACAGCTCTCCCCTCACCCCAGCACAGCTCTCCCCTCACCCCCGCACAGGTCTCCCCTCACCCCAGCACAGCTCTCCCCTCACCCCAGCACAGCTCTCCCATCTCCCCAGCACAGCTCTCCCCTCACCCCAGCACAGCTCTCCCTTCACCCCAGTACAGCTCTCCCCTCACTCCAGTACAGCTCTCCCCTCACCCCAGCTCAGCTCTCCCCTCACCCCAGCACAGCTCTCCCCACACCCCACCACAGCTCTCCCCTCACCCCAGCACAGTTCTCCCCTCACCCCACCACAGCTCTCCCCTCACCCCAGCACAGCTCTCCCCTCACCCCAACACAGTTCTCCCCTCACCCCAGCACAGCTCTCCCCTCACCCCAGCACAGCTCTCCCCTCACCCCAGCACAGCTCTCCCCTCACCCCAGCACAGCTCTCCCCTCACCCCAGCACAGCTCTCCCCTCACCCCAGTACAGCTCTCCCCTCACCCCAACACAGCTCTCCCCTCACCCCAGCACAGCTCTCCCCTCACCCCAGAACAGCTCTCCCCTCACCCCACCCCAGCTCTCTCCTCACCCCAACACAGCTCTCCCCTCACCCCAACACAGCTCTCCCCTCACCCCAACACAGCTCTCCCCTCACCCCAGCACAGCTCTCCCCTCACCCTAACACAGCTCTCCTCACCCCAGCACAGCTCTCCCCTCACCCCCGCACAGCTCTCCCCTCACCCCAACACAGCTCTCCCCTCACCCCAACACAGTTCTCCCTTCACCCCAGCACAGCTCTCCTCTCACCTCAGCACAGCTCTCCCCTCACCCCAACACAGGTCTCACTTCACTCACCCCAGCACAGCTCTCCCCTCACCCCAACACAGCTCTCACCTCACCCCCGCACAGCTCTCCCCTCACCCCAACACAGCTCTCCCCTCACCCCAACACAGCTCTCCCCTCACCCCAGCACAGCTCTCCCCTCCCCCCAGCACAGCTCTCCCCTCACCCCACCACAGCTCTCCCCTCACCCCAACACAGCTCTCCCCTCACCTCCGCACAGCTCTCCCCTCACCCCAGCACAGCTCTCCCCGCACCCCAGCACAGCTCTTCCCTCACCCCAGCACAGCTCTCCCCTCACCCCAGCACAGCTCTCCCCTCACCCCAGCACAACTATCCCCTCACCCCAGCACAGCTCTTCCCTCACCCCAGCACAACTCTCCCCTCACCCCAGCACAGCTCTCCCCTCACCCCAGCACAACTCTCCCCCACCCCAGTATAGCTCTCCCCTCACCCCAGCACAGCTCTCCCCTCACCCCAGCACAGCTCTCCCCTCACCCCAGGAGAGTTCTCCCCTCACCCCAGCACAGCTCTCCCCTCACCCCAGCACAGCACTCCCCTCACCCCAGCACAGCTCTCCCTTCACCCCAGCACATCTCTCCCCTCACCCCACCACCGCTCTCCCCTCACCCCAGCACAGCTCTCCCCTCACCCCAACACAGCTCTTCTCTCACCCCAGCACAGCTCGCCCCTCACCCCAGCACAGCTCTCCACTCACCCCAGCACAGCTCTCCCATCACAGCTCTCCCCTCACCCCAGCACAGCTCTCCCCTCACCCCAGTACAGCTCTCCCCTCACCCCAGCACAGCTCTCCCCTCACCCCAGCACAGCTCTCCACTCACCCCAGCACAGCTCTCCCATCACCCCAGCACAGCTCTCCCCTCACCCCAGCACAGCTCTCCCCTCACCCCAGCACAGCTCTCCCCTCACTCCAGTACAGCTCTCCCCTCACCCCAGCACAGTTCTCCCCTCACCCCAGCACAGCTCTCCCCTCACCCCAGCACAGCTCTCCTCTCACCCCAGCACAGCTCTCCCCTCACTCCAGTACAGCTCTCCCCTCACCCCAGCACAGCTCTCCCCTCACCCCAGCACAGTTCTCCCCTCACCCCAGCACAGCTCTCCCCTCACCCCAGCACAGCTCTCCCATCTCCCCAGCACAGCTCTCCCCTCACCCCAGCACAGCTCTCCCCTCACCCCAGCACAGCTCTCCCCTCACTCCAGCACAGTTCTCCCCTCACCCCAGCACAGCTCTCCCCTCACCCCAGCACAGCTCTCCCCTCACCCCAGCACAGCTCTCCCCTCACCCCAGCACAGTTCTCCCCTCTCCCATCAAAGCTCTCCCCTCACCCCAGCAAACCTCTCCCCTAACCCCAGCACAGCTCTCCCCACACCCCAGCACAGCTCTCCCCTCACCCCAGCACAGTTCGCCCCTCTCCCATCACAGCTCTCCCCTCACCCCAGCACAGCTCTCCCCTCACCCCAGCACAGCTCTCCCCTCAGCCCAGCACAGTTCTCCCCTCACCCCAGCACAGCTCTCCCCTCACCCCAGCACAGTTCTCCCCTCACCCCAGCACAGCTCTCCCCTCACCCCAGCACAGCTCTCCCCTCACCCCAGCACAGCTCTCCGCTCACCCCAGCACATCTCTCCCCTCACCCCAACACAGCTCTCCCCTCACCCCAGCACAGCTCTCCCCTCACCCCAAAACAGCTCTCCTCTCACCCCAGCACAGCTCGCCCCTCACCCCAGCACAGCTCTCCTCTCACCCCAGCACAGCTCTCCCATCACAGCTCTCCCCTCACCCCAGCACAGCTCTCCCCTCACCCCAGTACAGCTCTCCCCTCACCCCAGCACAGCTCTCCCCTCACCCCAGCACAGCTCTCCCCTCACCCCAGCACAGCTCTCCCATCACCCCAGCACAGCTCTCCCCTCCCCCAGCACAGCTCTCCCCTCACCCCAGCACAGCTCTCCCCTCACTCCAGTACAGCTCTCCCCTCACCCCAGCACAGTTCTCCCCTCACCCCAGCACAGCTCTCCCCTCACCCCAGCACAGCTCTCCCCTCACCCCCGCACAGCTCTCCCCTCACTCCAGTACAGCTCTCCCCTCACCCCAGCACAGCTCTCCCCCCTCACCCCAGCACAGTTCTCCCCTCACCCCAGCACAGCTCTCCCCTCACCCCAGCACAGCTCTCCCATCTCCCCAGCACAGCTCTCCCCTCACCCCAGCACAGCTCTCCCCTCACCCCAGCACAGCTCTCCCCTCACTCCAGCACAGTTCTCCCCTCACCCCAGCACAGCTCTCCCCTCACCCCAGCACAGCTCTCCCCTCACCCCAGCACAGCTCTCCCCTCACCCCAGCACAGTTCTCCCCTCACCCCAGCACAGCTCTCCCCTCACCCCAGCACAGCTCTCCCCTCACCCCAGCACAGTTCTCCCCTCACCCCAGCACAGCTCTCCCCTCACACCAGCACAGGTCTCCCCTCACCCCAGCACAGCTCTCCCCTCACTCCAGCACAGTTCTCCCCTCACCCCAGCACAGCTCTCCCCTCACCCCAGCACAGCTCTCCCCTCACCCCAGCACAGCTCTCCCCTCACCCCAGCACAGTTCTCCCCTCACCCCAGCACAGCTCTCCCCTCACCCCAGCACAGCTCTCCCCTCACCCCAGCACAGTTCTCCCCTCAGCCCAGCACAGCTCTCCCCTCACCCCAGCACAGCTCTTCTCTCACCCCAGCACAGCTCGCCCCTCACCCCAGCACAGCTCTCCTCTCACCCCAGCACAGCTCTCCCATCACAGCTCTCCCCTCACCCCAGCACAGCTCTCCCCACACCCCAGAACAGCTCTCCCCTCACCCCAGCACAGCTCTCCCCTCACCCCAGCACAGCTCTCCCCGCACCCCACAACAGCTCTCCCATCACCCCAGCACAGCTCTCCCCTCCCACCAGCACAGCTCTCCCCTCACCCCAGCACAGCTCTCCCCTCACTCCAGTACAGCTCTCCCCTCACCCCAGCACAGTTCTCCCCTCACCCCAGCACAGCTCTCCCCTCACCCCAGCACAGCTCTCCCCTCACCCCAGCACAGCTCTCCCCTCACTCCAGTACAGCTCTCCCCTCACCCCAGCACAGCTCTCCCCTCACCCCAGCACAGTTCTCCCCTCACCCCAGCACAGCTCTCCCCTCACCCCAGCACAGCTCTCCCATCTCCCCAGCACAGCTCTCCCCTCACCCCAGCACAGCTCTCCCCTCACCCCAGCACAGCTCTCCCCTCACTCCAGCACAGTTCTCCCCTCACCCCAGCACAGCTCTCCCCTCACCCCAGCACAGCTCTCCCCTCACCCCAGCACAGCTCTCCCCTCACCCCAGCACAGTTCTCCCCTCACCCCAGCACAGCTCTCCCCTCACCCCAGCACAGCTCTCCCCTCACCCCAGCACAGCTCTCCCCTCACCCCAGCACAGCTCTCCCCTCCCCCCAGCACAGTTCTCCCCTCACACCAGCACAGCTCTCCCCTCACCCCAGCACAGCTCTCCTCTCACCCCAGCACAGCTCTCCCCTCAGCCCAGCACAGTTCTCCCCTCACCCCAGCACAGCTCTCCCCTCACCCCAGCACAGTTCTCCCCTCACACCAGCACAGCTCTCCCCTCACCCCAGCACAGCTCTCCCTTCACCCCAGCACATCTCTCCCCTCACCCCAACACAGCTCTCCCCTCACCCCAGCACAGCTCTCCCCTCACCCCAACACAGCTCTTCTCTCACCCCAGCACAGCTCGCCCCTCACCCCAGCACAGCTCTCCTCTCACCCCAGCACAGCTCTCCCATCACAGCTCTCCCCTCACCCCAGCACAGCTCTCCCCTCACCCCAGTACAGCTCTCCCCTCACCCCAGCACAGCTCTCCCCTCACCCCAGCACAGCTCTCCCCTCACCCCAGCACAGCTCTCCCATCACCCCAGCACAGCTCTCCCCTCCCCCCAGCACAGCTCTCCCCTCACCCCAGCACAGCTCTCCCCTCACTCCAGTACAGCTCTCCCCTCACACCAGCACAGATCTCCCCACACCCCAGCACAGCTCTCCCCTCACCCCAGCACAGCTCTCCCCTCACCCCAGCACAGCTCTCCCCTCACTCCAGTACAGCTCTCCCCTCACCCCAGCACAGCTCTCCCCCCTCACCCCAGCACAGTTCTCCCCTCACCCCAGCACAGCTCTCCCCTCACCCCAGCACAGCTCTCCCATCTCCCCAGCACAGCTCTCCCCTCACCCCAGCACAGCTCTCCCCTCACCCCAGCACAGCTCTCCCCTCACTCCAGCACAGTTCTCCCCTCACCCCAGCACAGCTCTCCCCTCACCCCAGCACAGCTCTCCCCTCACCCCAGCACAGCTCTCCCCTCACCCCAGCACAGTTCTCCCCTCACCCCAGCACAGCTCTCCCCTCACCCCAGCACAGCTCTCCCCTCACCCCAGCACAGCTCTCCCCTCAGCCCAGCACAGTTCTCCCCTCAGCCCAGCACAGCTCTCCCCTCACCCCAGCACAGTTCTCCCCTCACCCCAGCACAGCTCTCCCCTCACCCCACCACAGCTCTCCCCGCACCCCAGCACAGCTCTCCCCTCACCCCAGCACAGCTCTCCCCACACCCCAGCACAGCTCTCCCCTCACCCCAGCACAGCTCTCCCCTCACCCCAACACAGCTCTTCTCTCACCCCAGCACAGCTCGCCCCTCACCCCAGCACAGCTCTCCTCTCACCCCAGCACAGCTCTCCCATCACAGCTCTCCCCTCACCCCAGCACCGCTCTCCCCTCAACCCAGGACAGCTCTCCCCTCACCCCAGCACAGCTCTCCCCTCACCCCAGCACAGCTCTCCCCTCACCCCAGCACAGCTCTCCCATCACCCCAGCACAGCTCTCCCCTCCCCCCAGCACAGCTCTCCCCTCACCCCAGCACAGCTCTCCCCTCACTCCAGTACAGCTCTCCCCTCACCCCAGCACAGTTCTCCCCTCACCCCAGCACAGCTCTCCCCTCACCCCAGCACAGCTCTCCCCTCACCCCAGCACAGCTCTCCCCTCACTCCAGTACAGCTCTCCCCTCACCCCAGCACAGCTCTCCCCCCTCACCCCAGCACAGTTCTCCCCTCACCCCAGCACAGCTCGCCCCTCACCCCAGCACAGCTCTCCCATCTCCCCAGCACAGCTCTCCCCTCACCCCAGCACAGCTCTCCCCTCACCCCAGCACAGCTGTCCCCTCACCCCAGCACAGCTCTCCCCTCACTCCAGCACAGTTCTCCCCTCACCCCAGCACAGCTCTCCCCTCACCCCAGCACAGCTCTCCCCTCACCCCAGCACAGATCTCCCCTCACCCCAGCACAGCTCTCCCCTCACCCCAGCACAGCTCTCCCCTCACCCCAGCACAGCTCTCCCCTCAGCCCAGCACAGTTCTCCCCTCAGCCCAGCACAGCTCTCCCCTCACCCCAGCACAGTTCTCCCCTCACCCCAGCACAGCTCTCCCCTCACCCCAGCACAGCTCTCCCCTCACCCCAGCACAGCTCTCCCCTCACCCCAGCACAGCTCTCCCCTCACCCCCGCACAGCTCTCCCCTCACCCCAGCACAGCTCTCCCCTCACCCCAGGACAGCTCTCCCCTCACCCCAGCACAGCTCTCCCCTCACCCCAGCACAGCTCTCCCCTCACCCCAGCACAGTTCTCCCCTCACCCCAGCACAGTTCTCCCCTCACCCCAGCACAGCTCTCCCCTCACCCCAGCACAGCTCTCCCCTCACCCCAGCACAGCTCTCCCCTCACCCCAGCACAGCTCTCCCCTCACCCCAGCACAGCTCTCCCCTCACCCCAGCACATCTCTCCCCTCACCCCAACACAGCTCTCCCCTCACCCCAGCACAGCTCTCCCCTCACCCCAACACAGCTCTTCTCTCACCCCAGCACAGCTCGCCCCTCACCCCAGCACAGCTCTCCTCTCACCCCAGCACAGCTCTCCCATCACAGCTCTCCCCTCACCCCAGCACAGTTCTCCCCTCACCCCAGTACAGCTCTCCCCTCACCCCAGCACAGCTCTCCCCTCACCCCAGCACAGCTCTCCCCTCACCCCAGCACAGCTCTCCCATCACCCCAGCACAGCTCTCCCCTCCCCCCAGCACAGCTCTCCCCTCACCCCAGCACAGCTCTCCCCTCACTCCAGTACAGCTCTCCCCTCACCCCAGCACAGTTCTCCCCTCACCCCAGCACAGCTCTCCCCTCACCCCAGCACAGCTCTCCCCTCACCCCAGCACAGCTCTCCCCTCACTCCAGTACAGCTCTCCCCTCACCCCAGCACAGCTCTCCCCCCTCACCCCAGCACAGTTCTCCCCTCACCCCAGCACAGCTCTCCCCTCACCCCAGCACAGCTCTCCCATCTCCCCAGCACAGCTCTCCCCTCACCCCAGCACAGCTCTCCCCTCACCCCAGCACAGCTCTCCCCTCACTCCAGCACAGTTCTCCCCTCACCCCAGCACAGCTCTCCCCTCACCCCAGCACAGCTCTCCCCTCACCCCAGCACAGCTCTCCCCTCACCCCAGCACAGTTCTCCCCTCACCCCAGCACAGCTCTCCCCTCACCCCAGCACAGCTCTCCCCTCACCCCAGCACAGCTCTCCCCTCAGCCCAGCACAGTTCTCCCCTCAGCCCAGCACAGCTCTCCCCTCACCCCAGCACAGTTCTCCCCTCACCCCAGCACAGCTCTCCCCTCACCCCAGCACAGATCTCCCCTCACCCCAGCACAGCTCTCCCCTCACCCCAGCACAGCTCGCCCCTCACCCCAGCACAGCTCTCCCCTCACCCCAGCACAGCTCTCCCCTCACCCCAACACAGCTCTTCTCTCACCCCAGCACAGCTCGCCCCTCACCCCAGCACAGCTCTCCTCTCACCCCAGCACAGCTCTCCCATCACAGCTCTCCGCTCACCCCAGCACAGCTCTCCCCTCACCCCAGTACAGCTCTCCCCTCACCCCAGCACAGCTCTCCCCTCACCCCAGCACAGCTCGCCCCTCACCCCAGCACAGCTCTCCCATCACCCCAGCACAGCTCTCCCCTCCCCCCAGCACAGCTCTCCCCTCACCCCAGCACAGCTCTCCCCTCACTCCAGTACAGCTCTCCCCTCACCCCAGCACAGTTCTCCCCTCACCCCAGCACAGCTCTCCCCTCACCCCAGTACAGCTCTCCCCTCACCCCAGCACAGCTCTCCCCTCACTCCAGTACAGCTCTCCCCTCACCCCAGCACAGCTCTCCCCCCTCACCCCAGCACAGGTCTCCCCTCACCCCAGCACAGGTCTCCCCACACCCCAGCACAGCTCTCCCATCTCCCCAGCACAGCTCTCCCCTCACCCCATCACAGCTCGCCCCTCACCCCAGCACAGCTCTCCCCTCACTCCAGCACAGTTCTCCCCTCACCACAGGACAGCTCTCCCCTCACCCCAGCACAGCTCTCCCCTCACCCCAGCACAGCTCTCCCCTCACCCCAGCACAGTTCTCCCCTCACCCCAGCACAGCTCTCCCCTCACCCCAGCACAGCTCTCCCCTCACCCCAGCACAGCTCGCCCCTCAGCCCAGCACAGTTCTCCCCTCAGCCCAGCACAGCTCTCCCCTCACCCCAGCACAGTTCTCCCCTCACCCCAGCACAGCTCTCCCCTCACCCCAGCACAGCTCTCCACTCACCCCAGCACAGCTCTCCCCTCACCCCAGCACAGCTCTCCCCTCACCCCAGCACAGCTCTCCCCTCACCCCAGCACAGCTCTCCCCTCACCCCAGCACAGCTCTCCCCTCACCCCAGCACAGCTCTCCCCTCACCCCAGCACAGTTCTCCCCTCACCCCAGCACAGTTCTCCCCTCACCCCAGCACAGCTCTCCCCTCACCCCAGCACAGCTCTCCCCTCACCCCAGCACAGCTCTCCCCTCACCCCAGCACAGCTCTCCTCTCACCCCAGCACAGCTCTCCCCTCACCCCAGCACAGCTCTCCCCTCACCCCAGCACAGCTCTCCCCTCACACCAGCACAGGTCTCCCCTCACCCCAGCACAGCTCTCCCCTCACCCCAGCACAGCTCTCCCCTCAGCCCAGCACAGTTCTCCCCTCAGCCCAGCACAGCTCTCCCCTCACCCCAGCACAGTTCTCCCCTCACCCCAGCACAGCTCTCCCCTCACCCCAGCACAGCTCGCCCCGCACCCCAGCACAGCTCTCCCCTCACCCCAGCACAGCTCTCCCCTCACCCCAGCACAGCTCTCCCCTCACCCCAGCACAGCTCTCCCCTCACCCCAGCACAGCTCTCCCCTCACCCCAGCACAGCTCTCCCCTCACCCCAGCACAGCTCTCCCCTCAGCCCAGCACAGCTCTCCCCTCACCCCAGCACAGCTCTCCCCTCACCCCAGCACAGCTCTCCCCTCACCCCAGCACAGCTCTCCCCTCACCCCAACACAGCTCTCCCCTCACCCCAGCACAGCTCAAGTCAAACTCCTTCACATCTTCAAGGTTGTTATAGACAGTGTCTAGACGATGTGTTCCAGACACACACACACACACACACACACACACACACACACACACACACACACACACACACACACACACAGCAGCGACCAGTGAAGAGGCGGGGCCAGGAGCTATGTCTCGACCCTTGCAACCACAATTAGGTTAGTACACAGTAGATAACCTTCTTGTAATCTAGAAACTGGACCGTCTTGGATTAGTGTGTGCTTAAGTTACCTGTCGATGCAGATTCCATACACAGCTTCAGGAACAGGTGTGGTAGGGCCCACGATGCTAGGAAATAGTGAAACCACTCGATACAAATTAAGAAGCTCGGTTGCTAGTACACTCACCTCACATACTGAGTGACCATGGTTCGATCCCTGGTACGGGTGGAAACACTGGGTATGTCACCTTACACCTGCTGTCCCTGTTCACCTAGCAGTAAGTAGGTACCTGGGTGTTAGTCACCTTACACCTGCTGTTCACCTAGCAGTAAGTAGGTACCTGGGTGTTAGTCATCTTACACCTGCTGTCCCTGTTCACCTAAAAGTAGGCACCTAGTTGTTAGTCATCTTATACCTGCTGTCCCTGTTCACCTAGAAGTAGGTGCCTGGGTTTTGGTCACCTTAAACTTGCTGTCCTTGTCCACCTAGCAGTAAGTAGGTACCTGGGCGTTAGTCATCTTACATCTGCTGTCCTAGTTCACCTAGCAGTAAGCAGGTACCTGGGTGTTAGTCACCTTACACCTGCTGTTCACCTAGCAGTAAGTAGGTACCTGGGCGTTAGTCATCTTATACCTGCTGTCCCTGTTCACCTAGAAGTAAGTAGGCACCTAGGTGTTAGTCATCTTATACCTGCTGTCCCTGTTCACCTAGAAGTAGGTACCTGGGTTTTGGTCACCTTAAACTTGCTGTCCTTGTTCACCTAGCAGTAAGTAGGTACCTGGGCGTTAGTCATCTTACATCTGCTGTCCTAGTTCACCTAGCAGTAAGCAGGTACCTGGGTGTTAGTCAAATTACACCTGCTGTCCTTGCTCACCTAGTAGTAAGTAGGTACCTGGGTGTTAGTCACCTTACACCTGCTGTCCCTGTTCACCTAGTAGTAAGTAGGTTCCTGGGTGTTAGTCGACTGTGTGGGTGGCATCCTGGGGGAGGGGCAGTATGACTTAGATAGTGCTGGACTTTGAAATGAGCTGAGGTAGGATAACAGCTCTTAGCCTGTAAAACTTTTCTGAGTAAAACAAATATATATATATATATATATATATATATATATATATATATATATATATATATATATATATATATATATATATATATATATATATAAAGCTTCCAGTGGGCAGGCAATGCGCTGGCAGTAACAGCCTGGTTCATCAGGCAAGCCTGGTCCAGGGCCGGGCTGCAAGTAGGAAAAGCTTTTAGTCTTTAATGGTATACAAACAAGGATACGGGAAGAATGAAGAACTCATGTAAAACACTGTATACAAAACTCAGAGGATCATCAAATACAATGGGAGAAACATGCAAAAGACCTATGAGTAATAATGCCAAATAACCTGTCTGTTTTCAATGGCAATTATCACAAAAGCCAGGAAAATGAGACGGTGAATAATGAGAACATTCAAAACAAGGGGAAAGTGTCAATGGTAACACCATTCAAATCACTTGTGCTCTCTCCCTTACAGTATTGTTCAGTGTTGATGGCCCTGTTTATCGCAGAAGATACATCACAGCAGGAACAGATATAGAGATCATTTACGTCCCACAAAAAGCCAACATGCATTTGAATTACTGGGAGCACCTTGAAGTTCTAAATATGTGGTCAACTCAGTGGAGCGGAGGAGACAAAGATGATAACATTATACATGGAAGGGCTTTAAGGGTCTGGTCCCAAATCTGCACACTGCCATAACAACATATTGAAGTGAGAGATACGAGAGAATGTGCAAAATAAACCCAGAGAAGAACAGGGGCGCCGTGGGCACAGTAAGAGAACATTGTATCAGCATCCGTGGTCCAAGACTAACACTACCACAAGATATTAGAAAACTGCCGAATAAGTGTAGAATTTTGACGAGGAAACTGGACAAGAACCTCCCTAAAGTGCCAGATCAACCAGGCAGTGATGGGTGTGTGGGCCAGCCAACCGCCGGCAATAACAGCTTGCCCGGAGACAGGCTGTAGGAAAACTCCCAAAACTCTTCAGAGGCATATCAAAGGTGAAGGTAAGGATAAGAGCTGAGTAACGAATATCTTCAACCACGAGCAAGTGGGTGCCCACTGGATGTGGGAACACAAGCCAGATAAACCCAGGACGAGAGAACAAGTCAGGTAAACCCAGGGACGAGAGAACAAGCCAGGTAAATCCAGGGACGAGAGAACAAGCCAGGTAAATCCAGGGACGAGAAAACAAGCCAGGTAAGCCCAGGAGCGAAGGAACAAGCCAGGTAAACCCAGGAACGAGGACACACAGAGTGCCCACAAAATAGCAAAGTATCCCATGAAAACATTTTCTTTTGTGACTCAATGTTTACATGACGATCAGCTGAGAGCTTGTCGATACTTCTATGACATAGTGTGTTGATGCAAATACAGTATACTGTTGCTGTTACCACCACTATTACTATCACCACTATCACAACAACCACCACCATCCCCACCCACCTCCACAACCATAAATACTACCACCACTACCTGTACTCTACCTGTAGAATATTTGTAGTCTACATGCACTTCACCTGTAGTACATATATATTGACTCAATGAATACCTGTAGCCAGGTTGTTGGTTCTGGCTGCAAGCAGTCCGCCGTACGACCCACAGCCTGGCTGGTCAGGGAACTTACCACGTTCCCCCGTGCAGACAGCCAGAATTACGTTGGCAATACCCTTAACCTGAAGGATACTTGAAGGGTATTTTCAAGGATCAAAGCCCCCACGGCCCGGTCATAAAGGAAATTACCAACAAAAATCGGGCTGTCTTGAAGAGGGAGCTAGACATGTTTTTCAAAGTTCCTTCACAGCCAGCCAGGCTGTGGTTTATATGTTGGTCTGCGTGTGTGACCAAGATGATTAGGCCCTGATCCTCCAGAAGTCCTGTGATCAGGCCGCAGGGGCGTTGACCTCAGAAAACGTCCTTCGGGTATCCCTTAGGATACCCGAAGGCACTGAAAAGTCGAGGACCTCTGACACTCAACAAGTTCTCTTAGCGTATTCGTCACACCCATTCTTGTACCTGGAGATACTCCGGCTGCCACAGTGATTTCCACGAAAGCGCTAAGAATTTCATTATTTTTTCACAGCGGTTGTTCTGCATATTGTGATTCACCTGTTTACTGTGATCTTATTGCATATATATATATATATATATATATATATATATATATATATATATATATATATATATATATATATATATATGTATATATAGTAGATTGGTAGACAGCAGCCGCCCAGGGAGGTACTACCGTCCTGCCAAGTGAGTGTAAAACGAAATCCTGTAATTGTTTTACATGATGGTAGGATTGCTGGTGTCTTTTTTGTCTCATAAACATGCAACATTTCAGGTACGTCTTGCTACTTCTGCTTACACTTAGGTCACACTACACATACATGTTGAGTTTATGTATACACACTCATCTGAGTTTTCTTTGATTTGATCTTATTAGTTCTTGTTCTTATTGATCTTCCTTTTATATCCCTAGGGAAGTGGAATGAGAATCTTTCCACCGTAAGCCATGTGTGTTGTAAAAGTCAACTAAAATGCCGGGAACAATGGGCTATTAACTCCTTTTCTCGCATAGCTACTAAAAAGAAAAAGAAGAAAACCGTCACAGTGGGAAGTTTGAATGTTTGTGGATGCTGTGCGGATGATAAGAAAGAGATGATTGTGGATGTTATGAACGAGAAGAAGCTGGATGTCCTGGCTTTAAGTAAAACAAAGCTGAAGGGGGTGGGGGTGTTTCAGTGGGAAATGTGATTAGATCAGGGGTTTCAAATAGAGTTAGAGCTAAAGAAGGAGTAGCAATAATGTTGAAGGATAATTTATGGCAGGAACCCCAGCAAGGTGATGTCACCTTCCCTCTAGCTTGTTCCATCACCATTCTCTCCCTGCTCGTCCCTGGTTCTCTAAGTCCTGGTTTCGTCTCTTCTTCCTTCTTCTCTTCCGTACTAGCACCCCACCAGGAGGGGGACGAGCACCCCCACCAGGAGGAAGACGAGCACCTCGCCAGAAGGAAGACGAGCACCCCCACTAGGAGGGGGACAAGGCCGCCACTAGGAGGGGGACAAGGCCCAAGCTAGGAGGGGGACAAGGCCCCCACCAGGAGGGGGACAAGTACCCCCATCAGGAGGGGGACAAGGCCCCCACCAGGAGGGGAACAAGTACCCCCACTAGGAGAGGGACAAGGCCCCCACTAGGAGGAGACAAGTACCCCCACTAGGAGGGGGACAAGTACCCCCACTAGGAGGGGGAGAAGGCCCCCACCAGGAGGGGGACAAGAACCCCATCAGGAGGGGGACAAGGCCCCCACCAGAAGGGGGACAAGTACCCCCACTAGGAGAGGGACAAGGCCCCCACTAGGAGGGGACAAGGCCCCCACCAGGAGGGGGACAAGTACCCCCACTAGGAGAGGGCAAGGCCCCCACCAGGAGGGGGACAAGGCCCCCACCAGGAGGGGGACAAGTACCCCCACTAGGAGAGGGACAAGGCCCCCACTAGGAGGGGACAAGGCCCCCACCAGGAGGGGGACAAGGCCCCCACTATGAGGAGGACAAGTACCCCCACTAGGAGGGGACAAGGCCCCCACTAGGAGAGGGACAAGGCCCCCACCAGGAGGGGGACAAGCCCCCCTTCCCCGTGGTGGTTGCTGAAGCGATCAAACCCACTGACTCGCTCGATCAATATTACGCTATCAGTCCCTGCCAGGGCTGTACCAAGGCCACACCAGGGCCATACCAAGGCCACACCTGGGCCACACCAGGGCCATACCAAGGCAACACTTGGGCCACACTTAGGCGACACCAGGGCCATACCAAGGCAACGCTTGGGCCACAGCAGGGTCACACCTAGACGACACCAGGGCCATACCAAGGCGACACCAGGGCCACACCTAGGCGACACCAAGGTCTTAACAAGGCCACACCAGGGTCACACCTAGGCGACACCAGAGTTACACTAAGGTTGACCCAAGGTCACACCTGCTACACCTGGGTCTCCTGACACCTGCTGCACCTGGGTCTCCTGACATCTGCTGCACCTGGGTCTCCTGATACCTGCTACACCTGGGTCTCCTGACACCTGCTACACCTGGGTCTCCTGACACCTGTGGCACCTGGGTCTCCTAACACCTGCTGCACCTGGGTCTCCTGACACCTGCTGCACCCGGGTCTCCTGACACCTGCTATCTGGTTGGCACCTTGAGAATCGACCTCCAGTGGAAATAAGCCAACCGCCGGGTTTTCTTGGATTATCCTTAGTTATCCTGGGTTATCATAAGTTATCGTGGGTTACCCTGAGTTATTTTGAGTTATCCTCGGTTATCATTAGTTATTTCAAGTTATCATAAGTTATCTTGAGTTATCCTGGGTTATCTTCGGTTATCATAAGTTATCTTGAGTTATCCTGGGATATCTTATGTTATCCAACGTTATCTTAGGTTCTCGGGCGACATCAATAGGATTCTTCACCAGGGGGACCAACATGTCCGGTTATATTGTAGAGAGAGAGAGAGAGAGAAAGAAAGAGAGAGAGAGAGAGAGAGAGAGAGAGAGAGAGAGAGAGAGAGAGAGAGAGAGAGAGAGAGAGAGAGAGAGAGAGAGAGAGAGAGAGAGAGAGGGGGGGGGAGAGAGAGGGAGAGAGAGAGAGAGGGAGAGAGAGAAAGAGAGAGAGAGAGAGAGAGAGAGAGAGAGAGAGAGAGAGAGAGAGAGAGAGAGAGAGAGAGAGAGAGAGAGAGAGAGAGAGAGAGAGAGAGAGAGAGAGAGAGAGAGGTGGGCGGTAATGAAGCGGAAAAACAGGATTAAATGAGAGAGAGGCAGGAGGGAAGGAACGGAAATTGCCTTGGGAGAGTTAGGGGAGAAGGTGCCTGGGAGGCGCCTGGGAGGTAATGAAGGTGCCTGCGAGGTAGTGAAGGTTCCTGGAAGGTAGTGAAGGTGCCTGGGAGGTAGTGAACGTAACTGGGAGGTACCTGGGAGGTAGTGAAGGTACCTGAGAGGTACCTGGGAGGTAGTGAAGGTATCTGGGAGGTAGTGAAGGTGCCTGGAGTAGCGAAGGTGCCTGGGGGTAGTGAAGGTGCCTGGGGGTAGTGAAGGTGCCTGGGAGGTAGTGAAGGTGCCTGAGGTAGCGAAGGTGCCTGGGGGTAGTGAAGGTGCCTGGGGGTAGTGAAGGTGCCTGGGAGGTAGTGAAGGTGCCTGGGAGATAGTGATGGTGCCTGAGAGGTAGTGAAGGTGCCTGGGAAATAGTGACGGTGCCTGGGAGGTAGTGAAGGTACCTGGAAGATAGTGAAGGTATCTGGGAGGTAGTGAATGTGCATGGGAGGTAGTGAAGGTACCTGGGAGGTACCTGGAAGGTAGTGAAGGTACCTGGGAGGTATGTGGAAGGTAGTAAAGGTACTTGGAAGGTAGTGAAGTTACCTGGGAGGTAGTGAAGGTACCTGGGAGGTAATGAAGGTATCTGGGAGGTAGTGAAGGTGCATGGGAGTTAGTGAAGGTACCTGGGAGATACCTGGAGTGTAGTGAAGGTACCTGGGAGGTAGTGAAGGTACCTGGGAGGTAGTGAAGGTACTTGGAAGGTAGTGAAAGTACCTGGAAGGTATGTCGAGAGGGTTCGTGGAGATGTGATGGGTTGAATTAAACACAGTCGTTGGATGGTAACACATATATTAGCAGAGTGTGACAGGGAGAGGCCCAGACTGCCTGTGTTGCCTGTTCGTAGACCTAAGCGCGGAGTGAGGACGAGGCCGGGAGCGCAGGGCTCTCATGCGGCATCACGTGACGTCACACAAGCTAGTCACTGAGCCTAGCAAGGGGTCAACTATGTAAAACATATGGATGGTACTGTGATAACATATACATATACAGGGGATCAGCAACTATGCTGACAGGTAGTGAAGGTACCTGGGGGGTAGTGAAGGTACCTGAAAGGTAGTGAAGGTACCTGGGGGATAGTGAAGGTACCTGGAAGATAGTGAAGGTACCTGGAAGGTAGTGAAGATACCTGGAAGGTACCTGGAAGGTAGTGAAGGTACCCGGGGGATAGTGAAGGTACCTGGAAGATAGTGAAGGTACCTGGAAGGTAGTGAAGGTACCTGGGAGGTACCTGGAAGGTAATGAAGGGAAGACAATAGTGGAAGAGGAGAGTAATGAAGAAGAGTTATAGGCGAAGGGGTAAAAAGAGGAAGGAGGAAGAAGAGGAAAAACTAAGAGGGAGAAACATAATAGAGGGAAGGAGAAGGATAGTAAGGTAGATGACGACTATGTTATAGTTGCCAGATGGAAGCAAGAAGCAAGCAAGAGGGAAGCAAGAAGCAAGAGGGAAGCAAGAAGCAAGCACAAGAAGCAAGCAAGAGGGAAGCAAGAAGCAAACCTTTGATACCTTTGATGAGTTTGGAGAGGTTTTCTACTCCCGGACCAGGCAAGCACCAGACGAGCCTTGGACCAGTCTCGTCTGGTGCTTGCCTGGTCAGCCAGACTGTTGCTGTTGGAGGCCCGCTGCAACACATATCTATCACAGTCTGGTTGATCTGGCACCTGGTGAGGATACTTGCCCAGTATTCTCTTGAAGACTTCTACACTTGTTCCAGCAGTGTTTCTGATATCTTCTGGTAAGTTGTTGAATAATTTGGGGCTTGTTACCTGGAGGTTATTCTGGGGATCAACGCCCCCGCGGCCCGGTCCATGACCAGGCCTCCCGATGGATCAGGGCCTGATCAACTAGGCTGTTACTGCTGGCCGCACGCAGTCCAACGTACGAGCCACAGCCCGTCTGATCCGGCACTGACTTTAGGTATCTGTCCAGCTCTCTCTTGAAGGCAGCCAGAGGTTTATTGGCAATTCCCCTAATGCTTGATGGGGGCCACGAATGTTGATACAGTGTTCCCTTATTGTGCCCACCGCACCCCTATTTTTCACTGGGTTTATTTTGCACTCCCTCCCATATCTCACTCCAGTATGTTGTTATGGCAGTGTGCAGATTTGGGACTAGACCCTCGACTATTTTTCAGGTATATATTATCAGGTATCTCTCTCTCCTCTGCTCCAATGAGTACATTTTCAAGACTTTAAGACAGTCCCAATAATTTAAATGTTTACTGGCTATCTGTGGGCCACAAACGATCTCTGTATTTGTTCCAACTCTGATATTTCTCCTGCCCTGAACGGAGCCGTCAACAATGAACAACATTACAAATGAGGGAGCACTAGCGATCTGAAAAGTGTCACCACTGGCATTATTTCCCTTGTTTTGAAAGTTCTCATTATCCACCCGTCATCCTCCTGGCTGTCGTGACCTTGGTCTTATTGTGTTCTTTGAAAGAAAGGTCAGCTGACATAATTACTCCCAGATCTTTCACGTGTTCCTGTCATTCTATTTGATGATTATCTTAAGTTTTGTAAACAGTGTTACTTTTGAGTTCTTCATTGTTTCCATATCTAAGCAGCTGGAACTTATCAGCAGTGAACGTCACGTTGTTCTTCACTGTTCACTGGAAAACACTGCTTACATCTTACTGTAATTTTTCAGTGTCTTCTACCGTAGTGACTTTCATGTTTATTTTAGTGTCTTCTGCAACTGATGATACAAAACTGACGGGAAGCAAGAAACAAGAAAGCCAGAATGAAGCAAGAAAGAGAGAATCAAGAATGAATGAAGAAGTAAGCAAGAGGGAAGCAAGAAGGGTATAGTTTACTAGTGAAATATTAGGAACCCAGACACCGGCCGCCACACACACACTTCTCACACCTCTTAAACTCAATATTTAAAAAAAAAAAACACACAAAATTCCTGTCTCCGCAAAACTCCATCCTGAAGTTTTAATCCTTTCTGGAAGCAGGGAAGAGGAGGAGGATAATAAAGAGGAGGAGCAACAGGAAGAGGAGGAGGATAATAAAGAGGAGGAGCAACAAGAAGAGGAGGAGGATAATAAAGAGGAGGAGCAACAAGAAGAGGAGGAGGATAATAAAGAGGAGGAGCAACAGGAAGAGGAGGAGGAGGACATGGGATCGAACACCAGGGTACAGCTGCACAACTGTACGTGAACACCAGGGTACAGCTGCACAACTGTACGTGAACACCAGGGTACAGCTGCACAACTGTACGTGAACACCAGGGTACAGCTGCACAACTGTACGTGAACACCAGGGTACAGCTGCACAACTGTACGTGAACACCAGGGTACAGCTGCACAACTGTACGTGAACACCAGGGTACAGTTGCACAACTGTACGTGAACACCAGGGTACAGCTGCACTACTGTACGTGAACACCAGTGTACAGCTGCACTACTGTACATAAACACCAGGGTACAGCTGCACTACTGTACGTGAACACCAGGGTACAGCTGCACTACTGTACATAAACACCAGGGTACAGCTGCACTACTGTACATAAACACCAGTGTACAGCTGCACTACTGTACATAAACACCAGTGTAAAGCTGCACTACTGTACGTGAACACCAGTGTACAGCTGCACTACTGTACATAAACACCAGGGTACAGCTGCACTACTGTACGTAAACACCAGGGTACAGCTGCACTACTGCACGTGAACACCAGTGTACAGCTGCACTACTGTACATAAACACCAGGGTACAGCTGCACTACTGTACGTGAACACCAGTGTACAGCTGCACTACTGTACATAAACACCAGGGTACAGCTGCACTACTGTACATAAACACCAGTGTACAGCTGCACTACTGTACATAAACACCAGGGTACAGCTGCACTACTGTACATGAACACCAGGGTACAGCTGCACTACTGTACATAAACATCAGGGTACAGCTGCACTACTGTACGTAAACACCAGGGTACAGCTGCACTACTGTACATAAACACCAGGGTACAGCTGCACTACTGTACATAAACACCAGTGTACAGCTGCACTACTGTACATAAACACCAGGGTACAGCTGCACTACTGTACATAAACACCAGTGTACAGCTGCACTACTGTACATAAACACCAGGGTACAGCTGCACTACTGTACATAAACACCAGTGTACAGCTGCACTACTGTACATAAACACCAGGGTACAGCTGCACTACTGTACGTAAACACCAGGGTACAGCTGCACTACTGTACATAAACACCAGGGTACAGCTGCACTACTGTACATAAACACCAGTGTACAGCTGCACTACTGTACATAAACACCAGGGTACAGCTGCACTACTGTACATAAACATCAGTGTACAGCTGCACTACTGTACATAAACACCAGGGTACAGCTGCACTACTGTACGTAAACACCAGGGTACAGCTGCACTACTGTACATAAACACCAGGGTACAGCTGCACTACTGTACATAAACACCAGTGTACAGCTGCACTACTGTACATAAACACCAGGGTACAGCTGCACTACTGTACATAAACACCAGTGTACAGCTGCACTACTGTACATAAACACCAGGGTACAGCTGCACTACTGTACATAAACACCAGGGTACAGCTGCACTACTGTACATAAACACCAGTGTACAGCTGCACTACTGTACATAAACACCAGGGTACAGCTGCACTACTGTACGTAAACACCAGGGTACAGCTGCACTACTGTACATAAACACCAGGGTACAGCTGCACTACTGTACATAAACACCAGTGTACAGCTGCACTACTGTACATAAACACCAGTGTACAGCTGCACTACTGTACATAAACACCAGTGTACAGCTGCACTACTGTACATAAACACCAGGGTACAGCTGCACTACTGTACATAAACACCAGTGTACAGCTGCACTACTGTACATAAACACCAGGGTACAGCTGCACTACTGTACATAAACACCAGTGTATAGCTGCACTACTGTACGTGAACACCAGTGTACAGCTGCACTACTTTACATAAACACCAGTGTACAGCTGCACTACTGTACATAAACACCAGGGTACAGCTGCACTACTGTACATAAACACCAGTGTACAGCTGCACTACTGTACATAAACACCAGGGTACAGCTGCACTACTGTACATAAACACCAGTGTACAGCTGCACTACTGTACATAAACACCAGGGTACAGCTGCACTACTGTACGTGAACACCAGTGTACAGCTGCACTACTGTACATAAACACCAGGGTACAGCTGCACTACTGTACGTAAACACCAGGGTACAGCTGCACAACTGTACATGAACACCAGTGTACAGCTGCACAACTGTACATGAACACCAGGGTACAGCTGCACTACTGTACGTGAACACCAGGGTACAGCTGCACTACTGTACATGAACACCAGTGTACAGCTGCACTACTGTACGTGAACACCAGGGTACAGCTGCACTACTGTACATAAACACCAGGGTACAGCTGCACTACTGTACGTGAACACCAGTGTACAGCTGCACTACTGTACATAAACACCAGGGTACAGCTGCACTACTGTACGTAAACACCAGGGTACAGCTGCACAACTGTACATGAACACCAGTGTACAGCTGCACAACTGTACATGAACACCAGTGTACAGCTGCACTACTGTACGTGAACACCAGGGTACAGCTGCACTACTGTACATAAACACCAGGGTACAGCTGCACTACTGTACGTGAACACCAGTGTACAGCTGCACTACTGTACATAAACACCAGGGTACAGCTGCACTACTGTACGTAAACACCAGGGTACAGCTGCACAACTGTACATGAACACCAGTGTACAGCTGCACAACTGTACATGAACACCAGTGTACAGCTGCACTACTGTACATAAACACCAGGGTACAACTGCACTACTGTACGTAAACACCAGGGTACAGCTGCACAACTGTACATAAACACCAGGGTACAGCTGCACTACTGTACATAAACACCAGGGTACAACTGCACTACTGTACGTAAACACCAGGGTACAGCTGCACAACTGTACATAAACACCAGGGTACAGCTGCACAACTGTACATAAACACCAGGGTACAGCTGCACAACTGTACATGAACACCAGGGTACAGCTGCACTACTGTACGTAAACACCAGGGTACAGCTGCACTACTGTACGTAAACACCAGGGTACAGCTGCACAACTGTACATAAACACCAGGGTACAGCTGCACAACTGTACATGAACACCAGTGTACAGCTGCACTACTGTACATAAACACCAGGGTACAGCTGCACTACTGTACGTAAACACCAGGGTACAGCTGCACAACTGTACATAAACACCAGGGTACAGCTGCACAACTGTACATGAACACCAGTGTACAGCTGCACAACTGTACATAAACACCAGGGTACAGCTGCACAACTGTACATAAACACCAGTGTACAGCTGCACTACTGTACATAAACACCAGGGTACAGCTGCACTACTGTACATAAACACCAGGGTACAGCTGCACTACTGTACATGAACACCAGGGTACAGCTGCACTACTGTACATGAACACCAGGGTACAGCTGCACTACTGTACATAAACACCAGGGTACAGCTGCACTACTGTACATGAACACCAGGGTACAGCTGCACAACTGTACATAAACACCAGGGTACAGCTGCACTACTGTACATAAACACCAGGGTACAGCTGCACTACTGTACATGAACACCAGGGTACAGCTGCACTACTGTACGTGAACACCAGGGTACAGCTGCACTACTGTACGTAAACACCAGGGTACAGCTGCACAACTGTACATAAACACCAGGGTACAGCTGCACAACTGTACATAAACACCAGGGTACAGCTGCACTACTGTACATAAACACCAGGGTACAGCTGCACTACTGTACATAAACACCAGGGTACAGCTGCACAACTGTACATAAACACCAGGGTACAGCTGCACAACTGTACATAAACACCAGGGTACAGCTGCACTACTGTACATAAACACCAGTGTACAGCTGCACTACTGTACATAAACACCAGGGTACAGCTGCACTACTGTACATAAACACCAGGGTACAGCTGCACAACTGTACATAAACACCAGGGTACAGCTGCACAACTGTACATAAACACCAGGGTACAGCTGCACTACTGTACATAAACACCAGGGTACAGCTGCACTACTGTACATGAACACCAGGGTACAGCTGCACTACTGTACATAAACACCAGGGTACAGCTGCACTACTGTACATAAACACCAGGGTACAGCTGCACAACTGTACATAAACACCAGGGTACAGCTGCACTACTGTACATAAACACCAGGGTACAGCTGCACTACTGTACATGAACACCAGGGTACAGCTGCACTACTGTACATAAACACCAGGGTACAGCTGCACTACTGTACATGAACACCAGGGTACAGCTGCACTACTGTACATAAACACCAGGGTACAGCTGCACTACTGTACATAAACACCAGGGTACAGCTGCACTACTGTACATAAACACCAGGGTACAGCTGCACAACTGTACATAAACACCAGGGTACAGCTGCACTACTGTACATAAACACCAGGGTACAGCTGCACTACTGTACGTAAACACCAGGGTACAGCTGCACAACTGTACATAAACACCAGGGTACAGCTGCACTACTGTACATAAACACCAGGGTACAGCTGCACAACTGTACATGAACACCAGGGTACAGCTGCACAACTGTACATGAACACCAGGGTACAGCTGCACTACTGTTCGTAAACACCAGGGTACAGCTGCACTACTGTACGTAAACACCAGGGTACAGCTGCACTACTGTACGTAAACACCAGGGTACAGCTGCACTACTGTACGTAAACAGCAGGGTACAGCTGCACTACTGTACGTAAACACCAGGGTACAGCTGCACTACTGTACATGAACACCAGGGTACAGCTGTACAACTGTACATGAACACCAGGGTACAGCTGCACTACTGTACATAAACACCAGGGTACAGCTGCACTACTGTACGTAAACACCAGGTACAGCTGCACTACTGTACGTAAACACCAGGGTACAGCTGCACTACTGTACGTAAACACCAGGGTACAGCTGCACTACTGTACGTAAACACCAGGGTACAGCTGCACTACTGTACGTAAACACCAGGGTACAGCTGCACAACTGTACATGAACACCAGGGTACAGCTGCACAACTGTACATGAACACCAGGGTACAGCTGCACTACTGTACGTAAACACCAGGGTACAGCTGCACTACTGTACGTAAACACCAGGGTACAGCTGCACAACTGTACATAAACACCAGGGTACAGCTGCACTACTGTACGTAAACACCAGGGTACAGCTGCACTACTGTACGTAAACACCAGGGTACAGCTGCACAACTGTACATGAACACCAGTGTACAGCTGCACAACTGTACATAAACACCAGGGTACAGCTGCACTACTGTACGTAAACACCAGGGTACAGCTGCACAACTCTACATGAACACCAGTGTACAGCTGCACTACTGTACGTAAACACCAGGGTACAGCTGCACTACTGTACATAAACACCAGGGTACAGCTGCACAACTGTACATGAACACCAGTGTACAGCTGCACTACTGTACGTGAACACCAGTGTACAGCTGCACCACTGTACATAAACACCAGTGTACAGCTGCACTACTGTACATAAACACCAGGGTACAGCTGCACTACTGTACGTGAACACCAGGGTACAGCTGCACCACTGTACATGAACACCAGTGTACAGCTGCACCACTGTACATAAACACCAGGGTACAGCTGCACTACTGTACGTAAACACCAGGCTACAGCTGCACAACTGTACATGAACACCAGTGTACAGCTGCACTACTGTACATGAACACCAGGGTACAGCTGCACTACTGTACATGAACACCAGTGTACAGCTGCACTACTGTACATGAACACCAGTGTACAGCTGCACTACTGTACGTAAACACCAGGGTACAGCTGCACTACTGTACATGAACACCAGTGTACAGCTGCACTACTGTACATAAACACCAGGGTACAGCTGCACTACTGTACATAAACACCAGTGTACAGCTGCACTACTGTACATAAACACCAGGGTACAGCTGCACTACTGTACGTAAACACCAGGGTACAGCTGCACAACTGTACATGAACACCAGGGTACAGCTGCACTACTGTACGTAAACACCAGGGTACAGTTGCACTACTGTACATAAACACCAGGGTACAGCTGCACTACTGTACATAAACACCAGGGTACAGCTGCACTACTGTACATAAACACCAGTGTACAGCTGCACTACTGTACATAAACACCAGGGTACAGCTGCACTACTGTACGTAAACACCAGGGTACAGCTGCACAACTGTACATAAACACCAGGGTACAGCTGCACAACTGTACATAAACACCAGGGTACAGCTGCACTACTGTACGTAAACACCAGGGTACAGCTGCACTACTGTACATAAACACCAGGGTACAGCTGCACTACTGTAAATAAACACCAGGGTACAGCTGCACTACTGTACATGAACACCAGTGTACAGCTGCACAACTGTACATAAACACCAGGGTACAGCTGCACTACTGTACGTAAACACCAGGGTACAGCTGCACTACTGTACGTAAACACCAGGGTACAGCTGCACAACTGTACATGAACACCAGTGTACAGCTGCACAACTGTACATAAACACCAGGGTACAGCTGCACTACTGTACATGAACACCAGGGTACAGCTGCACAACTGTACATAAACACCAGGGTACAGCTGCACAACTGTACATAAACACCAGTGTACAGCTGCACAACTGTACATAAACACCAGGGTACAGCTGCACAACTGTACATAAACACCAGGGTACAGCTGCACTACTGTACGTAAACACCAGGGTACAGCTGCACTACTGTACATAAACACCAGGGTACAGCTGCACTACTGTACATAAACACCAGGGTACAGCTGCACTACTGTACATAAACACCAGGGTACAGCTGCACTACTGTACATGAACACCAGGGTACAGCTGCACTACTATACATGAACACCAGGGTACAGCTGCACTACTGTACATAAACACCAGGTTACAGCTGCACTACTGTTCATAAACACCAGGGTACAGCTGCACTACTGTACATGAACACCAGGGTACAGCTGCACTACTGTACATAAACACCAGGGTACAGCTGCACTACTATACATGAACACCAAGGTACAGCTGCACTATATCCACCAGCTGCATTTATATCCATTCTGTAATACAGTAACCAGACTTGTGCAGCATAATCTAAATGAGGCCTAACCAAGGATATATAGAGTTGAAGAACAACCTGAGGACTCCTATTATTTATGCTTCTTGATATGAAGCCAAGGATTCTGTTAGCTTTATTGTGAACACTAATGCACTGTTGTCTTGGTTTTAGATTACTGCTAACCAGAACTCCCAAATACTTTTCGCAAACAGTAATATTAAGATCTACATTATCTAATTTATATGTGGCATGGTTATTTTCCTGCCACTTCTCCGACCACTGCATCAGTCTATTTAAATCTTCCTGGAGTGCTCTAATGTCCTCGTCAGAATGAATCCGTTGGCCTATTTTGGTGTCATCGGCAATCTTGCTTATATCGCTATTTATTCCCTCATAAATGTCGTTTATGTAGATTGTGAACAGCAGGGGGCCGAACACTGATCCCTGTGGAACACCACTCGTGACGCTTCCCCACTCTGATATCTCCCCATTTATTCAAACTCTCTGCTGCCTATTTGTCAACTATGCCTTTATCCAGGAAAAAATTTCTCCTCCTATTCGGTGCGCCTTAATTTTTCCACTACGGAGGTTAGGTGACAGGTCCTTAGTTGGAAGTTAGGACCTGTCACCTGCTTTGAAAATAGGTATCACATTTGCCATTTTCCACTTATCTGGCACCATGCCAGTTTGTAGTGATATGTTGAAAAGATTAGCCAGAGGTTTGCTAAGCTCCTCTTTACATTCCTTTAGAATCCTTGCATACAGCTCATCAGTGCCTGGGTATTTGTTAAGTTTTAATTTATATATTTGTCTAAGGACCATGTCACTTGTGAACCTAACCGTGCATAGTTTATCATCCTGTTCTGCATAATTTATTTCTGGAATATCACTAGTATCTTCCTGTGTAAAAACTGAGAGGAAGTGTTCAAAATTCTACATATTGCCTTATCACTATCAGTGAGCTGACCCGAGTAACTTCTGAGTGGGCCTATCTTGTCCGTAATCTTATTTCTGTATACTTGAAAGAATCCTTTTGGTTTAGTCTTCGATTCCCTTACAACTTTAACCTCATAATCTCTCTTTGCTTTTCTTATTCCCTTTTTTATTTCTCTAACTGAATATAATGATTTCTTAACTGCCTCTCTCCTCTTTTGATTCTTTTGACTAATGAGATGTTTTAATCTATTGTTTATCCATTTAAGATCATTTTTGTTTGATCTGATTTCCCTATTTGGAGTATAAGTTGTCTGAGCAGCTAGAACTATGTATCCCGGTACACATGTAGTATCCCAGTACACATGTAGTATCTCAGTACTCATGTAGTATCCCAGTACACATGTAGTATCCCAGTACACATGTAGTATCCCAGTACACATGTAGTATCTCAGTACACATGTAGTATCCCAGTACACATGTAG
The DNA here is from genome assembly GCF_038502225.1 of Cherax quadricarinatus. Classification (NCBI taxonomy): domain Eukaryota; kingdom Metazoa; phylum Arthropoda; class Malacostraca; order Decapoda; family Parastacidae; genus Cherax; species Cherax quadricarinatus. Next base: position 70,063,736 of record NC_091296.1, on the reverse strand, counting down.
TATCCCAGTACACATGTAGTATCCCAGTACTCATGTAGTATCTCAGTACACATGTAGTATCCCAGTACACATGTAGTATCTCAGTACTCATGTAGTATCTCAGTACTCATGTAGTATCCCGGTACACATGTAGTATCCCAGTACACATGTAGTATCTCAGTACTCATGTAGTATCCCGGTACACATGTAGTATCCCAGTACTCATGTAGTATCCCGGTACACATGTAGTATCTCAGTACTCATGTAGTATCCCGGTACACATGTAGTATCCCGGTACACATGTAGTATCCCGGTACACATGTAGTATCCCAGTACTCATGTAGTATCCCGGTACACATGTAGTATCCCAGTACTCATGTAGTATCCCAGTACTCATGTAGTATCCCGGTACTCATGTAGTATCCCGGTACACATGTAGTATCCCGGTACACATGTAGTATCCCGGTACACATGTAGTATCCCGGTACACATGTAGTATCCCAGTACTCATGTAGTATCCCGGTACACATGTAGTATCCCAGTACACATGTAGTATCCCAGTACTCATGTAGTATCCCAGTACTCATGTAGTATCCCGGTACACATGTAGTATCCCGGTACACATGTAGTATCCCGGTACACATGTAGTATCCCAGTACTCATGTAGTATCCCGGTACACATGTAGTATCCCAGTACTCATGTAGTATCCCAGTACTCATGTAGTATCCCGGTACACATGTAGTATCTCAGTACTCATGTAGTATCCCGGTACACATGTAGTATCTCAGTACTCATGTAGTATCCCGGTACACATGTAGTATCCCAGTACTCATGTAGTATCCCAGTACTCATGTAGTATCCCGGTACACATGTAGTATCCCAGTACTCATGTAGTATCCCAGTACTCATGTAGTATCCCGGTACACATGTAGTATCTCAGTACTCATGTAGTATCCCGGTACACATGTAGTATCCCAGTACACATGTAGAATCCCAGTACTCATGTAGTATCCCGGTACACATGTAGTATCTCAGTACTCATGTAGTATCCCAGTACACATGTAGTATCTCAGTACTCATGTAGTATCCCGGTACACATGTAGTATCCCAGTACTCATGTAGTATCCCGGTACACATGTAGTATCTCAGTACTCATGTAGTATCCCAGTACACATGTAGTATCCCAGTACTCATGTAGTATCCCGGTACACATGTAGTATCTCAGTACTCATGTAGTATCCCGGTACACATGTAGTATCTCAGTACTCATGTAGCATCCCAGTACTCATGTAGTATCCCGGTACTCATGTAGTATCCCGGTACACATGTAGTATCCCGGTACACATGTAGTATCCCAGTACTCATGTAGTATCCCGGTACACATGTAGTATCCCGGTACACATGTAGTATCCCAGTACACATGTAGTATCCCGGTACACATGTAGTATCCCAGTACTCATGTAGTATCCCGGTACACATGTAGTATCTCAGTACTCATGTAGTATCCCAGTACACATATAGTATCCCAGTACTCATGTAGTATCCCGGTACACATGTAGTATCTCAGTACTCATGTAGTATCCCAGTACACATGTAGTATCCCAGTACACATGTAGTATCCCAGTACACATGTAGTATCCCAGTACACATGTATCCCAGTACTCATGTAGTATCCCAGTACACATGTAGTATCCCAGTACACATGTAGTATCCCAGTACTCATGTAGTATCCCGGTACACATGTAGTATCCCAGTACACATGTAGTATCCCAGTACTCATGTAGTATCCCGGTACACATGTAGTATCCCGGTACACATGTAGTATCTCAGTACTCATGTAGTATCCCGGTACACATGTAGTATCCCAGTACACATGTAGTATCCCAGTACTCATGTAGTATCCCGGTACACATGTAGTATCCCAGTACACATGTAGTATCTCAGTACTCATGTAGTATCCCAGTACACATGTAGTATCCCATTACTCATGTAGTATCCCAGTACACATGTAGTATCCCAGTACTCATGTAGTATCCCAGTACACATGTAGTATCCCAGTACTCATGTAGTATCCCAGTACACATGTAGTATCCCAGTACACATGTAGTATCCCAGTACACATGTATCCCAGTACTCATGTAGTATCCCAGTACACATGTAGTATCCCAGTACACATGTAGTATCCCAGTACTCATGTAGTATCCCAGTACACATGTAGTATCCCATTACACATGTAGTATCCCAGTACACATGTAGTATCCCAGTACACATGTAGTATCCCAGTACACATGTAGTATCCCAGTACACATGTATCCCAGTACTCATGTAGTATCCCAGTACACATGTAGTATCCCAGTACACATGTAGTATCCCGGTACACATGTAGTATCCCGGTACACATGCAGTATCCCAGTACACATGTAGTATCCCAGTATACATGTAGTATCCCAGTACACATACAGTATCCCAGTACACATGTAGTATCCCAGTACATATGTAGTATCCCATTACACATGTAGTATCCCAGTACACATGTAATATCCCAGTACACATGTAGTATCCCAGTACACATGTAGTATCCCGGTACACATATAGTATCCCAGTACACATGTAGTATCCCAGTACACATGTAGTATCCCAGTACACACGTAGTATCCCAGTACACATGTAGTATCCCGGTACACATGTAGTATCCCAGTACACATGTAGTATCCCAGTACACATATAGTATCCCAGTACACATATAGTATCCCGGTACACATGTAGTATCCCAGTACACATGTAGTATCCCTGTGTACACATGTAGTATCCCGGTACACATGTAGTATCCCAGTACACATGTAATATTCCAGTAGACATGTAGTATCCCAGTACACATGTAGTATCCTAGTACACATGTAGTATCCCAGTAGATATGTAGTATCCCAGTACACATGTAGTATCCCAGTACACATGTAGTATCCCAGTACACATATAATATCCCAGTACACATATGTATCTCGGTACACATGTAGTATCCCAGTACACATGTAGTATCCCGGTACACATGTAGTATCCCGGTACACATGTAGTATCCCAGTACACATGTAATATTCCAGTAGACATGTAGTATCCCAGTACACATGTAGTATCCCAGTACACATGTAGTATCCCAGTACACATATAGTATCCCAGTACACATATAGTATCCCGGTACACATGTAGTATCCCAGTACACATGTAGTATCCCTGTGTACACATGTAGTATCCCGGTACACATGTAGTATCCCAGTACACATGTAATATTCCAGTAGACATGTAGTATCCCAGTACACATGTAGTATCCCAGTACACATGTAGTATCCCAGTAGACATGTAGTATCCCAGTAGACATGTAGTATCCCAGTAGACATGTATCCCAATACACATGTAGTATCCCAGTAGACATGTAGTATCCCAGTACACATGTAGTATCCCAGTACACATGTAGTATCCCAGTACACATAGTATCCCGGTACACATGTAGTATCCCAGTACACATGTAGTATCCCAGTAGACATGTAGTATCCCAGTACACATGTAGTATCCCAGTACACATGTAGTATCCCAGTACACATGAACCTATCCCACTCCATCCCACCACAAGATGGCAGCTTCATCCTTCTCCCCTCCACCCCTCTCCCCTCCACCCCTCTCCCCTCCACCCCTCTCCCCTCCACTTCACAGCATTAAGGTTGAAAGTTCTAGAGTGTAACGTGGTGTGAGGAGCCTAGCGACGCTAGTCATACCTTGACCCCCTCTAACAGAGGTCACACCTCAAACACATGTGACTGTTTAAAGTCAACCAAACTGACGGGGAGGGGAAGGTGAGGGGGAGATGGGGGTGAGGGGGAGATGGGGGTGAGGGGGAGACAAGAGAAAAAGGGAGGGGGAGGGGAAATAAAGCCGGCGAATGGGACTGGAGAGAGAGAGAGAGAGAGAGAGAGAGAGAGAGAGAGAGAGAGAGAGAGAGAGAGAGAGAGAGAGAGAGAGAGAGAGAGAGAGAACGAGATAAGAAAACAGAAAGAGACAGAACGAAAAAGAGAAAGCGAGAGAGACAGAGAGCTGGAAGAACAAATAAAAAAATAAGGAACAAAGGGAGCGTGGGGAGGGGAGGTAAGGGCGGTGGGGGGAGGAGAGAGCGGTGGGGGAGAGATGCTCTGGATGGGGGAGACGAGAGAAGGTTGGGGAGAGGAGAGAGGGGTGGGGAGTGAGAAGGTTAGGGAAGTAGGGAGTGGGTGGGGTGCGAGGAAGATATAACGGGTAAGAAGAGAGACGAGGGGATGGGGGAGAGGATATAGGGGTGGGGGAGAGATGAGAGAAGGGGGTGGGGGAGCGGGCATAGAGGTGAGGGAGGGGGTGGGGGAGAAGGCAGAGGGGTGAGGGAGAGAGTGATGTATAGGGGAGAGGGGAGAGAAGCCAGCTGTGAAGAAACAAGAGTGGCACTGTTACCCCCCACCCCTCACCAGCCCCTCAACATACCAAAACTTGCCCATCTTGCTCCCTCCCCCCAGTGGTGTGAGAAGTGGCTGCTAGAGTTCATCTCCAGCAACGGTAAGGTATCAAGGATGGCTACCACACCTTACTGTTAGTAAGACACAAACATCAAAGTACCTATTTGTTGTCTACCTGTTGTCTACCTGTTGTCTACCTGTTGTCCCGGTCCAAGACCAGACTGTTCATCATCAATGACACCCAAGTGTTACACATACGTCTTATTCGTCAGTAAGACACCCAGGTGTTACACATACGTCTTATTCGTCAGTAAGACACCCAAGTGTTACACATACGTCTTATTCGTCAGTAAAGACACCCAGGTGTTACACATACGTCTTATTCGTCAGTAAGACACCCAAGTATCATCCTTTGCGGATGATACTAGGATCTGCATGAGGCTGTCATCTGCTGAGGACGCGGTTAACCTCCAAGAAGATATAAACAAAGTTTTCCAGTGGGCAACGGTAAACAATATGATGTTCAATGAGGACAAATTCCAACTACTCCGTTATGGAAAACTGGAGGAGATAATAACTAGAACAGAGTATACTACTGACTCCGGCCATACAATAGAGCGGAAAAATAATGTAAGGGACCTGGGAGTAGTAATGTCTGAGGATCTCACTTTCAAGGATCACAACAGTGCCACGATCGCACGTGCAAAGAAAATGATAGGATGGATAATGAGAACTTTCAAAACGAGAGATGCCAAGCCCATGATGATCCTTTTCAAATCACTTGTTCTCTCTAGGCTGGAATACTGCTGTACATTAACATCTCCATTCAAAGCAGGTGAAATCGCAGATCTAGAGAGTGTACAGAGATCCTTTACTGCACGTATAAGTTCTGTCAAGCACCTTAACTACTGGGAACACTTGGAAGCACTTGACTTGTACTCGTTGGAACGCAGGAGGGAGAGATATATCATAATCTACACTTGGAAAATCTTGGAAGGAATGGTCCCAAATCTGCACACAGAAATCACTCCCTACGAAAGTAAAAGACTGGGCAGGCGATGCAAAATGCCCCCAATAAAAAGTAGGGGCGCCATTGGTACACTAAGGGAAAACACCATAAGTGTCCGGGGCCCAAAACTGTTCAACAGCCTCCCATCAAGCATTAGGGGAATTGCCAATAAACCCCTGGCTGCCTTCAAGAGAGAGCTGGACAGATACCTAAAGTCAGTGCCGGATCAGCCGGGCTGTGGCTCGTACGTTGGACTGCGTGCGGCCAGCAGTAACAGCCTAGTTGATCAGGCCCTGATCCATCGGAAGGCCCTCTCATGGACCGGGCCGCGGGGGCGTTGATCCCCGGAATAACCTCCAGGTAAGTGTTACACATACGTCTTATTCGTCAGTAAGACAGCCAGGTGTTACACATACGTCTTATTCGTCAGTAAGACACCCAGGTGTTACACATAAGTCAGTAAGACACCCAGGTGTTACACATACGTCAGTAAGACAGCCAGGTGTTACACATACGTCTTATTCGTCAGTAAGACACCCAGGTGTTACACATACGTCAGTAAGACAGCCAGGTGTTACACATACGTCTTATTCGTCAGTAAGACAGCCAGGTGTTACACATACGTCTTATTCGTCAGTAAGACAGCCAGGTGTTACATATACGTCTTATTCGTCAGTAAGACAGCCAGGTGTTACACATACGTCTTATTCGTCAGTAAGACAGCCAGGTGTTACACATACGTCTTATTCGTCAGTAAGACAGCCAGGTGTTACACATACGTCTTATTCGTCAGTAAGACAGCCAGGTGTTACACATACGTCTTATTCGTCAGTAAGACAGCCAGGTGTTACACATACGTCTTATTCGTCAGTAAGACAGCCAGGTGTTACACATACGTCTTATTCGTCAGTAAGACAGCCAGGTGTTACACATACGTCTTATTCGTCAGTAAGACAGCCAGGTGTTACACATACGTCTTATTCGTCAGTAAGACAGCCAGGTGTTACATATACGTCTTATTCGTCAGTAAGACAGCCAGGTGTTACATATACGTCTTATTCGTCAGTAAGACAGCCAGGTGTTACACATACGTCTTATTCGTCAGTAAGACAGCCAGGTGTTACACATACGTCTTATTCGTCAGTAAGACAGCCAGGTGTTACACATACGTCTTATTCGTCAGTAAGACAGCCAGGTGTTACACATACGTCTTATTCGTCAGTAAGACAGCCAGGTGTCAGGGCTCCGGGTAATTCCTCACACACAACACAATCTTCACCTTTCATAAGCACGTCTCAAAAACCAGTCTTTTATTAACGAGGTCAAGATGCTTCAGTAGCCTGAGGTATAAAGGTTTAACGTGGATTTCAAGGCGATCCCTGGTTTAAAGGGTTTAGATGGGATGTTTTAATATAAATGAGTCCTGGTACAGGGTGTTCCCTAACTCTGATACCACAAGCCAAAATAAACTGTTGTTGTTTCTTGAGCTGATACAGATGATTGTCTCTTGAATAAGGAAGAAGACGTCCGGATGCTGCTGCTTCTTGTGAGCATCATTTAAGAAAGAAGGAGCACTACAGCAGGCCTACTGGCCTATGCTAGGCAGTTACAAGGCACCTACTGGTCTAGGACAGTCAGGTGACTTGGTCACATCCACCTAAGAAGTAAGGTCACGTCTACTTAAGGTCACATCTACTTAAGGAAGGTCAATCTACTTTAGAAGACCACATCCACTTAAGAAAGATCACGTCCACTTACGAAGGAAGGGGCACTGCATCAGATTCACTAGCCCAAGCCAGTCATGTCCAACTCACACCTACTCATGTATTTATCTAACCTATTTTTAAAACTACACAAGGTTTTAGCTTCAGTGACAGTACTCGGGAGTTTGTTCCACTCATCCACAACTCTAATCACCTGCATGTTGTTCATCCTTGCTCGGAGACATTAAGGATACCTGTACCCCTACAGCAGGTGCTAGATCAACCAGGCTGTGATGAATGTGTGGGCCAGCGGGCCACCAGCAGCAACAGCCTGCAGATCTAGAGAGTGTACAGAGAACCTTTACTGTACGTGTAAGTTCTATCAAGCACCTCAACTACTGGGAACACTTGGAAGCACTTGACTTGTACTCGCTGGAACGCAGGCGAGAGAGATATATCATAATCTACACTTGGAAAATCCTGGAAGGAATGGTCCTGAATCTGCCCGCAGAAATCACTCCCTATGCAAGTAAAAGAGTGGGCAGGCGATGCAAAGTACCCCCAGTGAAAAGTAGGGGCGCCATTGGTACATTAAGAAAACACCATAAGTGTCCGGGGCCCAAGACTGTTCAACAGCCTCCCACCAGCCATAAGGGGAATTAACAACAGACCCCTGGTCGTCTTCAAGAGGGAGCTAGACAGATACCTAAAGTCAGTGTCAGATCAGCCGGGCTGTGGTTCGCACGTTGGATTACGTGCGGCCAGCAGTAACAGCCTGGTTGATCAGGTCCTGATCCACCATGAGGCCTAGTCGTGGACCGGGCCGCGGGGGCGTTGATCCCCGGAATACCCTCCAGGTAGACCTAGCACCAGACGAGCCTGGCCCAGGGCAGGACTCGGGGAGTAGAAAGACTCGGAACTCTTCAAAGGTATATACCGGCATAAAAAACAAACGTGGATTATTTATTTTATCTTTGGTCCCATACTTGTTGGACACCCTCTGGATGGTCCCATACTTGTTGGACACCCTCTGGATGGTCCCATACTTGTTGGACACCCTCTGGATGGTCCCATACTTGTTGGACACCCTCTGGATGGTCCCATACTTGTTGGACACCCTCTGGATGGTCCCATACTTGTTGGACACCCTCTGGATGGTCCCATACTTGTTGGACACCCTCTGGATGGTCCCATACTTGTTGGACACCCTCTGGATGGTCCCATACTTGTTGGACACCCTCTGGATGGTCCCATACTTGTTGGACACCCTCTGGATGGTCCCATACTTGTTGGACACCCTCTGGATGGTCCCATACTTGTTGGACACCCTCTGGATGGTCCCATACTTGTTGGACACCCTCTGGATGGTCCCATACTTGTTGGACACCCTCTGGATGGTCCCATACTTGTTGGACACCCTCTGGATGGTCCCATACTTGTTGGACACCCTCTGGATGGTCCCATACTTGTTGGACACCCTCTGGATGGTCCCATACTTGTTGGACACCCTCTGGATGGTCCCATACTTGTTGGACACCCTCTGGATGGTCCCATACTTGTTGGACACCCTCTGGATGGTCCCATACTTGTTGGACACCCTCTGGATGGTCCCATACTTGTTGGACACCCTCTGGATGGTCCCATACTTGTTGGACACTCTCTGGATGGTCCCATACTTGTTGGACACTCTCTGGATGGTCCCATACTTGTTGGACACCCTCTGGATGGTCCCATACTTGTTGGACACTCTCTGGATGGTCCCATACTTGTTGGACACCCTCTGGATGGTCCCATACTTGTTGGACACCCTCTGGATGGTCCCATACTTGTTGGACACCCTCTGGATGGTCCCATACTTGTTGGACACCCTCTGGATGGTCCCATACTTGTTGGACACCCTCTGGATGGTCCCATACTTGTTGGACACCCTCTGGATGGTCCCATACTTGTTGGACACCCTCTGGATGGTCCCATACTTGTTGGACACCCTCTGGATGGTCCCATACTTGTTGGACACCCTCTGGATGGTCCCATACTTGTTGGACACCCTCTGGATGGTCCCATACTTGTTGGACACCCTCTGGATGGTCCCATACTTGTTGGACACCCTCTGGATGGTCCCATACTTGTTGGACACCCTCTGGATGGTCCCATACTTGTTGGACACCCTCTGGATGGTCCCATACTTGTTGGACACCCTCTGGATGGTCCCATACTTGTTGGACACCCTCTGGATGGTCCCATACTTGTTGGACACCCTCTGGATGGTCCCATACTTGTTGGACACCCTCTGGATGGTCCCATACTTGTTGGACACCCTCTGGATGGTCCCATACTTGTTGGACACTCTCTGGATGGTCCCATACTTGTTGGACACCCTCTGGATGGTCCCATACTTGTTGGACACCCTCTGGATGGTCCCATACTTGTTGGACACCCTCTGGATGGTCCCATACTTGTTGGACACCCTCTGGATGGTCCCATACTTGTTGGACACCCTCTGGATGGTCCCATACTTGTTGGACACCCTCTGGATGGTCCCATACTTGTTGGACACCCTCTGGATGGTCCCATACTTGTTGGACACCCTCTGGATGGTCCCATACTTGTTGGACACCCTCTGGATGGTCCCATACTTGTTGGACACCCTCTGGATGGTCCCATACTTGTTGGACACCCTCTGGATGGTCCCATACTTGTTGGACACCCTCTGGATGGTCCCATACTTGTTGGACACCCTCTGGATGGTCCCATACTTGTTGGACACCCTCTGGATGGTCCCATACTTGTTGGACACCCTCTGGATGGTCCCATACTTGTTGGACACCCTCTGGATGGTCCCATACTTGTTGGACACCCTCTGGATGGTCCCATACTTGTTGGACACCCTCTGGATGGTCCCATACTTGTTGGACACCCTCTGGATGGTCCCATACTTGTTGGACACCCTCTGGATGGTCCCATACTTGTTGGACACCCTCTGGATGGTCCCATACTTGTTGGACACCCTCTGGATGGTCCCATACTTGTTGGACACCCTCTGGATGGTCCCATACTTGTTGGACACCCTCTGGATGGTCCCATACTTGTTGGACACCCTCTGGATGGTCCCATACTTGTTGGACACCCTCTGGATGGTCCCATACTTGTTGGACACCCTCTGGATGGTCCCATACTTGTTGGACACCCTCTGGATGGTCCCATACTTGTTGGACACCCTCTGGATGGTCCCATACTTGTTGGACACCCTCTGGATGGTCCCATACTTGTTGGACACTCTCTGGATGGTCCCATACTTGTTGGACACCCTCTGGATGGTCCCATACTTGTTGGACACTCTCTGGATGGTCCCATACTTGTTGGACACCCTCTGGATGGTCCCATACTTGTTGGACACCCTCTGGATGGTCCCATACTTGTTGGACACCCTCTGGATGGTCCCATACTTGTTGGACACCCTCTGGATGGTCCCATACTTGTTGGACACCTCTGGATGGTCCCATACTTGTTGGACACCCTCTGGATGGTCCCATACTTGTTGGACACCCTCTGGATGGTCCCATACTTGTTGGACACCCTCTGGATGGTCCCATACTTGTTGGACACCCTCTGGATGGTCCCATACTTGTTGGACACCCTCTGGATGGTCCCATACTTGTTGGACACCCTCTGGATGGTCCCATACTTGTTGGACACCCTCTGGATGGTCCCATACTTGTTGGACACCCTCTGGATGGTCCCATACTTGTTGGACACCCTCTGGATGGTCCCATACTTGTTGGACACCCTCTGGATGGTCCCATACTTGTTGGACACCCTCTGGATGGTCCCATACTTGTTGGACACCCTCTGGATGGTCCCATACTTGTTGGACACCCTCTGGATGGTCCCATACTTGTTGGACACCCTCTGGATGGTCCCATACTTGTTGGACACCCTCTGGATGGTCCCATACTTGTTGGACACCCTCTGGATGGTCCCATACTTGTTGGACACCCTCTGGATGGTCCCATACTTGTTGGACACCCTCTGGATGGTCCCATACTTGTTGGACACCCTCTGGATGGTCCCATACTTGTTGGACACCCTCTGGATGGTCCCATACTTGTTGGACACCCTCTGGATGGTCCCATACTTGTTGGACACCCTCTGGATGGTTCCATACTTGTTGGACACCCTCTGGATGGTCCCATACTTGTTGGACACCCTCTGGATGGTCCCATACTTGTTGGACACCCTCTGGATGGTCCCTTATTTGTTGGACACCTCCGGATGGTGCCATATTTGTTGGACACCCTCTGGATGGTTCCATACTTGTTGGACACTATCTGGATGGTCCCATACTTGTTGGACACCCTCTGGATGGTCCCATACTTGTTGGACACCCTCTGGATGGTCCCTTATTTGTTGGACACCTCCGGATGGTGCCATATTTGTTGGACACCCTCTGGATGGTTCCATACTTGTTGGACACCCTCTGGATGGTCCCATACTTGTTGGACACCCTCTGGATGGTCCCATACTTGTTGGACACCCTCTGGATGGTCCCATACTTGTTGGACACCCTCTGGATGGTCCCATACTTGTTGGACACTCTCTGGATGGTCCCATACTTGTTGGACACCCTCTGGATGGTCCCATACTTGTTGGACACTCTCTGGATGGTCCCATACTTGTTGGACACCCTCTGGATGGTCCCATACTTGTTGGACACCCTCTGGATGGTCCCATACTTGTTGGACACCCTCTGGATGGTCCCATACTTGTTGGACACCCTCTGGATGGTCCCATACTTGTTGGACACTCTCTGGATGGTCCCATACTTGTTGGACACCCTCTGGATGGTCCCATACTTGTTGGACACCCTCTGGATGGTCCCATACTTGTTGGACACTCTCTGGATGGTCCCATACTTGTTGGACACCCTCTGGATGGTCCCATACTTGTTGGACACCCTCTGGATGGTCCCATACTTGTTGGACACCCTCTGGATGGTCCCATACTTGTTGGACACCCTCTGGATGGTCCCATACTTGTTGGACACCCTCTGGATGGTCCCATACTTGTTGGACACCCTCTGGATGGTCCCATACTTGTTGGACACCCTCTGGATGGTCCCATACTTGTTGGACACCCTCTGGATGGTCCCATACTTGTTGGACACCCTCTGGATGGTCCCATACTTGTTGGATACCCTCTGGATGGTCCCATACTTGTTGGACACCCTCTGGATGGTCCCATACTTGTTGGACACCCTCTGGATGGTCCCATACTTGTTGGACACCCTCTGGATGGTCCCATACTTGTTGGACACCCTCTGGATGGTCCCATACTTGTTGGACACCCTCTGGATGGTCCCATACTTGTTGGACACCCTCTGGATGGTCCCATACTTGTTGGACACCCTCTGGATGGTCCCATACTTGTTGGACACCCTCTGGATGGTCCCATACTTGTTGGACACCCTCTGGATGGTTCCATACTTGTTGGACACCCTCTGGATGGTCCCATACTTGTTGGACACCCTCTGGATGGTCCCATACTTGTTGGACACCCTCTGGATGGTCCCTTATTTGTTGGACACCTCCGGATGGTGCCATATTTGTTGGACACCCTCTGGATGGTTCCATACTTGTTGGACACTATCTGGATGGTCCCATACTTGTTGGACACCCTCTGGATGGTCCCATACTTGTTGGACACCCTCTGGATGGTCCCTTATTTGTTGGACACCTCCGGATGGTGCCATATTTGTTGGACACCCTCTGGATGGTTCCATACTTGTTGGACACTATCTGGATGGTCCCATACTTGTTGGACACCCTCTGGATGGTTCTATATTTGTTGGACACCCTCTGGATGGTTCTATATTTGTTAGACACCCTCTGGATGGTTCTACACTTGTTGGATACCCTCTGGATGGTTCTATACTTGTTGGACACCTTCTGCATGGTTCTATATTTGTTAGACACCCTCTGGATGGTTCTACACTTGTTGGATACCCTCTGGATGGTTCTATACTTGTTGGACACCCTCTGGATGGTTCTACACTTGTTGGACACCCTCTGGATGGTTCTATATTTGTTGGACACCCTCTGGATGGTTCTACACTTGTTGGATACCCTCTGGATGGTTCTATACTTGTTGGACACCTTCTGCATGGTTCTATACTTGTTAGACACCCTCTGAATGGTTCCACACTTGTTGAACACCCTCTGGATAGTTACAGACTTGTTGGACACCCTCTGGATGGTTCCAGACATGTTGGACACCCTCTAGTACATGGATCCAAACTTGTTGAACACTCTCTGGATAGTTACAGACTTGTTGGACACCCTCTATATGGTTCCAGACTTGTTGGACACCTTCTAGATGGTTCCAGACTTGCTGGGTACCCTCTAGATGACTCCAGACTTGCTGGACACCCTCTAGATGGTTCCATTATTATAATAAAAAAGAAACGCTAAACCTACAAGGGTCATACAGAACAGCAGGGCAGGGAAGGATGCAGGGGTAGAGGGTAGCAAGAGGGAGAGGGGTGATTATTAGGTCATGGAGAGCACCGGGGCAGTGGATAGTGCAGGGGTAGAGGGTAGCAAGAGATTGAGGTAGAAAGGGCTGTGAGGAGGCTAGAGGCATCATCATCATCATCAGAGTTTGTGCAGTAGAGTGGTGACAACGTTTACCTGGAGTTTACCTGGAGGGTATTCCGGGGATCAACGCCCCCGCGGCCTGGTCCATGACCAGGCCTCTCGGTGGAGCAGGGCCTTATCAACGAGGCTGTTACAGCTGGCCGCACGCAATCTAATGTACGAACCATAGCCCGGCTGATCCGGCACCGTCTTTATGTATCTGTCTAGCTCCCTCTTGAAGACAACCAGGGATCTTCCAGTAATGCCCCTTATTGCTGGTGGAAGGCTGTTGAACAGTCTTGGGCCCCGGACACTTAATGTTTTCTCTTAGTGTACCAGTGACGCCCCTACTTTTCACTGGGGGTATGTTGCATGCCTACCAAGTCTTTTGCTTTCGTATGGAGTGATTTCTGTGTGCATATTAAAGACCAGTTCCTCCAGAATCTTCCACGTGTAGATTATGATATATCTCTCTCGCCTGCGCTCTAGTGAGTACAAGTCAAGTGCTTCCAGGCATTCCCAGTACATTCTCTAGATCTGCAATTTCACCTGCCTTGAATGGGAATGTTAATGTACAGCAGTATTCCAGCCTAGAGAGAACAAGTGATTTAAAAAGGACCATCATTGGCTTAGCATCTCTTGTCTTGAATGTTCTCATTATCCATCCTATCAGTTTCCTAGCAGATGTGATAGTGGCATTGTTGTGGTCCTTGAAGGTGAGATCCTCTGACATTACCACTCCCAGGTCCCTCACATTACTTTCCCACTCTATTGTGTGATTAGTTTGTAGTATACTCAGTCCTAGTTATTATCTCCTCCAGTTTTCCATAACGGAGTAGTTGGAATTTGTCTTCACTTAACATCATATTGTTCTCCGTTGCCCATTGGAAAATTTGGTTTACATCTTCTTGGAATTTTGCTGTGTCCTCAGTGGATGACACTCATGCAAGGATGATACAGCGCTGTGGTTTACATCTCTGTCTATGTCTGATATGAGAATAAGGAACAGGATAGGTGCGAGTACTGTGCCTTGTGGGACAGAGCTCTTCACTATGGCAGCATCTGATTTAACTCTGTTTACCACTACTCTTTGTGTGCGATTAGTTAGTAAGTTGAAGATCCATCTGCCTACTTTGCCGGTTATCCCTTTAGCACGTATTCTGTGTGCTATTACACCATGGTCTGTATGCTCGTTGATAGAGTGGGCAGTCCAACAGAATATGGCTAACAGAAACTGGAACCTGACAATTCTCAGAGTGGAACAGGGCACCTCTCAATGAGTAAGACAAGTGTGACCGATGGGATGACGGGAGAGAGTAGTCTCCCAACCTCAACAGTGATGACAAGAAGACCGCCAGAAACCTATACTTGGTTTATTAGGATGAAATTTGTTATGTAGCAGATCAGACCAATGTTGTTGCCAATGGGTGCGAAGGTGGATAGCAATTACAGCAAAATAGTCTGTGAATGAAACACCTCTATATGAAACTGGGAGGTCAAGTACTGGTGACAGCGCAGCAGGGACTGCCTTTTCATTGCCCTGTACTTCAACATGACCCGAGACCCAGCAAAAGACAGTATCTTTGTGCTTGCTAGAGATACGGCGAAACCAAACGTGAATACGAAGAACCAGGGAATGAGGTGTATTAACCCTTAAACTGTCCAAGCAGATCTACGTTTCGGATCCGTGTGTGACTTGAAAAAGCCCACTGTGTGGGTGAAACGTTGTCAATAAAGGATCACATTATACTGCATTTGTGTTTATATTTCCATTGTGTCGGTATTTTATACCATTTATTTCCAGATCTACGTTCACATGCGTACTGCTCCAAAAGTAGATCTAAGTTTTTTTTACATATTTTCAAATATAACAAAAAAAAGTAGATCTAAGTTTTTTTTACATATTTTCAAATATAACAAAAAAAAGTAGATCTAAGTTTTTTTTACATATTTTCAAATATAACAAAAAAAAGTAGATCAAAGTTTTTTTTACATATTTTCAAATATAACAAAAAAAAGTAGATCAAAGTTTTTTTTACATATTTTCAAATATAACAAAAAAAAGTAGATCAAAGTTTTTTTTACATATTTTCAAATATAACAAAAAAAAGTAGATCAAAGTTTTTTTTACATATTTTCAAATATAACAAAAAAAAGTAGATCAAAGTTTTTTTACACGTTTTCAAATGTAAAAAAAAAAGATCTACTTTTTTTACATACTTTCAAACGATGAAAAAACGTAGATCTACGTTTGGACAGTTTAAGGGTTAAATTTTCTTATAGGCTGTAAAGCACTAAGGGAAGCACTAAGGGAAGCACTAAGGGAGGCTGAAATAACCACAAATGGTGACACAGGCATAGATGCAATACGGGTAAGTGCTATGAGAATGGCATACATTTTAGCCTTAAAAATGCTAGCCGAGGGTAATAATGCCCTCGCACGACGCTGTCTGGAAACACTGCTGAGAATCCGAATCCGATGCTGTCAGAAGATTTGGAACCATCAGTGTACACTGCGATGAGATCAGAAGTGGTTAAGAAAAAGAGAGCCAGAAGCCACAGTAGGCAGTTGGGCTTTCACACATAGCAGTGGGAAAGAACAGACATGAACAGTCGGAACTTCCCAAGGGGGTAGGGAAAAGTGAGATGTTACATGAACATAGAAAGGTGGTAACTGAAGAGAAGACAAGAGCGAATGTAGGCGAAGAGAAAAGGGACGGAGCAAACAGGAACGATGAACAAATAAAGAACGTCTACTAACGCCAGTGACTCCTATATATGGGAGGATGGCGGAGGTCATGAGAGCGAACATAATAGTGAAGGCAATGAGCATCATGGCGATCGGTCAAGGATGGAATATTCGACTCTGCATAGAGGCTCTCAACCAGTTAAGAGCGAAAAGCACCGAGGCATAAACGTAATTCCTGGTGATGGATGGGATTAAGGCTAGAAAGAGTTGCAGGAGAGGCCGCTGAATATATCTGGTCACAATAATCGATAACATTAGGGCTGAATGTAGTCAAAGGCGAGTTCTACGATTAGCCTCCCATGAAAGACCGGGCTCAGAGAGTAGATATACTCTCGAAATTCTTCAAAGGTATATCAAAGGTAAAGACGAGCAAGGATTTTAAGAAGGTTCAGCCTGCTATGACAAGTTGCCTTCAGAGAGGACCCTAGCACCGCAAGTAGTGCAGATGCGGCATGAAACCCGTTCCATACCCTACCCTTCATGCCAGTAAACCAGCAATAAGGGATAGCAACCTCATGTCTACCAAGCCACCTCGGTGGACAAAAGAGAGGGTGGCCGGATACCCGCCACAAGCATACCTCCTTCAGCCACCACCCCCGGAATCCGAAAGGCAGCTTCCAGAGATACACTCGTCACCCGAAAGACACCCAAAGCCTCCCCCTGGATGACCGGAGAGGGAGTGGGACATCCCTAGGCTATCCAGATTCCACGGCAAACTACACCACCACGGACCTCAATGGAATGGGATGGACCACGGTACCCTTCCACCTACCTAGGAGCTAGAGTGCCTGTGGGAAGAATCCCAAAGGCTGAAAACAGGAAGGGGATATAGGAGGGATGAGAGGAGGAAAGGGAAAATGGGGGTTGGGAAGGATGGGATAGGGAAGGGGGGGATTGGGGGTAATTAGGTTTGGTCTGAGGAAGGAGACCAAGAGCCTCTTCACTGTGCCAAGGAGCCCACCCCTCTTGAAGAGGTAGATGGTTCCAGACTCATTGGACACCCTCTAGATGGTTCCAGATTTGTTGGACACCCTCTAGAATCTAGATGGTTCCAGACTTGTAAGATGTTCACACAAATTTAAATGTTTTATTGGTTCTATGTGGGCCATAAAAGAGCTCTGTATCTGTTCCATCTCTGATATCTCATCCCGCCTTGAACGGGGCCGTCAACACTGCACAATACTCTAAACGAGAGAGCACAAGTGCTTTGAAAAGTGTCACATAGCAGCTATTTCCCTTGTTTTGAAAGTTCTCATTATCCACCTGTCATCCTCCTGGTTGTCGTGACGTTGGTCTTATTGTGTTCTTTGAAAGAAAGGTCAGCTGACATAATTACTCCCAGATCTTTCACATGTTCCTTTCATTCTATTTGGTGATCCTCTTGAGTTCTGTATTCAGTGTTACTTTTGAGTTCTTCATTCTTTCCATATCTAAGCAGCTGGAACTCACCACCATTGAACGTTACGTTGTTTTTCACTGTTCACTGGAAAACACTGCTTATATCACTCACGAAATCGTAATGACACGATTGCAAACAAACCATACAACGGGCGGGGTTAGAACCCGTGGTCATAGAGTCTCAAAACTCCAGACCGTCGCGTTAGCCACTGGACCAGCTAGCCACAATAAGATTCGTCCAACTAGGTATATTTCTACACCATAGGAAGGTTAGCATAGGCACCACTGTGACCACAAATACAAGTTTTTACAGACGAATCTCCAGCTAGCGTGGCCGTGACGAACTCTAGCTCAAGTCCCCTCAAAGCCGTTAACATGACTCACGAAATCGTAATGACACGATTGCAATCTTATTGTGGCTAGCTGGCCCAGTGGCTAACGCGACGGTCTGGAGTTTTGAGACTCTGATCGCGGGTTCTAACCCCGCCCGTGGTATGGTCTGCTTGCATCTTCCTGTAATTTTTCAGTGTCTTCTACCGTAGTGACTTTCATGTTTATTTTAGTGTCTTCTGCAACTGATGATACAAAACTGTGACGAGTGTTTTTGTTTATGTCTGCTGTGAGGATAAGAAACAGCAGAGGCGCCAGGACCCTGCCTTGCGGTACTGAGCTTTTTATGTCACTAAAGCTGGATTCATACATATCTTTAAGAAGAGGTTCGATAAGTTTCCCGTAACCAGCAGAGAGTGAACCCTGTAGAGGCCAGTTAAGAGGCGGTCCAGGAGCTGTGACTTGACCCTTCCACCACATAAAGGTGAGTCTACTTACCTAGAATAGGTATAGGTAGGTAGGATAAACACACACACACACACACACACACACACACACACACACACACCAACAAGGGGTCGCAACTGAAAGTTGAAGACTCAGATGAGCCACAGGGATGTTAGGAAGTATTTCTTCAGTCACAGAGTTGTCAAGAAGTGAAACAATCTGGAGAGTGATGTAATGGAAGCAGGATCCATACATAGCTTTAAGAAGAGGTATGATAAAGCTCATGGAGCAGGGAAAGAGTGGACCTAGTAACGATCAGTGAAGAGGCGGGGCCAGAGGCTGTGAATCGACCCCTGCAACCACAATTAAGTGAGTACAAACACACAAGAGTGGTGGGGCGGGGACGGAAACTTCCCAGACGCAGTGAAGGATGGAAGAGTCTGCTGCTGCTGCTGCTGCTGCTGCTGTTGTTACTGCTGCCGCTGCTGTCACTTCTGCCTGTGATGAAGATGGTCCAGGACGACGACGACCGCTGCCACCACCGCCGTCGCCGCCGCCGTCGTCGCCGCCGCCGCCGCCGCCGCCGCCGCCGCCGCCGCCGCCGACACCCACACCCACACACTATATAAGCCACTTAAGCTCACCGCTACTGGTTTGCTCTCTCTGCAGGGGAGGGAGGGAGGGAGGGAGGGAGAAGAGTGGTAGGGAGGGAGAAGAGTGGGAGCGAGGGAGGGAGAGTAAAGAAAGGAAGAAGAGAGAGAAACGAAGAATGAGAGGAGAGGAGAGGAGAGGAGAATGTGGCCGCGAGGAAGAAACATCAAGAGTGTGAGGGTGAGAGAGCAGTGTGATTATGTCTTACAGGGAAACTGTTCATGACTGTGAGAGAGTGTGAGAGTGTGAGAGTGTGAGGGTGTGAGGGTGTGAGGGTGTGAGGGTGTGAGGGTGTGAGGGTGTGAGGGTGTGAGGGTGTGAGGGTGTGAGGGTGTGAGGGTGTGAGGGTGTGAGGGTGTGAGGGTGTGAGGGTGTGAGGGTGTGAGGGTGTGAGGGTGTGAGAGTGTGAGGGTGTGAGGGTGTGAGAGTGTGAGGGTGTGAGGGTGTGAGAGTGTGAGGGTGTGAGGGTGTGAGAGTGTGAGGGTGTGAGGGTGTGAGAGTGTGAGGGTGTGAGGGTGTGAGGGTGAGAGAGTGTGAGAGTGTGAGAGTGTGAGGGTGTGAGAGTGTGAGAGTGTGAGAGTGTGAGAGTGTGAGGGTGTGAGGGTGTGAGGGTGTGAGAGTGTGAGAGTGTGAGAGTGTGAGAGTGTGAGGGTGTGAGAGTGTGAGGGTGTGAGGGTGTGAGAGTGTGAGGGTGTGAGGGTGTGAGGGTGTGAGAGTGTGAGAGTGTGAGAGTGTGAGAGTGTGAGGGTGTGAGAGTGTGAGAGTGTGAGAGTGTGAGGGTGTGAGAGTGTGAGGGTGTGAGGGTGTGAGAGTGTGAGGGTGTGAGAGTGTGAGGGTGAGAGAGTGTGAGAGTGTGAGAGTGTGAGGGTGTGAGAGTGTGAGTGTGAGAGTGTGAGAGTGTGAGGGTGAGAGAGTGTGAGAGTGTGAGGGTGTGAGAGTGTGAGAGTGTGAGAGTGTGAGGGTGTGAGAGTGTGAGGGTGTGAGGGTGTGAGAGTGTGAGGGTGTGAGGGTGTGAGGGTGAGAGAGTGTGAGAGTGTGAGAGTGTGAGAGTGTGAGGGTGTGAGAGTGTGAGAGTGTGAGAGTGTGAGGGTGTGAGGGTGTGAGGGTGTGAAAGTGTGAGGGTGTGAGAGTGTGAGGGTGAGAGAGTGTGAGAGTGTGAGAGTGTGAGAGTGTGAGGGTGTGAGAGTGTGAGAGTGTGAGAGTGTGAGAGTGTGAGGGTGAGAGAGTGTGAGAGTGTGAGGGTGTGAGAGTGTGAGAGTGTGAGAGTGTGAGAGTGTGAGAGTGTGAGGGTGTGAGTGTGTGAGAGTGTGAGGGTGTGAGGGTGTGAGGGTGAGAGTGTGTGAGAGTGTGAGGTGTGAGAGTGTGAGGGTGTGAGAGTGTGAGAGTGTGAGGTGTGAGGGTGAGGGGTGTGAGGGTGTGATAGTGTGTGGGTGTGAGAGTGTGAGTGTGTGAGAGTGTGAGAGTGTGAGAGTGTGAGAGTGTGAGGGTGTGAGAGTGTGAGGGTGTGAGAGTGTGAGAGTGTGAGAGTGTGAGAGTGTGAGGGTGTGAGAGTGTGAGAGTGTGAGAGTGTGAGAGTGTGAGAGTGTGAGTGTGAGAGAGTGTGAGGGTGTGAGGGTGTGAAAGTGTGAGGGTGTGAGAGTGTGAGGGTGAGAGAGTGTGAGAGTGTGAGAGTGTGAGAGTGTGAGAGTGTGAGGGTGAGAGAGTGTGAGGGTGTGTGGGTGTGTGTGTGAGAGTGTGAGGGTGTGAGGGTGTGAGGGTGTGAGGGTGTGAGGGTGTGAGAGTGTGAGGGTGTGAGAGTGTGAGAGTGTGAGAGTGTGAGAGTGTGAGAGTGTGAGGGTGTGAGGGTGTGAGAGTGTGAGGGTGTGAGGGTGTGAGAGTGTGAGGGTGTGAGGGTGTGAGGGTGTGAGAGTGTGAGAGTGTGAGAGTGTGAGGGTGTGAGGGTGTGAGGGTGTGAGGGTGTGAGGGTGTGAGGGTGTGAGGGTGTGAGAGTGTGAGGGTGTGAGAGTGTGAGGGTGTGAGAGTGTGAGAGTGTGAGAGTGTGAGGGTGTGAGGGTGTGAGGGTGTGAGGGTGTGAGTGTGTGAGGGTGTGAGAGTGTGAGGGTGTGAGGGTGTGAGGGTGTGAGGGTGTGAGAGTGTGAGAGTGTGAGAGTGTGAGAGTGTGTGAGAGTGTGAGGGTGTGAGAGTGTGAGAGTGTGAGAGTGTGAGAGTGTGAGAGTGTGTGAGTGTGAGGGTGTGAGAGTGTGAGAGTGTGTGAGAGTGTGAGGGTGTGAGAGTGTGAGAGTGTGAGAGTGTGTGTGTGTGTGTGAGGGTGTGAGGGTGTGAGAGTGTGAGGGTGTGAGAGTGTGAGAGTGTGAGTGTGTGAGAGTGTGAGAGTGTGTGTGTGTGTGTGAGGGTGTGAGGGTGTGAGGGTGTGAGAGTGTGAGGGTGTGAGAGTGTGAGGGTGAGAGAGTGTGAGAGTGTGAGAGTGTGAGGGTGTGAGAGTGTGAGAGTGTGAGGGTGTGAGAGTGTGAGAGTGTGAGAGTGTGAGGGTGTGAGAGTGTGAGGGTGTGAGAGTGTGAGAGTGTGAGGGTGTGAGGGTGTGAGAGTGTGAGGGTGTGAGAGTGTGAGAGTGTGAGAGTGTGTGAGAGTGTGAGGGTGTGAGAGTGTGAGTGTGAGAGTGTGAGGGTGTGAGAGTGTGAGGGTGTGAGAGTGTGAGAGTGTGTGAGAGTGTGAGAGTGTGAGAGTGTGAGAGTGAGGGTGTGAGGGTGTGAGGGTGTGAGAGTGTGAGAGTGTGAGGGCGTGAGGGTGTGAGAGTGTGAGTGTGAGGGTGTGAGAGTGTGAGAGTGTGAGAGTGGGAGGGTGTGAGTGTGAGGGTATGAGTGTGTGTGAGAGTGTGAGGGTGTGAGTGTGAGAGTGTGAGGGTGTGAGAGTGTGAGTGTGAGGGTGTGAGAGTGTGAGTGTGAGGGTGTGAGAGTGTGAGTGTGAGGGTGTGAGAGTGTGATGGTGTGACTGTGAGAGTGTGAGGGTGTGAGAGTGTGAGAGTGTGAGGGTGTGAGAGTGTGAGTGTGAGAGTGTGAGAGTGTGAGAGTGTGAATGTGAGAGTGAGAGGTGTGAGAGTGTGAGAGTGTGAGGAGTGTGAGGGTGTGAGGGTGTGAGCGTGTGAGGGTGTGAGGGTGTGAGAGTGGTGGAGGGTGTGAGAGGAGAGGAGAGTGTGGAGGTGTGAGGGGTGTGAGGGTGGAGGGTGAGGTGTGAGAGGTGGTGAGGGTGTGAGGAGATGGTGAGAGGTGAGGTGTGAGAGGTGAGGGTGGAGGGAGTGAGAGGTGTGAGGTGGTGAGGGTGAGGCGTGAGGGTGTGAGAGTGTGAGGGTGAGAGTGAGAGTGTGAGGGGAGTGTGAGGGTGTGAGAGGTGAGGGTGTGAGAGGAGGGTGTGAGGGTGAGAGTGAGAGGTAAAGAGGTGTGAGGGTGTGAGGTGGAGGGTGAGGGAGTGTGAGGGTGTGAGGTGTGAGAGAGTGTGAGGGTGAGAGGTGAGGGTGTGAGGGAGTGGGAGAGGAGAGAGGTGAGGGTGGGAGGGAGGTGAGGGTGTGAGGAGGTGAGGGTGTGAGGGTGGGTGAGAGTGTGAGGGTGTGAGAGTGTGAGGTGTGAGGAGTGGGAGAGGTGGAGGGAGTGTGGAGGTGAGAGTGGGGAGGTGGAGGAGTGGGAGGAGAGTGTGGGAGGGTGTGAGAGGCAGGTGTGAGAGGGGTGTGAGGGTGAGGGTGTGAGAGTGAGAGTGTGTGTGAGGGTGAGGGTGTGAGGTGTGAGGTGTGAGAGTGTGAGGGTGAGGGTGTGAGAGTGAGAGGTAAAAGAGGTGAGGGTGAGAGGCAGGGTGTAGGAGGGAGGAGTGTGTGAGGTGTGAGGGGGTGTGAGGGTGTGAGGTGTGAGGGTGTGTGAGGTGAGAGGTGTGAGGTGTGAGGTGAGGGTGTGGAGGGAGTGAGGAGGTGTGAGGGATGTGAGGCAGAGGAGGGTGTGAGTGTGAGGGTGTGAGAGGTGGAGGGTGAGGAGAGGAGAGTGTGAGAGGTAGAGGGGTGTGAGAGTGTGAGAGGTGAGAGGTGTGAGGGCGTGTGAGGAGGTGAGAGGTGGTGAGGGTGTGAGAGAGGCAGGGTGTGGGGGTGAGGTGAGAGGTGTGAGAGTGTGAGGGTGTGAGGGAGGAGAGGTGAGAGTGTGAGGGGAGTGGAGAGGTGAGAGTGTGAGAGGTGAGGTGTGAGGGTGTGAGAGTGGAGGTGAGGGTGTGAGGTGTGAGGAGTGGTGGAGAGGTGAGAGTGAGGGGTGTGAGAGTGTGAGGTGGAGGGTGTGAGGGTGAGGTGGAGGGTGAGTGTGAGGGTGTGAGAGGAGGGGGTGAGAGAGTGTGAGGAGTGTGAGGGGCGGAGGGTGTGAGGAGGGTGAGAGGAGAGTGTGAGGGTGAGAGGAGGGAGAGGTGAGAGTGTGAAGGGTGAGGGAGAGTGGAGAGGTGAGGAGTGGTAGAGGAGTGAGAGGGAGTGAGGTGCAGAGTGGAGAGTGTGAGGTGTGGTGCAGGGTGTGGGGAGGGAGGTGAGGGTGTGAGGGGCAGGGTGAGGGAGAGGGAGGGTGTGAGAGGTGGTGAGGTGTGAGAGGTGAGAGGTGAGAGTGTGAGGGGTGTGAGGAGGAGAGGTGAGGGTGTGAGGTGAGGAGGAGGGGTGTGAGTGTGAGAGTGGAGGGTGTGGAGGGGTGTGAGGGGTGCAGAGTGAGGGTGGAGAGGTGGCAGGCGTGAGGGAGTGGCAGAGGAGTGTGAGGGTGTGAGGGTGAGAGGAGAGGAGGGTGTGAGGGTGTGAGGAGGTGAGAGGAGGGTGAGGTGAGGGAGTGAGAGGCAGGTGAGGTGTGAGGGTGTGATGGAGAGTGTGAGGGTGTGAGAGGAGGGTGGTGTGAGAGGTGAGAGTGTGAGGAGTGTGGAGGGTGTGAGGAGGGAGAGTGTGGAGGGTGGTGAGGTGTGTGAGAGGTGAGAGGTGAGGGTGTGAGGGTGAGGGTGTGAGGGTGTGAGGTGAGGGGTGTGGGAGAGGTGAGGTGTGAGAGTGTGAGGGTGTGAGGAGTGCAGGGTGTGAGGTGTGAGGGTGAGGGTGAGGCAGAGGTGAGGTGAGGTGTGAGGGTGTGAGAGTGAGGTGTGAGGAGAGGTGAGGAGTGTGAGAGGAGGTGTGAGGAGGGTGAGGGGTGAGGTGGTGGCATGAGGGTGTGAGGAGTGGAGGTAGAGTGTGAGGAGTGTGAGGGCGGAGGTGTGAGGTGGAGGGTGAGGGAGCAGAGAGTGTGGAGGGAGGTGTGGAGAGGCAGGGGTGTGAGGAGTGTGGAGTGTGAGGAGTGGTGAGGGTTGTGAGAGGTGGAGGGGTGTGAGAGGTGAGAGGTGAGGGTGGGGTGAGGGGTGTGAGGGAGTGTGTGGGAGGAGGTGTGAGGGGTGTGAGAGTGGTGAGGTGAGGAGAGTGAGAGTGTGAGGGCGTGAGGGTGTGAGGGTGTGAGGGTGTGAGAGGTGTGAGGAGTGTGAGGAGTGTGTGAGGAGTGAGGGTGTAGAGGTGAGGAGAGTGTGGAGGGTGTGAGAGGTGAGGGTGAGAGTGTGAGAGGCAGGTGAGGTGGTGAGGGAGTGTGTGATGGAGGTGCAGAGGAGGAGAGGTGAGGGTGTGAGAGCGAGGTGTGAGAGGTGAGAGTGTGTGAGAGGTGAGAGTGTGAGAGTGTGAGAGTGAGGTGTGAGGGAGGGTGTGAGAGGAGAGGTGAGGGCGTGAGGTGTGAGGAGAGAGTGTGAGAGGTGTGAGTGTGAGAGTGAGAGTGTGAGTGTGAGAGGTGAGTGAGAGTGTGAGAGGTGTGAGAGTGTGAGAGAGTGAGGAGGTGTGAGGTGAGAGGTGAGGATGTGAGAATGTGAAGGTGTGAGGGTCTTAGTGTGTGAGGGTGTGAGAGTTTGAGAGTGTGAAAGGGTGTAAAGAAGTGTGAGGGAGTGAGAGTGTGAGTGTGAGTGAGGGGTGAGGGTGTGAGAGGTGAGAGGTGTGAGAGTGAGTGAGAGGGTGTGAGGAGTGTGAGGGAGGGGTGAGAGGAGAGGGAGAGGGGGTGAGAGAGGTGGGTGAGAGTGAGAGTGAGAGTAGAGAGTGTGAGTGAGAGTGAGAGTGTGAGGGGTGTGAGAGTGTGAGTGTGAGGTGAGGTGAGAGGTGTGAGGGAGGGTGGAGGGTGTGAGAGTGAGGGTGGAGAGGTGAGAGTGTGAGTGTGAGAGTGAGTGTGAGAGTGTGAGATGAGGGTGTGAGAGGTGAGAGAGAGAGGAGAGTGTGAGGGAGAGAGGTAGTGAGGTGTGAGAGTGAGAGGTGAGAGGTGTGAGAGTGAGAGTAGTGTGTGAGAGTGTGAGGGTGTGAGAGTGTGAGAGGTGAGGTGTGAGATGTGAGGGTAGTGAGAGGTGAGAGGTGTGTGTGTGTGAGTGAGAGTGTAGGGTGTGAGAGTGTAGAGTGAGGAGTGAGTGTGAGAGTGTGAGAGTGTGAGGGTGTAGAGTGTGAGTGTGAGAGTGAGATGAGTGAGAGTGAGAGTGTGAGAGAGAGTGTGTGAGAGAGAGAGAGAGAGAGAGAGAGAGAGAGAGAGAGAGAGAGAGAGAGAGAGAGAGAGAGAGAGAGAGAATGTTCTCCAGAACATCACTCCATCTGAGCTCATACATACCCAGGATGACTCGAGTATGGAACACATTCGTACAGGATAATGATGTCAACGAGATAAAGTCAGTTGATCAAATGAAAATGCTGGCCCACAGATGGCTCCAACTTCATCCTGTTCCCTACTTGTATGTCTCATAACAATAAAAATGCTTTCAAATGAGCTGATGTAGGTAACAGCTCTTAGCTTGCCAATAAAGTTAGGAATCCTTAAACTGTAAATAGCTGTCAATAAAGCTAGGGATCCTTAACCTTGTCAAACCCTGTGTAAAAAAAAAAAAAAAAAAAAAAAAAAAAAAAAAAAAAAAAAAAAAGGGAGAGAGAGAGAGAGAGAGAGAGAGAGAGAGAGAGAGAGAGAGAGAGAGAGAGAGAGAGAGAGAGAGAGAGAGAGAGAGAGACAGAGAGAGAGACAGAGAGAGAGAGAGACAGAGAGAGAGAGAGAGAGAGAGAGAGAGAGAGAGAGAGAGAGAGAGAGAGAGAGAGAGAGAGAGAGAGAGAGAGAGAGAGAGAAATCTTTAAAGTTCATATCAGTGACGCATATAAAACAACAATAAGTTCTGGAAAATCTTCAATTACGATCATGGAAGATGAGCTAGGGTAAAAACCCAGAGGTTCTCTCCCCACCCTTCACTCTGAGTCATGGAAAATAAGCTAGGGAAAATACCCAGAGGTTCCCTCCCCAACCTCCATTCCAAGTCATGGAAGATGAGGTATAAAAAAAACAGAGGTTCTCTCCCCACCCTCCACTGTCATAGAAGATAAGTGGGAAAAATCAGAGGTTCTCTCCCTAGAGGAACTGGTCCCAAACCTGCACTTAAAAATCACTCCCTACCTAGAGGGTATTCCGGGGATCAACGCCCTCGCGGCCCGGTCCACGACCAGGCCTCCCGGTGGATCATGGCCTGATCAACAAGGCTGTTACTGCTGGCCGCACGTAGTCCAACGTAAGAACAACAGCCCGGCTGATCCGGCACCGTC
This sequence comes from Cherax quadricarinatus, assembly GCF_038502225.1. Classification (NCBI taxonomy): domain Eukaryota; kingdom Metazoa; phylum Arthropoda; class Malacostraca; order Decapoda; family Parastacidae; genus Cherax; species Cherax quadricarinatus. Next base: position 70,036,750 of record NC_091296.1, on the reverse strand, counting down.
TTTATATATCTGTCTAGCTTCTTCTTGAAGACAACCAGGGGTCTTCCCGTAATGCCCCTTATTGCTGGTGGGAGGCTGTTGAACAGTCTTGGGCCCCGGACACTTATTGTGTTTTCTCTTAGTGTACCAGTGACGCCCCTACTTTTCACTGGGGGTATGTTGCATCACCTGCCAAGTCTTTTGCTTTTGTATGGAGTGATTGCTGTGTGCATATTAGGGACCAGTCCCTCCAGAATCTTCCAGGTGTAGATTATGTTATATCTCTCTCGCCTGCGCTCCAGTGAGTACAAGCCAAGTGCTTCCAGGCGAAAGCAAAACACTGGGCAGGCGGTGCAACATACCCACTACGGAAAGCGGTGGTGATTTGAGTATACTAAGAGATAACACAATAAGTGTGAGGGGTCCAAGACTGCTCAACAGCCTCTCAGTATACATAGGGGAAATTACCAATAGACCCCTGGCTGCCCTGGCTACGTTGGACTGCGAGGGTCCACGAGGGGACACACGGAGGGTCCACGAAGGGACACAAGGGGACACACGGTGACGTCCACGGACCGTGCGTGGTGGTGTTCATCAGACGTCCTTTTTTTTTTTTTTAAGCTGGGTGTTTACCTCTGGTCCGTGAGCAGGTAATTACAGAGTGTAGCCACCCTGGGCGGTGCTCAACACGCTACTGATGGGGGTGGGTGAGGGACCAGGGAGGGGGAAGGCAAGCGGGAAGCAATGAAGGGGGAGGGGTTAGCGGGAGGGACATGATCTCTCTCTCCCCCCCCCCTCAAGAGCCTCCGCCACCCACTACCCCAACCCACTCCCTCCACCACCACCAATAAACACCGCTACCTTCAACACCTTACCTGTCAATCACGCACACAAGACACACACACACACACACACACACACACACACACACACACACACACACACACACACACACACACATACATAAGCGCGCATATACAACAGGCCTAGTGTGTAACCGACATGTGCCTATGACAAAATGGTAACTAACACACACACTGACTGGCTGGCGCTAGTGGGTCTGATGCAGTGCTCCATCCTTCTTATGTGGATGTGACTTGGACCTGACTGGCTTGGGCCAGCAGCTTAGGCTAGTAGGTGACTTGGACCTGCCTAGCATGGATTAGTAGGCCTTCAGCAGTGCTCCTACTTTCTTAGGCTCTTAAGGCAACTATCAGAAGTCTACCTGGAGGGTGTTCCCACGCTCAGCGCCCCCGCGGCCCGGTCCCAGACCAGGCCTTCCCAGGCTGTTGGTGCTAGCTACACAAAGTCCAAGGTTAACACCACAGCCTGGTTTCTCAGGCATTGACTTCTTGAAGACAACCAGTGGTTCGCTGATAATCCTCCGTATGTAAGGGAAGAACATTGAAAAGTCTTGGTCCCTTCACACTTACTGAGTTTTTCCTTAATTCACCCTCGCTTTTCAATAGGGTATTTTGCAACGTTTGCGAAGCCTGTTACTGTCATGAATAATTATTTATGTTAGGTAAATTGGGAACCAGTCCTTCTAAAATTTCCCCAATGTAGATTATAGGCGAGAAAAGTACATGTACATCTCTCGCCTATGTTGTTAGATGTACACATCAAGGGACTTAGTATCTAAATTACTGACTTAGGTGCTTAACTGAATCTATACGAGCAGTGAAGGTTACTGAACACTTTCCATATCTGCAGTTTCGCCTGACTTGAATGGAGCTGTTAGAGTACAGTAACATTCCCTTATTTTAAAGGTTCTAGTTATCCAGACCATTTTTCTTGCGGCTGTTACAGTGACACTGTTGTGATCTTTGAAGATATCTTCTGACAGTCACTCCCAGGTCTCTCACATTAGTCTTACACTCTCTTAATTCATTCAAGTTTGTTTTATAATTTGTTCCGGTCTTATTTCCTTAATCTTTCCACAACAGAGTAACTGAAACTTGTCCTTAATGAACGTCACACTGTAGTCAGTGGTCCACTGGATGACTTTGTTTACATGAGTTTTGAGGTTTGTTGGTCCTCAATGGATGCCTCATACAAGTTCTAGTATCGTCTGCAAAAGCTGATATGCTGTGCTATGAGTTATGCCTCTATGTGGGATATGAGAATGAGAAAGAGTTTAGGGGCCAGTGATGTGCCTTGGGGAACACAACGTGGCAGCCTCCGATTTCACCCTGTTCACTATTACACTTCAGGTTTTATACGTTAGAGAGTTGAATAATTATCTGCCCACTTCCATTTATTCCTTTTGCACTCATTTTGTTTGGTATTACATCATGACATCACTCGTCAAAGACTTTGGCATACTCTGTGTATACTACATCTGCATTCTGTTTGTCTTCCAGTGCATCCAAGACTATGGTTTAGAAAGACAAGCAAACACTAGGAAATATTTATTACAAAATGGTCCTGGAACCTTGATCCAGTATCCTATTGTTTGTTCAAGTGTCTTTCTAAACCAATTTGTCGGTATCTATTACCAATATTTATACCATCCAAGACTATGTCGTAGTTGAAAAGTAAAATACATGTGCAAGTTAGGTATCTTTGAAAGTGAAAATTAAAATATTTATTTCCTTCCAAAGCTTAAAATGTGTGGTTTACATATTACAAAATATTAATTACAAAGAAACTCACGATCTTCTTAAAACTCGTTCAAAGATTTACGTAATATGGGAGGTTAGATCTGTCAGTCTACAGGTCACTGTTGGTCCTTTGCTGCCACTTTCGTGGAGATGGGCTTTATCTGCTGTCCTTAGTTGCTGTGGGATGACCCCCGTGTCTCGGTTCCATCTGCAGATGATGCTGGCTTCATGCAGTCCTGGACCTGCAGGTGATTAAGGAGTACACCCGAAGTTTACCTGCAGGTGATTAAGCTTCACCACTGCTATGATTCCTGGCTGTCATATTTACCTGATGTCCTCACCGGGAATGATCTCAACTTTCTTATGTAATCAAGAGCAGATGACTGTGGGTTACGTCCAGCGTGCTTACCACTTACTCGGATATACATCCCAGTATCGGACCGTCTTATAAGACATTAACCAGTCCACTAGACTTAGAGCTCAGATGCACCACCAGTCTGTGGTGTTGTGATGCATCACCAGTCTGTGGTGTTGTGATGCACCACCAGTCTGTGGTGCTGTGATCCACCACTAGTCTGTGGTGTTGTGATGCATCACCAGTCTGTGGTGCTGTGATGCACCACCAGTCTGTGGTGCTGTGATCCACCACCAGTCTGTGGTGCTGTGATCCACCACTAGTCTGTGGTGTTGTGATGCATCACCAGTCTGTGGTGCTGTGATCCACCACCAGTCTGTGGTGCTGTGATCCACCACTAGTCTGTGGTGTTGTGATGCATCACCAGTCTGTGGTGCTGTGATGCACCACCAGTCTGTGGTGCTGTGATCCACCACCAGTCTGTGGTGTTGTGATGCTACACCAGTCTGTGGTGCTGTGATCCACCACCAGTCTGTGGTGTTGTGATGCATCACCAGTCTGTGGTGCTGTGATGCACCACCAGTCTGTGGTGCTGTGATGCACCACCAGTCTGTGGTGCTGTGATGCACCACCAGTCTGTGGTGCTGTGATCCACCACCAGTCTGTGGTGCTGTGATGCACCACCAGTCTGTGATGCTGTGATCCACCACCAGTCTGTGGTGCTGTGATCCACCACTAGTCTGTGGTGTTGTGATGCATCACCAGTCTGTGGTGCTGTGATCCACTACCAGTCTGTGGTGCTGTGATCCACCACCAGTCTGTGGTGCTGTGATGCACCACCAGTCTGTAGTACTGTGATGCACCACCAGTCTGTGATGCAGTGATCCACCACCAGTCTGTGGTGTTGTGATGCATCACCAGTCTGCGGTGCTGTGATCCACCAGCAGTCTGTGGTGCTGTGATCCACCACCAGTCTGTGGTGCTGTAATCCACTACCAGTAAGTGTTGCTGTGATCCACCACCAGTCTGTGGTGCTGTGATCCACCACAAATCTGTGGTGCTGTGATGCACCACCAGTCTGCGGTGCTGTGATCCACTACCAGTCTGTGGTGCTGTGATCCACTACCAGTCTGTGGTGCTGTGATCCACTACCAGTCTGTGGTGCTCTGATGCACCACCAGTCTGTGGTGCTGTAATCCACTACCAGTAAGTGTTGCTGTGATCCACCACCAGTCTGTGGTGCTGTGATCCACTACCAGTCTGTGGAGCTGTGATCCACTACCAGTCTGTGGTGCTATGAACCACTACCAGTCTGTAGTACTGTGATCCACTACAAGTCTGTGGTGCTCTGATGCACCACCAGTCTGTGGTGCAGTAATCCACTACCAGTCTGTATTGCTGTGATCCACCACCAGTCTGTGGTGCCCTGATCACCACCAGTCTGTGGTGCTCTGATGCACTACCAGTCTGTGGTGCTGTGATCCATTACCTGTCTGTGGTGCTGTGATCCACCACCAGTCTGTGGTGCTATGATCCACTACCAGTCTGTGGTGCTGTGATCCACCACTAGTCTGTGGTGCTGTGATCCATCACCAGTCTGTGGTGCTGTGATGCACCACTAGTCTGTGGTTCCGTGATCCACCACCAGTCTGTGGTGCTGTGATCCACCAGCAGTCTGTAGTGCTATGATCCACCAGTAGTCTGTGGTGCTGTGATCCATCACCAGTCTGTCGTGCTGTGATGTACCACCAGTCTGTGGTGCTGTGATCCACCAGCAGTCTGTGGTGCTGTGATTCACCACCAGTCTGTGGTGCTGTGATCCACCACCAGTCTGTGGTGCTGTGATCCACCACCAGTCTGTGGTGCTGTGATCCACCACAAATCTGTCGTGCTGTGATGCACCACCAGTCTGTGGTGCTGTGATCCACCAGCAGTCTGTGGTGCTATGATCCACCAGTAGTCTGTGGTGCTGTGATCCATCACCAGTCTGTGGTGCTGTGATCCACCACCAGTCTGTGGTGCTGTGATCCACCACCAGTCTGTGGTGCTGTGATCCACCACCAGTCTGTGGTGCTGTGATCCACCACCAGTCTGTGGTGCTGTGATCCACCAGCAGTCTGTAGTGCTATGATCCACCAGTAGTCTGTGGTGCTGTGATCCATCACCAGTCTGTCGTGCTGTGATCCACCAGCAGTCTGTGGTGCTGTGATCCACCAGCAGTCTGTGATGCTGTGATCCACCACCAGTCTGTGGTGCTGTGATTCACCAGCAGTCTGTGGTGCTGTGATCCACCACCAGTCTGTGGTGCTGTGATCCACCACGTATGTGGTGCTATGATCCACCAGCAGTCTGTGGTGCTGTGATCCATCACCAGTCTGTGGTGCTGTGATGCACCACCAGTTTGAGGTGCTGTGGTCCACCAGCAGTCTGTGGTGCTGTGATTCACCAGTAGTCTGTGGTGCTGTGATCCACCAGCAGTCTGTGGTGCTGTGATCCACCACCAGTCTGAGATGCTGTGATTCACCACCAGTCTGTGGTGCTGTGATCCACCACCAGTCTGTGGTGCTGTGATCCACCACCAGTCTGTGGTGCTGTGATCCACCACCAGTCTGTGGTGCTGTGATCCACCACCAGTCTGTGGTGCTGTGATGCACCACCAGTCTATCGTGCTGTGATCCACTACCAGTCTGTGGTGCTGTGATCCACTACCGGTCTGTGGTGCTGTGATCCACCACCAGTCTGTGGTGCTGTGATCCACCACCAGTCTGTGGTGCTGTGATCCACCACCAGTCTGTGGTGCTGTGATGCACCACTAGTCTGTGGTGCCGTGATCCACCACCAGTCTGTGGTGCTGTGATCCACCAGCAGTCTGTGGTGCTGTGATCCACCAGCAGTCTGTGGTGCTATGATCCACCAGCAGTCTGTGGTGCTGTGATCCATCACCAGTCTGTCGTGCTGTGATGCACCACCAGTCTGAGGTGCTGTGATCCACCAGCAGTCTGTGGTGCTGTGATCCACCAGCAGTCTGTGGTGCTGTGATGCACCACCAGTCTGTGGTGCTGTGATCCACCACCAGTCTGTGGTGCTGTGATCCACCACCAGTCTGTGGTGCTGTGATTCACCAGCAGTCTGTATTGCTGTGATCCACCACCAGTCTGTGGTGCTGTGATCCACCACCAGTCTGTGGTGCTATGATCCACCAACAGTCTGTGGTGCTGTGATCCATCACCAGTCTGTCGTGCTGTGATGCGCCAGCAGTCTGAGGTGCTGTGATCCACCAGCAGTCTGTGGTGCTGTGATCCACCACCAGTCTGTGGTGCTGTGATCCACCACCAGTCTGAGATGCTGTGATTCACCACCAGTCTGTATTGCTGTGATCCATCACCAGTCTGTGGTGCTGTGATCCACCACCAGTCTGTGGTGCTGTGATCCACCACAAATCTGTCGTGCTGTGATGCACCACCAGTCTGTCGTGCTGTGATCCACCACCAGTCTGTCGTGCTGTGATCCACTACCAGTCTGTGGTGCTGTGATCCACTACCAGTCTGTGGTGCTGTGAGCCACCACCAGTCTGTGGTGCTGTGATCCACTACCAGTCTGTGGTGCTGTGATCCACTACAAGTCTGTGGTGCTGTGATGCACCACTAGTCTGTGGTGCTGTGATCCACCACCAGTCTGTGGTGCTGTGATCCACCACCAGTCTGTTGTGCTGTGTTCCACCACCAGTCTGTGGTGCTGTGATGCACCACTAGTCTGTTGTGTTGTGATCCACCAGCAGTCTGTGGTTCTGTGATCCACCACCAGTCTGTGGTGCTATGATCCACCAGCAGTCTGTGGTGCTGTGATCCATCACCAGTCTGTGGTGCTGTGATCCACCACCAGTCTGTGGTGCTGTGATCCACCACCAGTCTGTGGTGCTATGATCCACCAACAGTCTGTGGTGCTGTGATCCATCACCAGTCTGTCGTGCTGTGATGCACCAGCAGTCTGTGGTGCTGTGATTCACCAGCAGTCTGTGGTGCTGTGATCCACCACCAGTCTGTGGTGCTGTGATCCACCACCAGTCTGTGGTGCTATGATCCACCAACAGTCTGTGGTGCTGTGATCCATCACCAGTCTGTCGTTCTGTGATGCACCAGCAGTCTGTGGTGCTGTGATCCATCACCAGTCTGTCGTGCTGTGATCCACCAGCAGTCTGTGGTGCTGTGATCCACCAGCAGTCTGTGGTGCTGTGATCCACCAGCAGTCTGTGGTGCTGTGATCCACCACCAGTCTGTGGTGCTGTGATCCACCAGCAGTCTGTGGTGCTGTGATCCACCAGCAGTCTGTGGTGCTGTGATGCACCACCAGTCTGTGGTGCTGTGATGCACCACCAGTCTGTGGTGCTGTGATGCACCACCAGTCTGTGGTGCTGTGATTCACCACCAACGACTGCTTCAACTCACCTGTCTACAGTATATAAGCCACTTCGAGCATATGCTGTATTCTCTTCAAGATTGATCGACTGATTACATCGACTCCAGGCCCAGGGACTGATCCCCTCAAACTCCTTCTGATCTTCATCATTCTCCTTCGTATAGGACTGATGAAACCACTGTGTCTAATTTATCATCAGTGCTGTGATTCCTGAACACGGGATCTGACACTATTACACCACTTCAACACCTCACATTAACCTTATTCAGTACTCCTAGTTCATTTTATACTCCGTTCCAGTTTTTAAGTCTCCATAGCGGAGTAACTTAAGTGCGTGTCCTCATTAAACAGCACGTTGTTAACCGTGGCTTACTGCAGCACCTGGTTAATGTGACCTCGTAGTTTTAAGAACATAATAAGGAAGTACTGCAGCAGTCTAGTGGATCAAATACTTCTTCTCCCAGGTTGATGGATTGATTATATCGTCTTTGTAATAATGTTGCTCGAATTACCCACAACATGTAAAGTAAAAGGACACAAGTGCAACTAATGTCGCATTTTTATTGTGGCAACGTTTCGCTCTCCAGGAGCTTTGTCAAGGCGTTAAGTTACGGCTTGAGAAAGCTCCTGGAGAGCGAAACGTTGCCACAATAAAAACGTCGCACTAGTTGCACTTGTGTCCTTTTACTTTACATCATGTTTATTTGACTCAAGTCTACTGTGTAGGCGAAACGTTTCCTCAATAAAGTTACCCGACTGTTGCCCATGTGTCTTAATCTTCCACTTGTCCATATTTTATACCATTTAAACACTACTGGCCCATGCTAGGTAGGTCTAAGTCACCTACTGGACCATGCTAGGTAGGTCTAAGTCGCCTACTGGCCCATGCTAGGTAGGTCTAAGTCACCTACTGGCCCATGTTAGGTAGGTCTAAGTCACCTACTGGCCCATGTTAGGTAGGTCTAAGTCACCTACTGGCCCATGCTAGGTAGGTCTAAGTCACCTACTGGCCCATGTTAGGTAGGTCTAAGTCACCTACTGGCCCATGTTAGGTAGGTCTAAGTCACCTACTGGCCCATGCTAGGTAGGTCTAAGTCACCTACTGGCCCATGCTAGGTAGGTCTAAGTCACCTACTGGCCCATGCTAGGTAGGTCTAAGTCACCCACTGGCCCATGCTAGGTAGGTCTAAGTCGCCTATTGCCCCATGCTAGGTAGGTCTAAGTCGCCTATTGGCCCATGCTAGGTAGGTCTAAGTCACCTACTGGCCCATGCTAGGTAGGTCTAAGTCACCTACTGGCCCATGCTAGGTAGGTCTAAGTCGCCTATTGGCCCATGCAAGGTAGGTCTAAGTCACCTACTGGCCCATGCTAGGTAGGTCTAAGTCACCTACTGGCCCATGCTAGGTAGGTCTAAGTCACCTACTGGCCCATGCTAGGTAGGTCTAAGTCACCCACTGGCCCATGCTAGGTAGGTCTAAGTCGCCTATTGGCCCATGCTAGGTAGGTCTAAGTCGCCTATTGGCCCATGCTAGGTAGGTCTAAGTCGCCTATTGGCCCATGCTAGGTAGGTCTAAGTCACCTACTGGCCCATGCTAGGTAGGTCTAAGTCGCCTATCGGCCCATGCTAGGTAGGTCTAAGTCGCCTATTGGCCCATGCTAGGTAGGTCTAAGTCACCTACTGGCCCATGCTAGGTAGGTCTAAGTCACCTACTGGCCCATGCTAGGTATGTCTAAGTCGCCTACTGGCCCATGCTAGGTAGGTCTAAGTCACCTACTGGCCCATGCTAGGTATGTCTAAGTCGCCTACTGGCCTAAGCTAGTCAAGTACAACACCGAACACACCCACTGTTATTTTTAAATTTTAGCACCTTAACCTTTAATGAGTTCCGAGTTATTTATTCCCGGAGCCCGGCCATGGGCCAGGCTCGTCTGGCGTCAAATTCTGCTTCTTAAAATTCAAAGGTTTAGATAATGTGGTGCGTTCGTGTTATCGGTTTATAGATTCTGACAGTGTCTGGCTGCCACCCGTGAGGGGCGGGGCTGCCTCTGTGGGGTTTATGACTGTGGGGTGATACCTGTGTTCTGATGTACACACTGGCCATACTTCGTACTGTGATGTACACACTGGCCACACTTTGTACTGTGATGTACACACTGGCCATACTTCGTACTGTGATGTACACACTGGCCATACTTCGTACTGTGATGTACACACTGGCCACACTTTGTACTGTGATGTACACACTGGCCATACTTCGTACTGTGATGTACACACTGGCCATACTTCGTACTGTGATGTACACACTGGCCATACTTCGTACTGTGATGTACACACTGGCCACACTTTGTACTGTGATGTACACATTGGCCACACTTTGTACTGTGATGTACACACTGTCCACACCGTGTGACGCATGCTCGACCACACCGTGTGACGCATGCTCGACCACACCGTGTGACGCATGCTCGACCACACCGTGTGACGCATGCTCGACCACACCGTGTGACGCATGCTCGACCATCTTCAAGTAAACAACCACATAAACAACAGTCCACACACAGTACAAACAACAAATCAACACACAAACACACTCACAGCCAAAATAATGACGATACATTGAGGTAAATCCTGACAAACACAACTCTGTGTTGCCTCAAACAACTAACAACAAACATATATTAAAAAGAAAACACTAGGTCTACTAGCTCTTACTAGGCATCTCCAACTCACAACCAGCCAGGCCTACACACCTAGGTAATACATCTTTAGGTTAGGTTGTTGCTGGGTTAGGTTAGGTTGTTGCTGGGTTAGGTTAGGTTGTTGCTGTGTTAGGTTAGGTTGTTGCTGTGTTAGGTTAGGTTGTAGCTGGGTTAGGTTAGGTTGTTGCTGGGTTAGGTTAGGTTGTTGCTGTGTTAGGTTAGGTTGTTGCTGGGTTAGGTTAAGTTGTTGCTGGGTTAGGTTAGGTTGTTGCTGTGTTAGGTTAGGTTGTAGCTGGGTTAGGTTAGGTTGTAGCTGGGTTAGGTTAGGTTGTTGCTGGGTTAGGTTAGGTTGTTGCTGTGTTAGGTTAGGTTGTTGCTGTGTTAGGTTAGGTTGTAGCTGGGTTAGGTTAGGTTGTAGCTGGGTTAGGTTAGGTTGTTGCTGGGTTAGGTTAGGTTGTTGCTGGGTTAGGTTAGGTTGTAACTGGGTTAGGTTAGGTTGTTGCTGGGTTAGGTTAGGTTGTTGCTGGGTTAGGTTAGGTTGTAGCTGGGTTAGGTTAGGTTGTTGCTGGGTTAGGTTAGGTTGTTGCTGGGTTAGGTTAGGTTGTTGCTGGGTTAGGTTAAGTTGTTGCTGTGTTAGGTTAGGTTGTTGCTGTTTAGGTTAGGTTGTTGCTGGGTTAGGTTAGGTTGTTGCTGTGTTAGGTTAGGTTGTTGCTGGGTTAGGTTAGGTTGTAGCTGGGTTAGGTTAGGTTGTTGCTGGGTTAGGTTAGGTTGTTGCTGGGTTAGGTTAGGTTGTTGCTGGGTTAGGTTAGGTTGTTGCTGGGTTAGGTTAGGTTGTTGCTGGGTTAGGTTAGGTTGTTGCTGGGTTAGGTTAAGTTGTTGCTGTGTTAGGTTAGGTTGTTGCTGGGTTAGGTTAGGTTGTTGCTGGGTTAGGTTAGGTTGTTGCTGGGTTAGGTTAGGTTGTTGCTGGGTTAGGTTAGGTTGTAGCTGGGTTAGGTTAGGTTGTTGCTGGGTTAGGTTAGGTTGTTGCTGGGTTAGGTTAGGTTGTTGCTGGGTTAGGTTAGGTTGTTGCTGGGTTAGGTTAAGTTGTTGCTGTGTTAGGTTAGGTTGTTGCTGGGTTAGGTTAGGTTGTTGCTGGGTTAGGTTAGGGTGTTGCTGGGTTAGGTTAGGTTGTTGCTGGGTTAGGTTAGGTTGTTGCTGTGTTAGGTTAGGTTGTTGCTGTGTTAGGTTAGGTTGTTGCTGGGTTAGGTTAGGTTGTTGCTGGGTTAGGTTAGGTTGTTGCTGGGTTAGGTTAGGTTGTTGCTAGATTAGGTTAGGTTGTAGCTGGGTTAGGTTAGGTTGTTGCTGGGTTAGGTTAGGTTGTTGCTGGGTTAGGTTAGGTTGTAGCTGGGTTAGGTTAGGTTGTTGCTGGGTTAGGTTAGGTTGTTGCTGGGTTAGGTTAGGTTGTTGCTGGGTTAGGTTAGGTTGTTGCTGGGTTAGGTTAGGTTGTTGCTGGGTTAGGTTATGTTGTAGCTGGGTTAGGTTAGGTTGTTGCTGGGTTAGGTTAGGTTGTAGCTGGGTTAGGTTAGGTTGTAGCTGGGTTAGGTTAAGTTGTTGCTGGGTTAGGTTAGGTTGTTGCTGGGTTAGGTTAAGTTGTAGCTGGGTTAGGTTAAGTTGTTGCTGGGTTAGGTTAGGTTGTTGCTGGGTTAGGTTAAGTTGTTGCTGGGTTAGGTTAGGTTGTTGCTGGGTTAGGTTAGGTTGTTGCTGGGTTAGGTTAGGTTGTAGCTGGGTTAGGTTAGGTTGTAGCTGGGTTAGGTTAGGTTGTAGCTGGGTTAGGTTAAGTTGTTGCTAGATTAGGTTAGGTTGTAGCTGGGTTAGGTTAGGTTGTTGCTGGGTTAGGTTAGGTTGTTGCTGGGTTAGGTTAAGTTGTTGCTGGGTTAGGTTAGGTTGTTGCTGGGTTAGGTTAGGTTGTTGCTGGGTTAGGTTAGGTTGTAGCTGGGTTAGGTTAGGTTGTAGCTGGGTTAGGTTAGGTTGTAGCTGGGTTAGGTTAGGTTGTTGCTGGGTTAGGTTAGGTTGTAGCTGGGTTAGGTTAGGTTGTTGCTGGGTTAGGTTAGGTTGTAGCTGGGTTAGGTTAGGTTGTTGCTGGGTTAGGTTAGGTTGTAGCTGGGTTAGGTTAGGTTGTTGCTGGGTTAGGTTAGGTTGTAGCTGGGTTAGGTTAGGTTGTTGCTGGGTTAGGTTAGGTTGTTGCTGGGTTAGGTTAGGTTGTTGCTGGGTTAGGTTAGGTTGTTGCTGGGTTAGGTTAGGTTACCTGGAGGTTATTCCGGGGATCAACGCCCCCGCGGCCCGGTCCATGACCAGGCCTCTCTATGGATCAGGGCCTGATCAACTAGGCTGTTACTGCTGGCCGCACGCAGTCCAACGTACGAGCCACAGCCCGGCTGATCCGGCACTGACTTTAGGTATCTGTCCAGCTCTCTCTTGAAGGCAGCCAGGGGTTTATTGACAATTCCCCTAATGCTTGATGGGAGGCTGTTGAACAGTTTTGGGCCCCGGACACTTATGGTGTTTTCCCTTAGTGTACCAATGGCGCCCCTACTTTTTATTGGGGGCATTTTGCATCGCCTGCCCAGTCTTTTACTTTCGTAGGGAGTGATTTCTGTGTGCAGATTTGGGACTATTCCTTCCAAGATTTTCCAAGTGTAGATTATGATACATCTCTCCCTCCTGCGTTCCAACGAGTACAAGTCAAGTGCTTCCAAGCGTTCCCAGTAGTTAAGGTGCTTGACAGAACTTATATGTGCAGTAAAGGATCTCTGTACACTCTCTAGATCTGCGATTTCACCTGCTTTGAATGGAGATGTTAATGTACAGCAGTATTCCAGCCTAGAGAGAACAAGTGATTTGAAAAGGATCATCATGGGCTTGGCATCTCTCGTTTTGAAAGTTCTCATTATCCATCCTATCATTTTCTTTGCACGTGCGATCGTGGCACTGTTGTGATCCTTGAAAGTGAGATCCTCAGACATTAGGTTGTTGCTGGGTTAGGTTAGGTTGTTGCTGGGTTAGGTTAGGTTGTTGCTGGGTTAGGTTAGGTTGTAGCTGGGTTAGGTTAGGTTGTTGCTGGGTTAGGTTAGGTTGTTGCTGGGTTAGGTTAGGTTGTTGCTGGGTTAGGTTAGGTTGTTGCTGGGTTAGGTTAGGTTGTTGCTGGGTTAGGTTAGGTTGTAGCTGGGTTAGGTTAAGTTCTTGCTAGATTAGGTTAGGTTGTAGCTGAGTTAAGCTGTTGCTGGATTAGGTTAGGTTGTTGCTGGGCTAGGTTAGGTTGTAGCTGGGTTACCTGGAGGTTACCTGGAGGTTATTCCGGGGATCAACGCCCCCGCGGCCCGGTCCATGACCAGGCCTCCCGATGGATCAGGTTAAGTTGTTGCTAGATTAGGTTAGGTTGCAGCTGGGTTAGGTTAGGTTGTTGCTGGGTTAGGTTAGGTTGTTGCTGGGTTAGTTAGGTTGTAACTGGGTTGGGTTAGAATAAGATGTAGCTGGGTTAGGTTGTAGTGTTTCAAACCACTAGCTGTGATGCCACGGACTTCAAATACTGTCAGGTCAGCAGAGTTTGAACTGCTGTGACGCCCCCGCTGTGAGGGTGCTGTCAGTGACACCCTCAGTGCTGTACTCTCTCTCCCGTGTACACGCCGAGACTACTGAGTCCGTCACCAGTAAACCAGCGGTAACTGTGTCACGACACAGACCCCTGTCATAACACAGACCCCCGTGTCATAATAGACCCCTGTCATAACAGACCCGTATCATGACACAGACCCATGTCATGTGATCTCTCCTCCCCCCTCCACGAGTAAGTTGACAACGGCTGGCACCAGGCGGCGCGTGCCTGTGACTGATGATGAGAGCTCCTCTACTCTGCTAACCTGACCCTGAAGATAGCTGTCAGTGTCTGGAGTGCCTGGTCAACCAGACTGTTGGTGGCAGCAACCTGTAAGCTTGACACAACCATCACAACCTGGCTGGTGTGACACTTGTTGCAGGCAGAGGATCACCTGCTTCTTCAAAGTCTCTAGTTCCACCTTTGATGCTACACCTTCACCTTTGTAGCATTTGCTTACTGCTGCTGCTGCTGATACTACTGCTGCTGCTGCTGATACTACTGCTGCTGCTGCTGCTGATACTACTGCTGCTGCTGCTGCTGCTGCTGCTGATACTACTGCTGCTACTGATACTACTGCTGCTGCTGCTGATACTACTGCTGCAGCAGCAGGCTGATGCTGCAGCAGCAGCGCTATTGCTGCTTGGCAGCAGCAGCAGATGCTGCAGCAGCAGCGATTGCTGCTAAGGCAGCAGCAGCAGCAGCGCAAGCGTGCTGCGCAGCGCAGCGCTTGCTGCTGCAGCAGCGTGCTGCTGCTGCAGCAGCAGCAGCGCGGTGCTGCAGCGCTTAACTGCTGCTGCAAGCAGCAGCAACGTGCTGCAGCAGCAGCAGCAGCGCAGCGCTGCTGATGCTGCGCAGCAGCAGCAGCAGCGCGGTGCTACTAAGCAAGCTGCAGCGGTGCACGAACTGCTGCTGCTGATGCTATCACTGCTGCTGCTGATACTAATGCTGCTGCTGATACTACTGCTGCTGCTGCTGCTGCTGATACTACTGCTGCTGCTGCTGCTGATACTACTGCTGCTGCTGCTGCTGCGGCTGTTGCTGCTGCTGCTGCTGCTGCTGCGACTGCAGTTGTGGCACCTGCGGCTGTTGCTACTAGTGCTGCTGCTGCTGCTGCTGCGACTGCAGTTGTGGCACCTGCGGCTGTTGCTACTAGTGTTGCTGCTGCTGCTGCGACTGCAGTTGTGGCAGCTGCGGCTGTTGCTACTAGTGCTGCTGCTGCTGCTGCGACTGCAGTTGTGGCAGCTGCGGCTGTTGCTACTAGTGCTGCTGCTGCTGCTGCGACTGCAGTTGTGGCAGCTGCGGCTGTTGCTACTAGTGCTGCTGCTGCTGCTGCGACTGCAGTTGTGGCAGCTGCGGCTGTTGCTACTAGTGCTGCTGCTGCTGCTGCTGCGACTGCAGTTGTGGCACCTGCGGCTGTTGCTACTAGTGCTGCTGCTGCTGCGACTGCAGTTGTGGCAGCGGCTGCGTGCTGCTGCTGCTACTAGTGTGTGCGGCTGCTACTAGTGGTGCTGCTGCTACCACTGCAGTTGTGGCAGCTGCGGCTGTTGCTACTAGTGCTGCTGCTGCTGCTGCTGCGACTGCAGTTGTGGCACCTGCGGCTGTTGCTACTAGTGCTGCTGCTGCTGCGACTGCAGTTGTGGCAGCTGCGGCTGTTGCTACTAGTGCTGCTGCTGCTGCGACTGCAGTTGTGGCAGCTGCGGCTGTTGCTACTAGTGCTGCTGCTGCTACGACTACAGTTGTGGCAGCTGCGGCTGTTGCTACTAGTGCTGCTGCTACTACGACTACAGTTGTGGCAGCTGTGGCTGTTGCTACTAGTGCTGCTGCTGCTACGACTACAGTTGTGGCAGCTGCGGCTGTTGCTACTAGTGCTGCTGCTGCTACGACTGCAGTTGTGGCAGCTGCGGCTGTTGCTACTAGTGCTGCTGCTGCTACGACTACAGTTGTGGCAGCTGCGGCTGTTGCTACTAGTGCTGCTGCTGCTACGACTACAGTTGTGGCAGCTGCGGCTGTTGTGCCCCACAGCTACAAATTACTCCCGAACATCCATTTACCCAGCGAGAGTTTTACACAAAGTTCGTTGTTGAATTTTAATAAGACAGGAGCCACGGCACTGAACACCATCCCCGAGTCCTCTCTTACAATCTCCTCCCCCCTCGCCTTTCTAATATCTGATTTTTCCAATCTCTGTCTTTACCAATCTGTGATCTTTCTAATCTGTGACCTTAACAACATGCTGTAAAGAACCGCTATCACGTGCCTTAAATATATATGGAGAGGGAGTCTAGACACAGCGGACATCACGCAGTCATAACACAACAGACTTAACCCCACAAAGATGGCAGCAAGGTAATAACAAAGATGGCAGCAAGGTAATAACAAAGATGGCAGCAAGGTAATAACAAAGATGGCAGCAAAGTAACAAATAACTATAGATGGATAACACAGAGGTGTCAGCATAGTTGCTGATCCCTATGTTATATAGCATAGCATATTAGTATCATCCATGTGCTTTAGATAGGAGATCCCTTGTAGGCCTGTGACTTTGTGTGACGTCACGGGATGCTCATGTGTAGGCTCGTGCCTCTGCCCCGGCCTCACTCGGCGGCAGACCATTCAGCAGACAGGCAAGGCAGCGGGCTCCATCCCTCATCATCTCAGTCTGACAATATAAGTTACCATCCAGCAAGTGTGTCTACCTTCAACCTACGATATCTCCATTTAAGAACCATTACGATAGAGGTCTCACATTATTACGGCCTTTGGAAGAGTTTTACGAAGCTAGTTTACAGCAACCCAGGGTACCATGGGTTTACAGCAACCCAGGGTAGCATGGGTTTACAGCAACCCAGGGTAGCATGGGTTTACAGCAACCCAGGGTAGCATGGGTTTACAGCAACCCAGGGTACCATGGGTTTACAGCAACCCAGGGTAGCATGGGTTTACAGCAACCCAGGGTAGCATGGGTTTACAGCAACCCAGGGTAGCATGGGTTTACAGCAACCCAGGGTAGCATGGGTTTACAGCAACCCAGGGTAGCATGGGTTTACAGCAACCCAGGGTACCATGGGTTTACAGCAACCCAGGGTAGCATGGGTTTACAGCAACCCAGGGTACCATGGGTTTACAGCAACCCAGGGTAGCATGGGTTTACAGCAACCCAGGGTACCATGGGTTTACAGCAACCCAGGGTAGCATGGGTTTACAGCAACCCAGGGTAGCATGGGTTTACAGCAACCCAGGGTAGCATGGGTTTACAGCAACCCAGGGTAGCATGGGTTTACAGCAACCCAGGGTAGCATGGGTTTACAGCAACCCAGGGTAGCATGGGTTTACAGCAACCCAGGGTAGCATGGGTTTACAGCAACCCAGGGTAGCATGGGTTTACAGCAACCCAGGGTAGCATGGGTTTACAGCAACCCAGGGTACCATGGGTTTACAGCAACCCAGGGTAGCATGGGTTTACAGCAACCCAGGGTAGCATGGGTTTACAGCAACCCAGGGTAGCATGGGTTTACAGCAACCCAGGGTAGCATGGGTTTACAGCAACCCAGGGTAGCATGGGTTTACAGCAACCCAGGGTAGCAGGGGTTTACAGCAACCCAGGGTACCATGGGTTTACAGCAACCCAGGGTAGCATGGGTTTACAGCAACCCAGGGTAGCATGGGTTTACAGCAACCCAGGGTAGCATGGGTTTACAGCAACCCAGGGTAGCATGGGTTTACAGCAACCCAGGGTAGCATGGGTTTACAGCAACCCAGGGTAGCATGGGTTTACAGCAACCCAGGGTAGCATGGGTGTACAGCTACCCAGGGTTTAAAGCAACGCAGGGTAGCATGGGTTTACAGCAACCCAGGGTAGCATGGGTTTACAGCAACCCAGGGTAGCATGGGTTTACAGCAACCCAGGATAGCATGGGTTTACAGCAACCCAGGTAGCATGGGTTTAGCAGGGGGGTTTACAGCAACCCAGGGTAGCATGGGTTTACAGCAACCCAGGGTAGCATGTGTTTACAGCAACCCAGGGTAGCATGGGTTTACAGCAACCCAGGGTAGCATGGGTTTACAGCAACCCAGAATAGCATGGGTAGCATAGGGGTTTACAGCACCCCAGGGTAGCATGGGTTTACAGCAACCCAGGGTAGCATGGGTTTACAGCAACCCAGGGTAGCATGGGTTTACAGCAACCCAGGGCATGGGGTTTAGCATGGGGTTTACAGCAACCCAGGGTAGCATGGGTTTACAGCAACCCAGGGTAGCATGGGTTTACAGCAACCCAGGGTAGCATGGGTTTACAGCAACCCAGGGTAGCATGGGTTTACAGCAACCCAGGGTAGCATGGGTTTACAGCAACCCAGGGTAGCATGGGTTTACAGCAACCCAGGGTAGCATGGGTTTACAGCAACCCAGGGTAGCATGGGTTTACAGCAACCCAGGGTAGCATGGGTTTACAGCAACATAGGGTAGAATGGGTTTACAGCAACCCAGGGTAGCATGGGTTTACAGCAACCCAGGGTAGCATGCGTTTACAACAACCCAGGGTAGCATGGGTTTACAGCAACCCAGAGTAGCATGGGTTTACAGCAACCCAGAGTAGCATGGGTTTACAGCAACCCAGGGTAGCATGGGTTTACAGCAACCCAGAATAGCATGGGTTTAAAGCAACCAAGGGTAGCATGGGTTTACAGCAACCCAGGGTAGCATGGGTTTACAGCAACCCAGAATAGCATGGGTTTAAAGCAACCAAGGGTAGCAGGGGTTTACAGCAACCCAGGGTAGCATGGGGTTACAGAAACCCAGAGTAGCATGGGTTTACAGCAACCCAGAGTAGCATGGGCTTACAGCAACCCAGGGTAGCATGGGTTTACAGAAACCCAGAGTAGCATAGGTTTACAGTAACCCAGGGTAGCATGGGTTTACAGCAACCCAGGGTAGCATGGGTTTACAGAAACCCAGAGTAGCATGGGTTTACAGCAACCCAGAGTAGCATGGGTTTACAGCAACCCAGAGTAGCATAGGTTTACAGCAACCCAGGGTAGCATGGGTTTACAGCAACCCAGAGTAGCATGGGTTTACAGCAACATAGAGTAGCATGGGTTTACAGCAACCCAGAGTAGCATGGGTTTACAGCAACCCAGAGTAGCATGGGTTTACAGCAACCCAGAGTAGCATGGGTTTACAGCAACCCAGAGTAGCAAGGGTTTACAGCAACCCAGAGTAGCATGGGTTTACAGCAACCCAGAGTAGCATGGGTTTACAGCAACCCAGAGTAGCATGGGCTTACAGCAACCTAGAGTAGCATGGGTTTACAGCAACCCAGAGTAGCATGGGTTTACAGCAACCCAGAGTAGCATGGGTTTACAGCAACCCAGAGTAGCATGGGTTTACAGCAACCCAGAGTAGCATGGGCTTACAGCAACCTAGAGTAGCATGGGTTTACAGCAACATAGAGTAGCATGGGTTTACAGCAACCCAGAGTAGCATGGGTTTACAGCAACCCAGGGTAGCATGGGTTTACAGCAACCCAGAGTAGCATGGGTTTACAGCAACCCAGGGTAGCATGGGTTTACAGCAACCCAGAGTAGCATGGGTTTACAGCAACCCAGAGTAGCATGGGTTTACAGCAACTCAGAGTAGCATGGGTTTACAGCAACCCAGAGTAGCATGGGTTTACAGCAACCCAGGGTAGCATGGGTTTACAGCAACTCAGAGTAGCATGGGTTTACAGCAACCCAGAGTAGCATGGGTTTACAGCAACCCAGAGTAGCATGGGTTTACAGCAACCCAGAGTAGCATGGGTTTACAGCAACCCAGAGTAGCATGGGTTTACAGCAACCCAGGGTAGCATGGGTTTAGAGCAACCCAGAGTAGCATGGGTTTACAGCAACCCAGGGTAGCATGGGCTTACAGCAACCCAGGGTAGCATGGGTTTACAGCAACCCAGGGTAGCATGGGTTTACAGCAACCCAGGGTAGCATGAGTTTACAGCAACCGAGAGTAGCATGGGTTTACAGCAACCCAGGATAGCATGGGTTTAGAGCAACCCAGGGCAGCATGGGTTTACAGCAACCAAGGGTAGCATGGGTTTACAGCAACCCAGGGTGGCATGGGTTAGGAGCAACCAAGGGTAGCATGGGTTAGAGCAACCCAGGGTAGCATGGGTTTAGAGGAACCAACGTTAGCATGGGTTTAGAGCAACCCAAGGAAGCATGGGTTTAGAGCAACCCAGGGCAGCATGGGTTTACAGCAACCCAGGGTAGCATGGGTTTAGAGCAACTGAGGGTAGCATGAGTTTACAGTAACTCAGGGCAGCATGGGTTTACAGCAACCAAAGGTAGTATGGGTTTAGACCAACCCAGGGTAGCATGGGTTTAGAGCAACCCAGGGCAACATGCCTTTACAGCAACCCAGGGCAGCATGGGTTTACAGCAACCCAGGGGAGCATGGGCTTTGAGCAACCCAGGGTAGCATGGGCTTTGAGCAACCCAGGGTAGCATGAGTTTAGAGCAACCCAGGGTAGCATGAGTTTAGAGCAACCCAGGGCAACATGAGTTTAGAGCAACCCAGGGCAGCATGGGTTTAGAACAGGTCGCTCCTGCCTCTCACAAGTACTGGACCACTATGACATGGTCTTGGATGGTCACTCCTGCCTCTCACAACTACTGGACCACTATGACATGGTCTTGGATGGTCGCTCCTGCCTCTCACAACTACTGGACGACTATGACATGTTCTTGGATGGTCGCTCCTGCCTCTCACAACTACTGGACCACTATAACATGGTCTTGGATGGTCGCTCCTGCCTCTCACAACTACTGGACGACTATGACATGTTCTTGAATGGTCGCTCCTGCCTCTCACAACTACTGGACGACTATGACATGTTCTTGGATGGTCGCTCCTGCCTCTCACAACTACTGGACCACTATGACATGGTCTTGGATGGTCGCTCCTACCTCTCACAACTACTGGACCACTATGACATGTTCTTGGATGGTCGCTCCTGCCTCTCACAACTACTGGACCACTATGACATGGTCTTGGATGGTCGCTCCTGCCTCTCACAACTACTGGATCACTATAACATGGGCTTGGATGGTCGCTCCTGCCTCTCACAACTACTGGACCACTATGACATGTTCTTGGATGGTCGCTCCTGCCTCTCACAACTACTGGACCACTATAACATGGTCTTGGATGGTCGCTCCTGCCTCTCACAACTACTGGGCCACTATAACATGGTCTTGGATGGTCGCTCCTGCCTCTCACAACTACTGGACCACTATGACATGGTCTGGGGTGCACTGGAGGGCAAACAGAATATAGATGTAGCATACGCAGATTTTGCGAAAGCCTTCGACAACTGTGATCGTGCGATCACTATGTACAACAGCAAGGGGCTTGGCAGATGGTGCAAAATGAATATACTAGGGGATAACGCAATAAGCGTATGGGGCCCAAGACTGTTCAACACCCTGCATTCATATAGAAGGGAGAATACTAACAGAACCCCCAGCTGTATTCAAGCTGGAACTTGATCAGCCGAGCTGTGGTTCGTATGTTGGACTGCGTGCGGCCAGCATTAACAGCCTGGTTGATCAGGCCCTGATCCCCCACGAGGCCTGGTCATGAGCCGGGCTGCGTGGCGTTAACACCCGGAACACCCTAGAGGTAAACTCCAGGTAGGTGGGTAGGATAACTGCTATCCTGTAAATTATAAACTAAGGATGGATAACAGTAGTCTGCAATGAGAGAGAGAGAGAGAGAGAGAGAGAGAGAGAGAGAGAGAGAGAGAGAGAGAGAGAGAGAGAGAGAGAGAGAGAGAGAGAAAGAGACCTGGACAAGGACACCTGGCTCACCTTAGTGGTGATGGGACCACCTTAATTGACACAGGCTGGGTGGACCCCCTAGCATGGTGCTCCCACACTCAGGTGTCCTGAGACGAGGGGCGAGGAAGGGTGAAAGGGGAGGGTGAGGATATATGGGAGGCATAAAGGAGAGGAAGTAGGTCTAAACAAGATGAGAGGGAGGGGGAGGGAGAGAGATAGAAGAGTATAGGAGTAATGGAAACAGTATGTTGAGAGTTCCTGGGATCATCACCCCCGCGCCTCGCTCTCATTTCAGTACTTCTATATTTAAAATATTATATACAGCCATAAGAAATAATAATCAACAAACAGGAGAGTAAACATTAAGTGTAAAGTAAAACTAAGAGTGTAAGACTTGCCAGCCATCTTACACGTTTATCAGAGACCAACAATAATACCAGAGAGCAAAACATTACCAGGTTCCCACTTAATACTTATACTACAAGACGGCAGTACCCCCTCCCCCTCCCCAATAATTACTGTGTATATTACTTGCCTGGCATGGGCCAGTAGGCCTCCTGCAGTGCTCATTCTTTCTTATGTTTTTATCTACCCATAGTGGTTTATCCTGATTGCTAAATACAGTAGGTTGATCCTCCTGCCTCTATTTGTAGATAAATGGTTCAGAGAACCCACTAGTTGCTAAATTAAACACATGTGTAACACTTGGGGAGTTTTATTATGGACACGTTACGCTACACAACGGCTTCATCAGTCCTATACAAAGAAGAATAGTGAACTTCAGAAGGAGTTTGAGGTAATCAGTCCCTCAGCCTGGAGTCCATCAATCTTTTTAAGACTGATAGACTAATTACACTGACCCCAGGCTGAGGGACTGATTACCTCAAACTCCTGATCTTCAACATTCTTCTTTGTAGTGCACTGATAAGTCCACTGTGTGGCGAAGCCTTGCCATAATAAACTTAACAAGTTTTGTACACGTGACTAACTTTCCTACCTGTTGTTGAGCCGCTGTCGCCTCCAGGGAGGTGCTGTCGCCTCCAGGGAGGTGCTGTCGCCTCCAGGGAGGTGCTGTCGCCTCCAGGGAGGTGCTGTCGCCTCCAGGGAGGTGCTGTCGCCTCCAGGGAGGTGCTGTCGCCTCCAGGGAGGTGCTGCCGCCTCCAGGGAGGTGCTGTCGCCTCCAGGGAGGTGCTGTCGCCTCCAGGGAGGTGCTGCCGCCTCCAGGGAGGTGCTGTCGCCTCCAGGGAGGTGCTGTCGCCTCCAGGGAGGTGCTGCCGCCTCCAGGGAGGTGCTGTCGCCTCCAGGGAGGTGCTGCCGCCTCCAGGGAGGTGCTGTCGCCTCCAGGGAGGTGCTGTCGCCTCCAGGGAGGTGCTGCCGCCTCCAGGGAGGTGCTGCCGCCTCCAGGGAGGTGCTGTCGCCTCCAGGGAGGTGCTGTCGCCTCCAGGGAGGTGCTGCCGCCTCCAGGGAGGTGCTGCCGCCTCCAGGGAGGTGCTGTCGCCTCCAGGGAGGTGCTGTCGCCTCCAGGGAGGTGCTGTCGCCTCCAGGGAGGTGCTGTCGCCTCCAGGGAGGTGCTGTCGCCTCCAGGGAGGTGCTGTCGCCTCCAGGGAGGTGCTGTCGCCTCCAGGGAGGTGCTGTCGCCTCCAGGGAGGTGCTGTCGCCTCCAGGGAGGTGCTGTCGCCTCCAGGGAGGTGCTGTCGCCTCCAGGGAGGTGCTGTCGCCTCCAGGGAGGTGCTGCCGCCTCCAGGGAGGTGCTGTCGCCTCCAGGGAGGTGCTGTCGCCTCCAGGGAGGTGCTGTCGCCTCCAGGGAGGTGCTGTCGCCTCCAGGGAGGTGCTGCCGCCTCCAGGGAGGTGCTGTCGCCTCCAGGGAGGTGCTGCCGCCTCCAGGGAGGTGCTGCCGCCTCCAGGGAGGTGCTGTCGCCTCCAGGGAGGTGCTGTCGCCTCCAGGGAGGTGCTGTCGCCTCCAGGGAGGTGCTGTCGCCTCCAGGGAGGTGCTGTCGCCTCCAGGGAGGTGCTGCCGCCTCCAGGGAGGTGCTGCCGCCTCCAGGGAGGTGCTGTCGCCTCCAGGGAGGTGCTGCCGCCTCCAGGGAGGTGCTGCCGCCTCCAGGGAGGTGCTGCCGCCTCCAGGGAGGTGCTGTCGCCTCCAGGGAGGTGCTGCCGCCTCCAGGGAGGTGCTGCCGCCTCCAGGGAGGTGCTGCCGCCTCCAGGGAGGTGCTGCCGCCTCCAGGGAGGTGCTGCCGCCTCCAGGGAGGTGCTGTCGCCTCCAGGGAGGTGCTGCCGCCTCCAGGGAGGTGCTGTCGCCTCCAGGGAGGTGCTGTCGCCTCCAGGGAGGTGCTGTCGCCTCCAGGGAGGTGCTGCCGCCTCCAGGGAGGTGCTGTCGCCTCCAGGGAGGTGCTGTCGCCTCCAGGGAGGTGCTGTCGCCTCCAGGGAGGTGCTGTCGCCTCCAGGGAGGTGCTGTCGCCTCCAGGGAGGTGCTGCCGCCTCCAGGGAGGTGCTGTCGCCTCCAGGGAGGTGCTGTCGCCTCCAGGGAGGTGCTGCCGCCTCCAGGGAGGTGCTGTCGCCTCCAGGGAGGTGCTGTCGCCTCCAGGGAGGTGCTGTCGCCTCCAGGGAGGTGCTGCCGCCTCCAGGGAGGTGCTGTCGCCTCCAGGGAGGTGCTGTCGCCTCCAGGGAGGTGCTGTCGCCTCCAGGGAGGTGCTGTCGCCTCCAGGGAGGTGCTGTCGCCTCCAGGGAGGTGCTGTCGCCTCCAGGGAGGTGCTGCCGCCTCCAGGGAGGTGCTGTCGCCTCCAGGGAGGTGCTGTCGCCTCCAGGGAGGTGCTGTCGCCTCCAGGGAGGTGCTGTCGCCTCCAGGGAGGTGCTGTCGCCTCCAGGGAGGTGCTGCCGCCTCCAGGGAGGTGCTGCCGCCTCCAGGGAGGTGCTGTCGCCTCCAGGGAGGTGCTGCCGCCTCCAGGGAGGTGCTGCCGCCTCCAGGGAGGTGCTGCCGCCTCCAGGGAGGTGCTGTCGCCTCCAGGGAGGTGCTGCCGCCTCCAGGGAGGTGCTGTCGCCTCCAGGGAGGTGCTGTCGCCTCCAGGGAGGTGCTGCCGCCTCCAGGGAGGTGCTGCCGCCTCCAGGGAGCTGCTGTCGCCTCCAGGGAGGTGCTGTCGCCTCCAGGGAGGTGCTGTCGCCTCCAGGGAGGTGCTGTCGCCTCCAGGGAGGTGATGCCGCCTCCAGGGAGGTGCTGTCGCCTCCAGGGAGGTGCTGTCGCCTCCAGGGAGGTGCTGCCGCCTCCAGGGAGGTGCTGCCGCCTCCAGGGAGGTGCTGTCGCCTCCAGGGAGGTGCTGCCGCCTCCAGGGAGGTGCTGTCGCCTCCAGGGAGGTGCTGTCGCCTCCAGGGAGGTGCTGTCGCCTCCAGGGAGGTGCTGCCGCCTCCAGGGAGGTGCTGTCGCCTCCAGGGAGGTGCTGTCGCCTCCAGGGAGGTGCTGTCGCCTCCAGGGAGGTGCTGTCGCCTCCAGGGAGGTGCTGCCGCCTCCAGGGAGGTGCTGTCGCCTCCAGGGAGGTGCTGTCGCCTCCAGGGAGGTGCTGTCGCCTCCAGGGAGGTGCTGCCGCCTCCAGGGAGGTGCTGCCGCCTCCAGGGAGGTGCTGCCGCCTCCAGGGAGGTGCTGCCGCCTCCAGGGAGGTGCTGCCGCCTCCAAAGAGGTGTCGCCTCCAGGGGGGTGCTGCCTCCAGGGAGGTGCTGCCGCCTCCAAAGAGGTGCTGTCCAGGGAGGTGCTGCCGCCTCCAGGGAGGTGCTGCCGCCTCCAGGGAGGTGCTGCCGCCTCCAGGGAGGTGCTGTCGCCTCCAGGGAGGTGCTGTCGCCTCCAGGGAGGTGCTGTCGCCTCCAGGGAGGTGCTGCCGCCTCCAGGGAGGTGCTGTCGGGAGGTGCTGTCTCCAGGGAGGTGCTGTCGCCTCCAGGGAGGTGCTGTCGCCTCCAGGGAGGTGCTGTCGCCTCCAGGGAGGTGCTGTCGCCTCCAGGGAGGTGCTGTCGCCTCCAGGGAGGTGCTGACGCCTCCAGGGAGGTGCTGTCTCCAGGGAGGTGCTGTCGCCTCCAGTCGCCTCCAGGGAGGTGCTGTCGCCTCCAGGGAGGTGCTGTCGCCTCCAGGGAGGTGCTGCCGCCTCCAGGGAGCTGCTGTCGCCTCCAGGGAGGTGCTGCCGCCTCCAGGGAGGTGCTGCCGCCTCCAGGGAGGTGCTGTCGCCTCCAGGGAGGTGCTGCCGCCTCCAGGGAGGTGCTGCCGCCTCCAGGGAGGTGCTGTCGCCTCCAGGGAGGTGCTGTCGCCTCCAGGGAGGTGCTGTCGCCTCCAGGGAGGTGCTGTCGCCTCCAGGGAGGTGCTGTCGCCTCCAGGGAGGTGCTGTCGCCTCCAGGGAGGTGCTGTCGCCTCCAGGGAGGTGCTGTCGCCTCCAGGGAGGTGCTTTCGCGTCCATGGAGGTGCTGTCGCCTCCAGGGAGGTGCTGTCGCCTCCAGGGAGGTGCTCCAGGGAGGTGCTGTCGCCTCCAGGGAGGTGCTGTCGCCTCCAGGGAGGTGCTGCCGCCTCCAGGGAGGTGCTGCCGCCTCCAGGGAGGTGCTGTCGCCTCCAGGGAGGTGCTGTCGCCTCCAGGGAGGTGCTGCCGCCTCCAGGGAGGTGCTGTCGCCTCCAGGGAGGTGCTGTCGCCTCCAGGGAGGTGCTGTCGCCTCCAGGGAGGTGCTGCCGCCTCCAGGGAGGTGCTGTCGCCTCCAGGGAGGTGCTGTCGCCTCCAGGGAGGTGCTGTCGCCTCCAGGGAGGTGCTGCCGCCTCCAGGGAGGTGCTGCCGCCTCCAGGGAGGTGCTGTCGCCTCCAGGGAGGTGCTGTCGCCTCCAGGGAGGTGCTGTCGCCTCCAGGGAGGTGCTGCCGCCTCCAGGGAGGTGCTGCCGCCTCCAGGGAGGTGCTGCCGCCTCCAGGGAGGTGCTGCCGCCTCCAGGGAGGTGCTGCTGCCTCCAGGGAGGTGCTGCCGCCTCCAGGGAGGTGCTGCCGCCTCCAAAGAGGCGCTGTCGCCTCCAGGGGGGTGCTGCCGCCTCCAAAGAGGTGCTGCCGCCTCCAAAGAGGTGCTGCCGCCTCCAGGGAGGTGCTGCCGCCTCCAGGGAGGTGCTGCCGCCTCCAGGGAGGTGCTGCCGCCTCCAGGGAGGTGCTGCCGCCTCCAGGGAGGTGCTGCCGCCTCCAGGGAGGTGATGCCGCCTCCAGGGAGGTGCTGCCACCTCCAGGGAGGAGCTGCCGCCTCCAGGGAGGTGCTGCCGCCTCCAGAAAGGTGCTGCCGCCTCCAGGGAGGTGCTGCCGCCTCCAGGGAGGTGCTGCCGCCTCCAGGGAGGTGCTGCCGCCTCCAGAAAGGTGCTGCCGCCTCCAGGGAGGTGCCGCCACCTCCAGGGAGGTGCTGCCACCTCCAGGGAGGTGCTGCCGCCTCCAGGGAGGAGCTGCCGCCTCCAGGGAGGTGCTGCCGCCTCCAGGGAGGTGCTGCCGCCTCCAGGGAGGTGCCGCCACCTCCAGCGAGGTGCTGCCACCTCCAGGGAGGTGCTGCCGCCTCCAGGGAGGAGCTGCCGCCTCCAGGGAGGTGCTGCCGCCTCCAGGGAGGTGCTGCCGCCTCCAGGGAGGTGCTGCCGCCTCCAGGGAGGTGCTGCCGCCTCCAGGGAGGAGCTGCCGCCTCCAGGGAGGTGCTGCCGCCTCCAGGGAGGTGCTGCCGCCTCCAGGGAGGTGCTGCCACCTCTAGGGAGGTGCTGCCGCCTCCAGGGAGGTGCTGCCGCCTCCAGGGAGGTGCCGCCACCTCCAGGGAGGTGCTGCCACCTCCAGGGAGGTGCCGCCACCTCTAGGGAGGTGCTGCCGCCTCCAGGGAGGTGCTGCCGCCTCTAGGGAGGTGCCACCACCTCCAGGGAGGTGCTTCCACCTCCAGGGAGGTGCCGCCACCTCCCTGGAGGTGCCGCCACCTCCAGGGAGGTGCTGCCACCTCCAGGGAGGTGCTGCCGCCTCCAGGGAGGTGCCGCCACCTCCAGGGAGGTGCTGCCGCCTCTAGGGAGGTGCCACCACCTCCAGGGAGGTGCTTCCACCTCCAGGGAGGTGCTGCCACCTCCAGGGAGGTGCTGCCGCCTCCAGGGAGGTGCCACCACCTCCAGGGAGGTGCCACCACCTCCAGGGAGGTGCCGCCATCTCCAGGGAGGTGCAGCCACCGCCATCTCCAGGGAGGTGCCGCCACCTCCAGGGAGGTGCCACCACCTCCAGGGAGGTGCCGCCATCTCCAGGGAGGTGCCACCACCTCCAGGGAGGTGCCACCACCTCCAGGGAGGTGCCACCACCTCCAGGGAGGTGCCGCCATCTCCAGGGAGGTGCAGCCACCGCCATCTCCAGGGAGGTGCCACCACCTCCAGGGAGGTGCCACCACCTCCAGGGAGGTGCCGCCATCTCCAGGGAGGTGCAGCCACCACCACCTCCAGGGAGGTGCCACCACCTCCAGGGAGGTGCCACCACCTCCAGGGAGGTGCCGCCATCTCCAGGGAGGTGCAGCCACCACCACCTCCAGGGAGGTGCCACCACCTCCAGGGAGGTACCGCCACCTCCAGGGAGGTGCCGCCACCTCCAGGGAGGTGCCGCCACCTCCAGGGAGGTACCGCCACCTCCAGGGAGGTACCGCCACCTCCAG
This sequence comes from Cherax quadricarinatus, assembly GCF_038502225.1. Taxonomy (NCBI): domain Eukaryota; kingdom Metazoa; phylum Arthropoda; class Malacostraca; order Decapoda; family Parastacidae; genus Cherax; species Cherax quadricarinatus. The sequence continues at coordinate 70,008,590 of NC_091296.1, read as the reverse complement.
GGAGGTGCCACCACCTCCAGGGAGGTGCCGCCACCTCCAGGGAGGTGCCGCCACCTCACACAACTCTAAACATTGTATCTGACCTGCTAAAAACTTCATTAAAAACCAGGATTTTGTATTTGTTGCCAAGTTTAACACCTCCTAAGTCTTTTACAAAAAAAAAAAAAAGAGACAGTATTTGTTTGTATTTTTGTTGTACGTGATCAGGGCTCACAGGTCCTGGATGTGAGACAATGTTTGTTGTACGTGATCAGGGCTCACAGGTCCTGGATGTGAGAGAATGTTTGTTGTACGTGAATGTTTGTTGTACGTGATCAGGGCTCACAGGTTGTAGACAATGTTTGTTGTACGTGGTGAATGTTTGTTGTACGTCAGGGCTCACAGGTCCTGGATGTGAGAGAATGTTTGTTGTACGTGATCAGGGCTCACAGGTCCTGGATGTGAGACAATGTTTGTTGTACGTGATCAGGGCTCACAGGTCCTGGATGTGAGACAATGTTTGTTGTACGTGATCAGGGCTCACAGGTCCTGGATGTGAGAGAATGTTTGTTGTACGTGATCAGGGCTCACAGGTCCTGGATGTGAGACAATGTTTGTTGTACGTGATCAGGGCTCACAGGTCCTGGATGTGAGAGAATGTTTGTTGTACGTGATCAGGGCTCACAGGTTGTACGTGATCAGGGCTCACAGGTCCTGGATGTGAGAGAATGTTTGTTGTACGTGATCAGGGCTCACAGGTCCTGGATGTGAGACAATGTTTGTTGTACGTGATCAGGGCTCACAGGTCCTGGATGTGAGACAATGTTTGTTGTACGTGATCAGGGCTCACAGGTCCTGGATATGAGAGAATGAGAGAATGTTTGTTGTACGTGATCAGGGCTCACAGGTTGTACGTGATCAGGGCTCACAGGTCCTGGATGTGAGAGAATGTTTGTTGTACGTGATCAGGGCTCACAGGTCCTGGATGTGAGACAATGTTTGTTGTACGTGATCAGGGCTCACAGGTCCTGGATGTGAGAGAATGTTTGTTGTACGTGATCAGGGCTCACAGGTCCTGGATGTGAGACAATGTTTGTTGTACGTGATCAGGGCTCACAGGTCCTGGATGTGAGACAATGTTTGTTGTACGTGATCAGGGCTCACAGGTCCTGGATGTGAGACAATGTTTGTTGTACGTGATCAGGGCTCACAGGTTGTACGTGATCAGGGCTCACAGGTCCTGGATGTGAGACAATGTTTGTTGTACGTGATCAGGGCTCACAGGTCCTGGATGTGAGACAATGTTTGTTGTACGTGATCAGGGCTCACAGGTCCTGGATGTGAGAGAATGTTTGTTGTACGTGATCAGGGCTCACAGGTCCTGGATGTGAGACAATGTTTGTTGTACGTGATCAGGGCTCACAGGTCCTGGATGTGAGACAATGTTTGTTGTACGTGATCAGGGCTCACAGGTCCTGGATGTGAGACAATGTTTGTTGTACGTGATCAGGGCTCACAGGTTGTACGTGATCAGGGCTCACAGGTCCTGGATGTGAGACAATGTTTGTTGTACGTGATCAGGGCTCACAGGTCCTGGCTATAGTCTTATCACTCACTCTCACTTCCTGCCACTAAAAACAAAATCTCGCGGGTGTGTATGTTCACCTGACTAAATTGG
>NC_091296.1:70001933-70004433 GCF_038502225.1 Cherax quadricarinatus | reverse complement strand
ACCTGGAGCCACATGGGGGTCCCGAAACATGGAGAGCCAGGATGTTGGACGTGGTGCTGGAAAACCTCATGCACCAACATGTTAAGGACACTACCAGAGTGAGAGGGGAGGATGAACCAGCAAGATTGGACCTTGTGTTCATCCTGGGCAGCTCAGATATTGAGGACATCAAGTATGAGAGTCCCCTAGGAGCTAGCGACCACGTGGTTCTGTGCTTTGAATACATAGTAGAGCTGCAAGTGGAGAGAATAACAGGAGTTGAATGGGAAAAGCCTGACTATAAAAGAGGGGACTACATAGGGTTGAAGAACTTCCTGCGGGAGGTCCAGTGGGACAGAGAACTGGCAGGAAAGCCAGTAAATGAAATGATGGAATATGTAACAAAATGCAAGGAGGCAGTGGAAAGGTTTATTCCCAAGGGCAACAGTAACAACGGGAAGACCAGAACGAGCCCCTGGTTTACCCGACGGTGTAAGGAGGCAAAAACAAAGTGCAATAGAGAATGGAAAAAGTACAGAAGGCAGAGAACACACGAAAATAGGGAGATCAGTCGCAGAGCCAGGAATGAGTACGCACAGGTAAGGAGGGAGGCCCAGCAACAGTATGAAAATGACATAGCATCGAGAATCAAGACTGACCCGAAACTGTTGTATAGCCACATCAGGAGGAAGACAACAGTCAAAGACCAGGTGATCAGATTAAGGACAGAAGGTGGAGAACTCACAAGAAATGATCAGGAGGTGTGTGAGGAGCTGAACAGGAGATTTAAGGAAGTTTTTACAGTAGAGACAGGAAGAGCTGTGGGAAGACAGCACAGAAGGGAACATCAAGAGGGAATATACCAACAAGTGTTGGATGACATACAAACAACTGAGGAGGAGGTGAAGAAGCTCTTAAGTGACCTTGACACCTCAAAGGCGATGGGACCGGACAACATCTCCCCATGGGTCCTTAGAGAAGGAGCAGAGATGCTGTGCGTGCCTCTAACCACAATCTTCAACACATCCCTTGAAACTGGGCAACTACCTGAGAAATGGAAGACAGCTAATGTAGTCCCCATATTTAAGAAAGGAAACAGAAATGAGGCACTAAACTACAGACCTGTGTCTCTGACATGTATTGTGTGCAAAGTCATGGAGAAGATTATCAGGAGGAGAGTGGTCGAACACCTGGAAAGGAACAAGATTATAATTGAAAACCAGCATGGGTTCATGGAAGGCAAATCTTGTATCACAAACCTCCTGGAGTTTTATGACAAGGTAACAGAAGTAAGACACGAGAGAGAGGGGTGGGTAGATTGCATTTTCCTAGACTGCAGGAAGGCCTTTGACACAGTTCCCCACAAGATATTAGTGCAGAAGCTGGAGGATCAGACGCACGTAAAAGGGAGGGCACTGCAATGGATAAGGGAATACCTGACAGGGAGGCAGCAACGAGTCATGGTACGTGAAGTGGTATCACAGTGGGCGCCTGTTACGAGCGGGGTCCCACAGGGGTCAGTTCTAGGACCAGTGCTATTTTTGATATATGTGAACGACATGATGGAAGGAATAGACTTTGAGGTGTCCCTGTTCGCAGATGACGTGAAGTTGATGAGAAGAATTAAATCGGACGAGGATGAGGCAGGACTGCAAAGAGACCTGGACAGTCTGGACATGTGGTCCAGCAACTGGCTTCTCGAATTCAATCCAGCCAAATGCAAAGTCACGAAGATTGGGGAGGGGCAAAGAAGACCGCAGACAGAGTATAGGCTAGGTGGACAAAGACTACAGACCTCAGGGAGAAAGACCTTGGGGTGACCATAACACCGAGCACATCACCGGAGGCACACATCAACCAAATAACCGCTGCAGCATACGGGCGCCTGGCAAACCTGAGAATAGCGTTCCGATACCTTAATAAGGAATCGTTCAAGACACTGTACACTGTGTATGTTAGGTCCATACTGGAGTATGCAGCACCAGTTTGGAACCCACACCTGGTCAAGCACGTCAAGAAGTTAGAGAAAGTACAAAGGTTTGCAACAAGGCTAGTCCCAGAGCTCAAGGGAATGTCGTACGAGGAAAGGTTAAGGGAAATCGGACTGACGACACTGGAGGACAGAAGGGTCAGGGGAGACATGATAACGACATACAAGATACTGCGGGGAATAGACAAGGTGGACAGAGATAGGATGTTCCAGAGAGGGGACACAGGGACAAGGGGTCACAACTGGAAGCTGAAGACTCAGACGAGTCACAGGGACGTTAGGAAGTATTTCTTCAGTCATAGAGTTGTCAGCAAGTGGAATAGCCTAGCAAGTGAAGTAGTGGAGGCAGGAACCATACATAGTTTTAAGAAGAGGTATGACAAAGCTCAGGATGCAGAGAGAGAGAGGATCCAGTAGCGATCAGTGAAGAGGCGGGGCCAGGAGCTGAGTATCGACCCTTGCAACCACAATTAGGTGAGTACAATTAGGTGAGTACACACACACACACACACACACACACACACACACACA
>NC_091296.1:69946933-69999433 GCF_038502225.1 Cherax quadricarinatus | reverse complement strand
AGCGTGGCGTGGTACCACCAGATAGACACAGGTGAGAGCGTGGCGTGGTACCACCAGATAGACACAGGTGAGAGCGTGGCGTGGTACCACCAGATAGACACAGGTGAGAGCGTGGCGTGGTACCACCAGATAGACACAGGTGAGAGCGTGGCGTGGTACCACCAGATAGACACAGGTGAGAGCGTGGCGTGGTACCACCAGATACACACCCGCGTCTTTCCTTCCTGAACAATGATCTCTAATAAACAGAAACTAAAATATACTTTCCGTGTTTATATGTGAGGCTTATGTGTGGGCCCAGTGGCCTGGCTGGCACAGCTCTCGCTTCACACGCTGAAAGTCAGGATTCGATTCCCGGCAAGGGTGGAAACACTTGACGCGTTTCCTTACACCTGTTGTCCTGTTCACTTAACAGGTAGGTACCTGGGTGTTAATCGACTGATGTGGGTTGCATCCTGGCGTACAAGGTTATCCTGGTTGGCTAACCCTCCGGGGTTAAAAATCCGAACAGACTCCTATCTTACTCCAACAAGACAACTTTTAATATACAGCTGCCTTAACCTGAAGAACTTTTTTCGTCGAGGGTCACCGCCCCCTCCTCCCCCTCCCTCAGTACCCACAATGCTCGTCCCATACACTGCATGTCTTTATTACTTACAATGTTTGTTAGACAATGTCTAACGAGGCCCGGGCCGCGGGGGCCCTGACCACCGCAACACCTCCAGGAAGATATATTTTTACCCACAGTGTTCCTGGTGTGGAACCCGAAGATCTGCTTCTCCACCTCTCTATCAGCCCTCCTGATACAGGCTAATTAATAAATCAATAAATAAATAAATATATATATATATATATATATATATATATATATATATATATATATATATATATATATATATATATATATATATATATATAATGGGGGGTAGCAGAAACGTGTGTTATGGTACTTACCATAGTGGAACATGAGAGAGGGGTGGTGAGACGGGTGGGGCGGCAGGAGGGAGGACGGGGTGCCGGGGATGGGCGGCGGGGGCGCCTGGGGGTCACTGAGTGACGACCCCTGCAAGGAGGGGGGCGCACCCCCCAGCAGCGAGGGCACGGAACCCACCCCGAGACCCCCATAGCGGTGGTAGTCCATCACTAGAGGGCAGCAGCAAGCAGGCCAAACCCCCCTAGGCAAGCTTCTTCAAGCGGCTTCTGCTGCTGCTGCTGCTGCTCCTACTCCTGCTGCTGTTTCTGTTGCTACTGCTGCTTCGTCGGTGTAGGGGACGAGGAGGGTCCTCTGAGGAACTCCAGCACTGGTCCCCAGCACCAAAAGCACAATATATTCCTACACCATTGTAAATACAGATGGTTTTCCTCTCTCCCTCCCCCACACAACACTCCTCACAACACTCACTTTTTTTCCTCTCTGCTTTTCACTGTATGGCAGTGGGCGCGGGCAGGGTATAGCACTAGCTGACCCCTGGGCACGCCCACGCCACTCTGTATGTTGGTGGGCGCGGGCGGGGCTGGTGTATGGCACTAGCTGGCCCCTGGGCACGCCCACGCCCACAGCAGCAGGGTGGCAGGCAGCGGACACCACCACAGCAACACTACTGGTAGGTCCCTCACTCACATGACTAAAACCTGTCCAAAAGAAAGAAAACATAATTACTTTATATAAACAACAAACTTGTAAACATAGCATAGACACACAACAAACATGTAAACACAACAAACACAACATATACACGAACACACAACAAACACAACATATACACGAACACACAACAAACACAACATATACACGAACACACAACAAACACAACATATACACGAACACACAACAAACACAACATATACACGAACACACAACAAACACAACATATACACGAACACACAACAAACACAACATATACACGAACACACAACAAACACAACATATACACGAACACACAACAAACACAACATATACACGAACACACAACAAACACAACATATACACGAACACACAACAAACACAACATATACACGAACACACAACAAACACAACATACACATAAACACAGCCAACAAACACAACATACACATAAACACAGCCAACAAACACAACATACACATAAACACAGCCAACAAACACAACATACACATAAACACAGCCAACAAACACAACATACACATAAACACAGCCAACAAACACAACATACACATAAACACAGCCAACAAACAACATACACATAAACACAGCCAACAAACACAACATACACATAAACACAGCCAACAAACACAACATACACATAAACACAGCCAACAAACAACATACACATAAACACAGCCAACAAACAACATACACATAAACACAGCCAACAAACACAACATACACATAAACACAGCCAACAAACAACATACACATAAACACAGCCAACAAACACAACATACACATAAACACAGCCAACAAACAACATACACATAAACACAGCCAACAAACAACATACACATAAACACAGCCAACAAACACAACATACACATAAACACAGCCAACAAACAACATACACATAAACACAGCCAACAAACACAACATACACATAAACACAGCCAACAAACACAACATACACATAAACACAGCCAACAAACAACATACACATAAACACAGCCAACAAACACAACATACACATAAACACAGCCAACAAACACAACATACACATAAACACAGCCAACAAACACAACATACACATAAACACAGCCAACAAACATACACATAAACACAGCCAACAAACACAACATACACATAAACACAGCCAACAAACACAACATACACATAAACACAGCCAACAAACACAACATACATATAAACACAGCCAACAAACACAACATACACATAAACACAGCCAACAAACACAACATACACATAAACACAGCCAACAAACACAACATACACATAAACACAGCCAACAAACACAACATACACATAAACACAGCCAACAAACACAACATACACATAAACACAGCCAACAAACACAACATACACATAAACACAGCCAACAAACACAACATACACATAAACACAGCCAACAAACAACATACACATAAACACAGCCAACAAACACAACATACACATAAACACAGCCAACAAACACAACATACACATAAACACAGCCAACAAACAACAACCATGATCTGCAGTTTCAAGAATTTTTTTTTTAAACTCCCGCAGCCCTGCTAGGCTTTTCTGGTGCATGTCTGGTCAACCAGGCTGTTGCTGTCATAGGTAGTCAAGAGTACGTTGTACTCTTCTCTACCTATGACAGCTAGCGCAGAGTAAAGAGGACAGGTTGTTTGCTGGCAAACAATGAGAAGGGGGAGAAAAAAAGAGGAGCTGCAAACAAAGCAAAGAGAGGAGGTGCCAAGCGTGGCTTGAAGGGACGCCAGCCGAGCCACTCCGCCGGTATCTATTTGTCTAGTAAATTAAGCAAGGACGGACACACATACACAGACAACCAGAGTAGATCTGATACCATCATGCACGCACATGAACACACACACACGTACCCCTCGTAAACGCACACGAACACGCACACGTAGCAGTACAAAAGTTAGTTTAACACGGAGAGGAGCAAGAGGAAAGATGGAAGAAGCAAGAGGAAGAAGTGCGATTAAGACAAAATAATCTGAATTTGAAAATGGTGAAATTTTTAAAGAAGACTAAGATTAATAAGATTAAGAAGGGCATGGATGAAGAGGAAGAGGAGGAGGAGCAAGAGGAAAGACGACGAAGAAGAAAGTGGGATGGACTGCACATCAATCAGGTTTCATGAAGGATGCAAGATTAAGGAGGTGAGTAGTATTTACTAGCACTGACTGACCAATAGTGAGGCAGAGTAGTATTTACAAGCACTGACTGACCAATAGTGAGGCAGAGTAGTATTTGCTAGCACTGACTGACCAATAGTGAGGCAGAGTAGTATTTACAAGCACTGACTGACCAATAGTGAGGCAGAGTGGTATTTACTAGCACTGACTGACCAATAGTGAGGCAGAGTGGTATTTGCTAGCACTGACTGACCAATAGTGAGGCAGAGTGGTATTTACAAGCACTGACTGACCAATAGTGAGGCAGAGTGGTATTTACTAGCACTGACTGACCAATAGTGAGGCAGAGTGGTATTTGCTAGCACTGACTGACCAATAGTGAGGCAGAGTAGTATTTACTAGCACTGACTGACCAATAGTGAGGCAGAGTAGTATTTACTAGCACTGACTGACCAATAGTGAGGCAGAGTAGTATTTACAAGCACTGACTGACCAATAGTGAGGCAGAGTGGTATTTGCTAGCACTGACTGACCAATAGTGAGGCAGAGTAGTATTTACTAGCACTGACTGACCAATAGTGAGGCAGAGTAGTATTTACTAGCACTGACTGACCAATAGTGAGGCAGAGTAGTATTTACTAGCACTGACTGACCAATAGTGAGGCAGAGTGGTATTTGCTAGCACTGACTGACCAATAGTGAGGCAGAGTGGTATTTGCTAGCACTGACTGACCAATAGTGAGGCAGAGTGGTATTTGCTAGTACTGACTGACCAATAGTGAGGCAGAGTGGTATTTGCTAGCACTGACTGACCAATAGTGAGGCAGAGTGGTATTTGCTAGCACTGACTGACCAATAGTGAGGCAGAGTGGTATTTGCTAGTACTGACTGACAAATAGTGAGGCTGAGTGGTATTTGCTAGCACTGACTGACCAATAGTGAGGCAGAGTGGTATTTGCTAGCACTGACTGACCAATAGTGAGGCAGAGTGGTATTTGCTAGTACTGACTGACCAATAGTGAGGCTGAGTGGTATTTGCTAGCACTGACTGACCAATAGTGAGGCAGAGTGGTATTTGCTAGCACTGACTGACCAATAGTGAGGCAGAGTGGTATTTGCTAGTACTGACTGACAAATAGTGAGGCTGAGTGGTATTTGCTAGTACTGACTGACCAATAGTGAGGCAGAGTGGTATTTGCTAGTACTGAGTGACCAATAGTGAGGCTGAGTGGTATTTGCTAGCACTGACTGACCAATAGTGAGGCAGAGTGGTATTTGCTAGTACTGACTGACCAATAGTGAGGCAGAGTGGTATTTACTAGCACTGAATGACCAATAGTGAGGCAGAGTGGTATTTGCTAGTACTGACTGACCAATAGTGAGGCAGAGTGGTATTTGCTAGCACTGACTGACCAATAGTGAGGCAGAGTGGTATTTGCTAGTACTGACTGACCAATAGTGAGGCAGAGTGGTATTTGCTAGCACTGACTGACCAATAGTGAGGCAGAGTGGTATTTACTAGCACTGACTGACCAATAGTGAGGCAGAGTGGTATTTACTAGCACTGACTGACCAATAGTGAGGCAGAGCGGTATTTACTAGTACTGACTGACCAAAAGTGAGGCAGAGTGGTACTTACTAGCACTGACTGACCAATAGTGAGGCAGAGTGGTACTTACTAGCACTGACTGACCAATAGTGAGGCAGAGTGGTATTTATTACCACTGACTGACCAATAGTGAGGCAGAGTGGTACTTACTAGCACTGACTGACCAATAGTGAGGCAGAGCGGTATTTACTAGTACTGACTGACCAAAAGTGAGGCAGAGTGGTATTTACTAGCACTGACTGACCAATAGTGAGGCAGAGCGGTATTTACTAGTACTGACTGACCAAAAGTGAGGCAGAGTGGTACTTACTAGCACTGACTGACCAATAGTGAGGCAGAGTGGTACTTACTAGCACTGACTGACCAATAGTGAGGCAGAGCGGTATTTACTAGTACTGACTGACCAAAAGTGAGGCAGAGTGGTACTTACTAGCACTGACTGACCAATAGTGAGGCAGAGTGGTACTTACTAGCACTGACTGACCAATAGTGAGGCAGAGTGGTACTTACTAGCACTGACTGACCAATAGTGAGGCAGAGTGGTACTTACTAGCACTGACTGACCAATAGTGAGGCAGAGTGGTACTTACTAGCACTGACTGACCAATAGTGAGGCAGAGTGGTACTTACTAGCACTGACTGACCAATAGTGAGGCAGAGTGGTACTTACTAGCACTGACTGACCAATAGTGAGGCAGAGTGGTACTTACTAGCACTGACTGACCAATAGTGAGGCAGAGTGGTATTTATTACCACTGACTGACCAATAGTGAGGCAGAGTGGTACTTACTAGCACTGACTGACCAATAGTGAGGCAGAGTGGTATTTATTACCACTGACTGACCAATAGTGAGGCAGAGTGGTACTTACTAGCACTGACTGACCAATAGTGAGGCAGAGTGGTATTTACTAGCACTGACTGACCAATAATATGTCAGGTTCGCTGGCTAAGTCATTCCTCGATAATTACTTGTTTTATAGGACGACTCACAACCGAAACCCCCGGGTACCATTCCCGGGGGAGGTGAGAAGTATGGGCGAGTCCCCTTACACCTGCTGCCCTGCTTGCCTAGCAGCAGAGGTGTCAAAAATAGGTTGTTGTGGGTTGCATGGTAGATAAGATAACGTTATGACCTTTATTGAGATAAGCACCATTACTTGTGATCGATTCGAAGGTCATCACCACCACGGCCGGCTCCCAGACCAAGCCTGTCTGTTGACAGCCTGGTCAATGGCGTTTACTGTCATGCAGCCCGGCTGATCAGGAAATTGTTTCAGGAGGCCAATGAGCTCACTGAAGCTCTTTTAACAATGTCTACAGCTTCAAACACCTTGATTAAAAACTTCATAATATTTATCAGGTAAGGAGGCGCCTGTGTGAAGCCTCGTTGACTCATTCATCAAGTTAGGTTCAGAGAGACTTCACACTGCATCTGAGGTTGAGGTAAACACCCAAAGTTACAGAATAAACTTCCACTGAGACAACGTTTGCCTTCATAATGTTCTACACAAATAACCCGCACACAGGAGGAGCTTACGACGACGTTTCGGTCCGACTTGGACCATTTATTAAGTCGGGTTATTAGTGTATTGCTCCAGTCACGGTATTGTGCCTTTATCTTCTTAATAAAACTATAACCAAGCGAAACGCTGTCCCAAAAAGCTTTCGATTCTTTAACAGTGTTAAGTAGTACCTCTGTCTGATAATGTATCTGAAGTTAATGACTATAAAACCTTCAGCACTGAAAAAGGTGCTTCAGCATCGTTATTTTCACAGTTTATGGTCATTTTTGTTTGGTTAAAGTTGACAGCGAGTGAATAATGTGTTGTGAGAGCAGCGGCAACAATGGTGGGGCAAAATGTCGTCTTGATAATCTTCAGCATTACTGTTTGTCAAGTGACCAGGGTGATGACAGGTCACTCCAGTCAACACAAGTTAGTACCTATATTTTAGTTATTCACCTACCTCCCTCCCTCCCCCCCTCTCTCTCTCTCGCACAACCCTTCTTTTTCATGTCCCTCTCCATTTCAATTCTCCTCTTGTTTGTATTTCATTTATATTTCTCTCTCTCTCTCTCATTGCTCTCTCTCTCTATAATGGTTCTCTCCCTCATTCATCCACTTCTTCCTTCATCTTGCCTTGCCAACCTCTTTCCTTCTCCTCCCTCTGCCACACATTCCACCTCCCTGCCCTGCCACCCCTGCCTCTGCCACCCCTGCCTCTGCCACCCCTGCCGTGGCCACCCCTGCCTCTGTCACCCCTGCCGTGGCCACGTCTGCCTACTAATCTCTATTTGGCAGTCATTCCTCTTCAGCTTCCCAGGTGGCCTCTAACCTCCCTTACTACTGAAATTATTATTCTTAACTCCCTCCTCCCTCCCTCTCTCCTCTATCTCCCTCCTTTTTTCCCTTTCCTCTCTTCCTTTTTATTCCCCATTCTTCCTTTTTTCTACCCTCCTCTCTCCCCCTTCCATCGTTTTTTTTTTTACACAGGGTTTGACAAGGTTAAGGATCCCTAGCTTTATTGACAAGCTATTTACAGGTTAAGGATTCCTAACTTTATTGGCAAGCTAAGAGCTGTTACCTACATCAGCTCATTTGAAAGCATTTTTATTGTTATGAGACATACACGTAGGGAACAGGATGAAGTTGGAGCCATCTGTGGGCCAGCATTTTCATTTGATCAACTGACTTTATCTCGTTGACATCATTATGCGAATGTGTTCCATACTCGAGTCATCCTGGGTATATATGATCTCAGATGGAGTGATGTTCTGGAGAAGGGTACAGCCAGAGTGAAGTTGCTGCTTTCTGCCCGTCTTGTGGCATAAAAGCTTGTTTCACGCTGTCCTCGAAGTGGATCCAAGTGTGGTGCTTTGCCAATATTGGCCTATCTCCCTTTCACTCTCCCTACCTCCACCTTTAAGTTATCTACCTCCTTCCCTCCCTCTAACCTCTACCTCCTACCCTCTCTTACATATCTCCATCCCTCCTTGTAGCTCCCTCCCATTCTCTTCTACCTCTATTCTCCCCCCCCTCCCTCCCACTAGAAGCTCCTCACAACGGTGGAAATCAACATCAACTCCGCGAAGAATCATGAAATAGGATCTGGTTCCCCGCCACCGTTATACTGCCTCCCTTAACCACCATACTCCCTACCTGGAGGGTATTCCGGGGGTCAACGCCCCCGGAATATCCGGTTCATGACCAGGCCTCCCGGTGGATCAGGGCCTGATCAACCAGGCTGCTACTGCTGGCTGCACGTAGTCCAACGTAGGAACCACAGCCCTGCTTGTCAGGTACTGACTTAAAGTATCTGTCCAGCTAATTCTTGAAGACAGCCAGGGGTCTATTAGTAATTCCCCTTATGTATGATGAGAGGCAGCTGAAGAGTCTTGGGCACCTGACACTTATTGTGGTGTCTCTTAGCGTATTCACGGCGCCCCTGATTTTCATTGGGTGGATGTTGCACCGCTTGTTGAGTCTTTTGCATTCATGGAGAGTGATTTTCGTGTGTAAATTTGGTACTAATTCCCCTAGGATTTTCAAAGTGTATATTATCGTGCATCTTTCTCGCCTGTATTTCAGGGAATATAACCGTTCCCAGTAATTTAAGTGTTTTATTGTACTTAAGCAGTATTCCATCCCAGAGAGAACAAGCGATTTGAAGAGAATCATCACTGGCCTGGTGTCCCTAGTTTTGAAGGTTCTCATTATCCATCCTATCATTTTTCTCGCAGATATGGTAGATACATTGTTGTGATCTTCGAAAATGAGATCTTCTGACATTATCACTCCCAGGTCCTTCACACTAGTTTTTCCCTCTATTGTGTGGTTGGAATTTGTTTTATACTCTGATATAATTTTAATTTCCGAAAGTTTTCTATATCGGAGTAATTGAAATTTTTCTTCACTGAACTTCATATTGTTTTCTGTGACCCATTTAAAGATCTGGTGGTGTCTGTTGTTATGACTGTGGGATGACCCCACGTGTCTAGGCTCCCTCTCCATAGCACACTTAATAAGGCACATAAAAGGGGTTTCTTGCAGTTGTTAATGAACACAGAGTTCCACGAGTCTTGGCCTGAGACAGAGTGCATGGGCATGATATATGATAGATTATGATATATCTCTCTCGCCTGTGCTCCAGTGAGTACAAGTCAAGTGATTCCAAGCGCTCCCAGTAGTTAAGGTGCTTGATGGAACTTATACGTACAGTAAAGGTTCTCTGTACATTCTCTAGAGCTGCAATTTCACCTGCCTTGAATGGGGATGTTAATGTACAGCAGTATTCCAGCCTAGAGAGAACAAGTGGTTTAAAAAGGATCATCATTGGCTTAGCATCTCTTGTCTTGAATGTTCTCATTATCCATCCTATCAGTTTCCTCGCAGATGTGATAGTGGCATTGTTGTGGTCCTTGAAGGTGAGAACTTCGGACATTACCACACCCAGGTCCCTCACATTACTTTCCCGCTCTATTGTGTGATTAGTTTGTAGTATACTCGGTTCTAGTTATTATTTCTTCCAGTTTTCCATAACGGAGTAGTTGGAATTTGTCTTCACTGAACATCATATTGTTCTCTGTTGCCCATTGGAAAATTTGGTTTATATCTTCTTGGAGCTTTGCCGTGTCCTCAATGGATGACACTCTCATGCAGATCCTAGTATCGTCTGCGAAATATGTTACGGTGCTATGGTTTACATCTCTGTCTATGTCTGATATGAGAATAAGGAACAGGATAGGTGCGAGTACTGTGCCTTGTGGAACAGAGCTCTTCACTATATCAGCATCTGATTTAACTGTTTACTACTACTCTTTGTGTTCGATTGGTTAGAAAGTTGAAATCCATCTGCCTACTTTGCCAGTTACCCCTTTAACACGCATTTTGTGTGCTATTACACCATGATCACACTTGTCAAAGGCTTTTGCAAAATCTGTGTATACTACATCTGCATTCTGTTTTTTTTCCAGTGGTCCAATAGTTGCGAGAGGCAGGAGCGACCTGCTCTGAAACCATGTTGCCCTGGGTTGTGCAATTTTCGGGAGCCCAAGTGGTTTGCTATCCTGCTTCTTAGAACTCTTTCAAAGATTTTTATGATGTGGGACGTTGAAGCTATTGGTCTATAGTTCTTAGCTACTGCTTTGCTGCCACCTGTATGGAGTGGGGATATATCCGTTGTTTTCAGTGACTGGAATCTCACCTGTGTCTATGCTCCTTCTCTATAGCATACTCAGCCTGTGAGAGGGGTTTCTTGCAATTCTTAATGAACACAGAGTTCCACGAGTCTGGGCCTGGGGCTGAGTGCATGGGCATGTCGTCAATGGCTTTCTCAAAGTCTAGTGGAGTTTGGGTTATGTCAAAAATTTGAAATACATTGGCAGAGTTTTGAGGCTCATTCATGAAAAAATAATTTACACTGTCGACTTTTAGACTGAGTAAAGGCTCGCTAAACACAGTCATACTGAGACTCAATATCTCATTCATTTCCCCTCACCACCACCATACTCCCTTCACTCTTACACTCCCTCCACCTCACCACCACCATACTCCCTTCACTCTTACACTTCCTCCACCTCACCACCACCATACTCTCTTCACTCTTACACTCCCTCCACCTCACCACCACCATACTCCCTTCACTCTTACACTTCCTCCACCTCACCACCACCATACTCCCTTCACTCTTACACTCCCTCCACCTCACCACCACCATACTCCCCTCACTCTTACACTTCCTTCACCTCACCACCACCATACTCCCTTCACTCTTACACTTCCTCCACCTCACCACCACCATACTCCCTTCACTCTTACACTTCCTCCACCTCACCACCACCATACTCCCCTCACTCTTACACTTCCTCCACCTCACCACCACCACACTCCCTTCACTCTTACACTTCCTCCACCTCACCACCACCATACTCCCTTCACTCTTACACTTCCTCCACCTCACCACCACCATACTCCCCTCACTCTTACACTTCCTCCACCTCACCACCACCATACTCCCTTCACTCTTACACTTCCTCCACCTCACCACCACCATACTCCCCTCACTCTTACACTTCCTCCACCTCACCACCACCATACTCCCTTCACTCTTACATTTCCTCCACCTCACCACCACCATACTCCCCTCACTCTTACACTTCCTCCACATCACCACCACCATACTCTCTTCACTCTTACACTTCCTCCACCTCACCACCACCATACTCTCTTCACTCTTACACTTCCTCCACCTCACCACCACCATACTCTCTTCACTCTTACACTTCCTCCACCTCACCACCACCATACTCCCTTCACTCTTACACTTCCTCCACCTCACCACCACCATACTCTCTTCACTCTTACACTCCCTCCACCTCACCACCACCATACTCCCTTCACTCTTACACTTCCTCCACCTCACCACCACCATACTCCCTTCACTCTTACACTTCCTCCACCTCACCACCACCATACTCTCTTCACTCTTACACTTCCTCCACCTCACCACCACCATACTCCCTTCACTCTTACACTTCCTCCACCTCACCACCACCATACTCCCTTCACTCTTACACTCCCTCCACCTCACCACCACCATACTCCCTTCACTCTTACACTCCCTCCACCTACATACTCCCTTCACTCTTACACTCCCTCCACCTCACCACCACCATACTCCCTTCACTCTTACACTCCCTCCACCTCACCACCACCATACTCCCTTTACTCTTACACTCCCTCCACCTCACCACCACCATACTCCCTTCACTCTTACACTTCCTCCACCTCACCACCACCATACTCCCTTCACTCTTACACTCCCTCCACCTCACCACCACCATACTCCCTTCACTCTTACACTTACTCCACCTCACCACCACCATACTCCCTTCACTCTTACACTCCCTCCACCTCACCACCACCATACTCCCTTCACTCTTACACTTCCTCCACCTCACCACCACCATACTCCCTTCACTCTTACACTTCCTCCACCTCACCACCACCATACTCCCCTCACTCTTACACTCCCTCCACCTCACCACCACCATACTCCCTTCACTCTTACACTCCCTCCACCTCACCACCACCATACTCCCTTCACTCTTACACTTCCTCCACCTCACCACCACCATACTCCCTTCACTCTTACACTTCCTCCACCTCACCACCACCATACTCCCTTCACTCTTACACTTCCTCCACCTCACCACCACCATACTCCCTTCACTCTTACACTCCCTCCACCTCACCACCACCATACTCCCTTCACTCTTACACTTCCTCCACCTCACCACCACCATACTCCCTTCACTCTTACACTTCCTCCACCTCACCACCACCATACTCCCCTCACTCTTACACTCCCTCCACCTCACCACCACCATACTCCCTTCACTCTTACACTTCCTCCACCTCACCACCACCATACTCCCTTCACTCTTACACTTCCTCCACCTCACCACCACCATACTCCCTTCACTCTTACACTTCCTCCACCTCACCACCACCATACTCCCTTCACTCTTACACTCCCTCCACCTCACCACCACCATACTCCCTTCACTCTTACACTTCCTCCACCTCACCACCACCATACTCCCTTCACTCTTACACTCCCTCCACCTCACCACCACCATACTCCCCTCACTCTTACACTCCCTCCACCTCACCACCACCATACTCCCTTCACTCTTACACTCCCTCCACCTCACCACCACCATACTCCCTTCACTCTTACACTCCCTCCACCTCACCACCACCATACTCCCTTCACTCTTACACTTCCTCCACCTCACCACCACCATACTCCCTTCACTCTTACACTCCCTCCACCTCACCACCACCATACTCCCTTCACTCTTACACTCCCCCCCCACCACCATCATTCAACTCTTCTTGCCACAAACTTTATCTGTTTTGTAGCACTCCATTCCGTGCCCCTCCACTCCCACCCCTCCCATTCTCCTTCACCCCTCCCATTCTCCTTCACCCCTCCCATTCTCCTTCACCCCTCCCATTCACCCCCACCCCGCCCATTCTCCTTCACCCCTCCCATTCACACCCCACCCCTCCCATTCTCCTTCACCCCTCCCATTCACCCCCACCATTCCCATTCTCCTTCACCCCTCCCATTCACCCCACCCCTCCCATTCTCCCTCACCCCTCCCATTCACCCCCACCCCTCCCATTCACCCCACCCCTCATATTCTCCTTCACCCCTCCCATTCACCCCAACCCTCCCATTCTCCCTCACCCTTCCCATTCACCCCCACCCCTCCCGTTTAACATGTCGCTTTCTTGCACCCCTCCATCAACATACTGTCTGTCATGGGTCATCAATCACCAGTGCTCTCTCACTCTCTCTCTCTCTCTCTCTCTCTCTGTTGTGCTCTCACTTCTACTCTCTTCACATCTCCAGGGACCTCCACTCTCCCTCTCCCTATTTACCCTTAAAAGGTCCCTTGATCTACGCCTCTCCCTCCCTCCCTCCGTTCCATCACTCTCCAGCCCTCACACTCTCCCTCTTCTTACCTCTCACACTCTCCCTCCTTCATACTTTCAATCACACTCTCCCTACCTCCCTGGCTCTCCTCACTTCTTACTCTCCCTACCTCCCTGACTCTCTTCACTTCTCACTCTCCCTATCTCCCTGACTCTCCTCACCTCTCTCTCACTCTTCCTCCCGCACACTCCCTTCCTCCCACACTCTCCCTTCCTCCCACACACTCCCTCCCAAACTCTCCCTTCCTCCCACACACTTCCTTCCTCCCACACACTCCCTCCCTCCCACACACTCTCTTCCTCCCACACTCTTCCTTCCTCCCACACACTCCCTTCCTCCCACACTCTCTCTTCCTCCCACACACTTAATTCCTACCACACTCTCCCTTCCTCCCACACACTCCTTTCCTCCCACACTCTCTCTTCCACATACTCCCTTCCTCCCATACACTCCCTCCCTCCCACACTCTCACTTCCTCCCACGCATTTCCATACTCTCCCTTCCTCCCACACCCTCCCTCCCACACACTCCCTTCCTCCCACACTCTCCCTTCCTCCCACACTCTTCCTTCCTCCCACACACTCCCTCCCACACTCTCCCTCCCACACACTCCATTCCTCCCACACTCTCCCTTCCTCCCACACACTCCTTTCCTCCCACACTCTCTCTTCCACACACTCCCTTCCTCCCACACACTCCCTCCCTCCCACACTCTCACTTCCTCCCACACATTTCCATACTCTCCCTTCCTCCCACACTCTCCCTTCCTCCCACACACTCCCTCCCCCACACACACTCCCTCCCACACACACACTCCCTCCCACACTCTCCCAAGACCCTCCTCTTTAAGTCTCTGCTTCTCTTCTCCAATTATTTCTTACGTGTTTCTTTTATGTTCTTCCGCATCTCTTCCTCCTCATTCTTCCTCTCACCTTCCACCCTCTTCTGTTTTTTTTTTTTTAACTTTTTCTGACTCCTCCCTTTCATCAATTATTCTACTTACGGCATTTTCCAGTAATTTCTTCATCTCTCTCTCTCTCTCTCTCTCTCTCAATTTTGGCCAAGAAACATTACCTCTGTCATTTACGAGTGCGGGGCCAAGAGCTATGAATCGACCTGTGCAAACACAGCCAGGTAATGAGGGTGTCTACCCCCCAATGAAGGCATAAACCTGAGTGCAGCTCTGTGTATATAGGCCTCTGAGGTCCTCTTCAGAAGACAGGTTAACATCTGCTGCTACAAGAAGCTAACTGAACACATTCACCATCAACCCATCACCATCACCACCATCCACTCATCACCAACACCATCCACTCATCACCATCTTCACCATCCACCCATCACCATCTTCACCATCCACCCATCACCATTTTCACCATCCACTCATCACCATTTTCACCATCCACTCATCACCATCCATCCATCACCATCTTCACTATCCACCCATCACCATCTTCACCGTCCACCCATCACTATCTTCACCATCCACCCATCACCATCTTCACCATCCACCCATCACCATCTTCACCATCCACTCATCACTACCTTCACCATCCACCTATCACCATCATCACCATCCACCCATAACCACATTCACCATCCACCCATCATCATCACCATCTTCACAATCCACCCATCACCATCTTCACCATCCACCCATCACCATCTTCACCATTCACCCATCACCATCCACCCATCACCATCCACCCATCACCATCTTCACCATCCACTCATCACCATCTTCACCGTCCATCCATCACTATCTTCACCATCTTCACCGTCCATCCATCACTATCTTCAACATCCACTCATCACCATCTTCACCATCCACCCATCACCATCTTCACTATCCACCCATCACAATCTTCACCGTCCACCCATCACTATCTTCACCATCCACTCATCACCATCTTCACTATCCACCCATCACCATCTTCATTATCCACCCATCACCATCTTCACCGTCCACCCATCACTATCTTCACCATCCACTCATCACCATCCACCAATCACCATCTTCACTACCCACCCATCACCATCTTCACCATCCACCCATCGCCATCTTCACCATCCACCCATCACCATCTTCACCATCCACTCATCACTACCTTCACCATCCGCTCATCACCATCTTCACCATCCACCCATCACCATCTTCACCATCCACAAATCATCATAATCACCATCTTCACCATCCACCCATCACCATCCACTCATCACCATCTTCACCATCCACTCATCCCCATCTTCACCGTCCACCCATCACCATCTTCACCATCCACCCATCACCATCTTCACCATTCACTCATCACTACCTTCACCATCCACTCATCACCAACTTCACCACCCACCCATCACCATTCACCCATCACTATCTTCACCATCCACACATCACCATCCACCCATCCCCATATTCACCATCCACTCATCACCATCTTCACCACCCACCCATCATCTTCACCACCCACCCATCATCTTCACCATCCACTCATCACCATCTTCACCATCCACCCATCACCATCTTCACCATCCACTCATCACTACCTTCACCATCCACTCATCACCATCTTCACCATCCACCCATCACCATCCACCCATCACCATCTTCACCATCCACCCATCACCATCTTCACCATCAACTCATCACTACCTTCACCATCCACCCATCACCATCACCATCCACCCATCACCACCCACTCATCACTACCTTCACCATCTTCACCACCCACTCATCACTACCTTCACCATCTTCACCATCCACCCATGACCATCATCACCATCCACCCATGACCATCTTCACCATCCACCAATCACCATTCACCCATTACCATTATCACCATCCAGCCATAATCATCACCATCTTCACCATCCACCAATCACCATCATCACCATTCACCCATTACCATTATCACCATCCAGCCATAATCATCACCATCCACCCATCACCATCTTCACCATCCACCAATCACCATCATCACCATTCACCCATTACCATTATCACCATCCAGCCATAATCATCACCATCCACCCATCACCATCTTCACCATTCACTTATCACTACCTTCACCATCCACTCACCACTACTTTCACCATCTACTCATTACCATCTTCACCATCCACCCATCACCATCTTCACCATCCACCCATTACCATCATCACCATCCACCCATCATCATCACCATCCACCAATCGCCATCTTCATCATTCACCCATCATCTTCACCATCCACCCATCACCATCTTCACCATCCACCCATCACCATCTTCACCATCCACTCATCACTACCTTCACCATCCACTCATCACCATCTTCACCATCCACCCATCACCATCCACTCATCACCCACTCATCATCATCATCATCCACCCATCACTATCACCATCCACTCATCATCATCACCATCCACCCATCACCATCCACCCATCATCACCACCATCCACCCATCATCACCATCTACCCACCATTATCATCACCATCCACCCATCACCATGTTTACAATCCACCCATTATCATCACCATCCACCCATCACCATCATCCCCCATCACCATCATCACCATCCACCCATCATCATCATCACCATCCACCCAACACCAGCATCACCATCCACCTATCATCATCACCATCCACCCATCATCACCATTCACCCATCATCATCACCATCCACGCATCACCATCATCACCATCCACCCATCATCATCATCACCATCCACCCATCATCATCATCACCATCCACCAATCATCATCACCATTCACCCATCATCATCACCATCCACCCATCATCATCACCATCCACTCATCATCATCATCCACCGATCACCATCCACCCATCACCATCATCACCATCCACCCATCATCATCATCACCATCCACCCATCACCATGTTCACAATTCACCCATCATCACCATCCACCCATCACCATCCCCCCATCATTATCACAATCTACCCATCACCATCCCCCATCACCATCCACCCATCATCATCACCATCCACCCATCACCATCATCACCATCCACCCATCATCATCATCACCATCCACCCATCTTACCTGGAGGTTACCTGGAGGTTATTCCGGGGATCAACGCCCCCGCGACCCGGTCCAGAGTTAAATCGGAAGCTGCCATAGTGAAGAGCTCTGTTCCACAAGGCACAGTACTCGCCCCCATCTTATTCCTTATCCTCATATCAGACATAAACAGAGATATACACCACAGCACCGTATCATCCTTTGCGGATGATACTAGGATCTGCATGAGGCTGTCATCTGCTGAGGACGCGGTTAACCTCCAAGAAGATATAAACAAAGTTTTCCAGTGGGCAACGGTAAACAATATGATGTTCAATGAGGACAAATTCCAACTACTCCGTTATGGAAAACTGGAGGAGATAATAACTAGAACAGAGTATACTACTGACTCCGGCCATACAATAGAGCGGAAAAATAATGTAAGGGACCTGGGAGTAGTAATGTCTGAGGATCTCACTTTCAAGGATCACAACGGTGCCACGATCGCACGTGCAAAGAAAACGATAGGATGGATAATGAGAATGTTCAAAACGAGAGATGCCAAGCCAATGATGATCCTTTTCAAATAACTTGTCCTCTCTAGGCTGGAATACTGCTGTACATTAACATCTCCATTCAAAGCAGGTGAAATTGCAGATCTAGAGAGTGTACAGAGATCCTTTACTGCACGTATAAGTTCTGTCAAGCACCTTAACTACTGGGAACGCTTGAAAGCACTTGACTTGTACTCGTTGGAACGCAGGAGGGAGAGATATATCATAATCTACACTTGGAAAATCTTGGAAGGAATGGTCCCAAATCTGCACACAGAAATCACTGCCTACGAAAGTAAAAGACTGGGCAGGCGATGCAAAATGCCCCCAATAAAAAGTAGGGGCGCCATTGGTACACTAAGGGAAAACACCATAAGTGTCCGGGGCCCAAAACTGTTCAACAGCCTCCCATCAAGCATTAGGGGAATTGCCAATAAACCCCTGGCTGCCTTCAAGAGAGAGCTGGACAGATACCTAAAGTCGGTGCCGGATCAGCCGGGCTGTGGCTCGTACGTTGGACTGCGTGCGGCCAGCAGTAACAGCCTAGTTGATCAGGCCCTGGTCCATCGGGAGGCCTGGTCATGGACCGGGCCGCGGGGGCGTTGATCCCAGGAATAACCTCCAGGTAACATAGTTGGAATTTGTCTTCATTGAACATCACATTGTTTTCCGTTGCACATTGAAAAACTTGTTTCATATCTTCTTGGAGGTTAACTGCGTCCTCAATATGAGAGTCTCGTGCAGATCCTGGTATCGTCTGCAGAGGATGACACGGTGCTGCTGTACTAGATAAGAGGAACGAGTCTGCCAAAAGATATTAATTAAGAATTGAATGTTTAACCACTGCTGGTGCCAGCCTCCTGCTGACTCCCCTTCCCTATCTACCTCTCCCTTCTTACCTCTACATCTACTCTCTCCTCACCTCTTCCCTCTCATCTCACCCCATCTCTCCCTCTTCCCTTCCCACCCCATCTCCTCTATTCTCTGCCCCTCCTCTAATCCTACCCCTCCACCTCCTCCTCTCCTTCTCCCCATCGCCTGGGGCCAGCTGGTGTGTGCGGTACACCACAAAAAACATGGTGGGGAGGGGAGAGGAGAGGGTAGAGGGGAGAGAGGGGAGGGGAGAGGAGAGGGTAGAGGGGAGAGAGGGGAGGGGAGAGACCACCAACCCAAACAGTGATGGATGTTCGTCACCTCCCCGCCCGACACCTTCCCCACCACAACCTTTCTCTTCCCCCACACAGTGTTGTCTTCCCCACCACAAACTTTCCCACACAGCGTTGTCTTCCCCACCACAACCCCCTCTTCCCCACCACAACCCCGTCTTCACCACCACAACCCCTTCTTCCCTATCACACCCTTCTCCTCTTCCCCACTACAACCTCCTCTTCTCCACCACAACCTCTATCTCTTCTCCACCACAACTTCTCCCTCTTCACCACCACAACCCCTTCTTCCCCACCACAACCCCCTCTCCTTTTCCAGATCAAAACCCCCCCTGTTCCCCACCACAACCCCCTCTTCCCTATCACAACCTCCTCCTCTTCCCCACTACAACCTCCCTCTCTTCTCCACCACAATCTCCCTCTCTTCTCCACCACAACCTCCCTCTTCTCCACCACAATCTCCCTCTCTTCTCCACCACAACCTCCCTCTCTTCACCACAACCTCTCCCTCTTCCCCACCACAACCTCCCCTTCTTTCCAACAACCCCCGTCTTCCCCACCACAACCTCCCCTTCTTCCCAACCACAACCTCACCCTTTTCCCCACCCAAACACCCGTCTTCTACACCACAACCTCCCCTTCTTCCCCATCACAACCCTTCTTCCCCACCACAACCAATCTTCCCCACCACAACCCCCTCTTCCCCACCACCACCTCCCCATTTTCCCCACCCAAACACCCGTCTTCCCCACCACAACCTCCCCTTCTTCCCCACCACAAGCCGTCTCCACCACAACCCCTGTCTTCCCCACAACCTACCCTTCTTCTCCACCACAACCCCTGTCTTCCCCACCACAACCTACCCTTCTTCCCCACCACAACCTCCCCTTCTTCAGCACCACAACCCCCTTCTTCACCACCACAACCTCTCCTTCTTCCCACCACAAACCCCGTCTTCCCCACCACAACCTCCCCGTCTTCCCCACCACAACCCCCGTCTTCCCCACCACAACCCCTGTCTTTCCCACCACAAACCCCGTCTTCCCCACCACAACCACCGTCTACCCCAACACAACCCCCGTCTTCCCCACCACAACCCCTATCTTCCCCACCACAACCCCCGTCCTCCCACCACAACCACCGTCTTCCCCACCACAACCAACAACTTCCCCACCACAACCCCGTCTTCCCCACCACAACCCCCGTCTTCCCCACCACAACCCCCGTCTTCCCCACCACAACCCCCTTCTTCCCCACCACAACCCCCGTCTTCCCCACCACAACCCCCTTCTTCCCCACCAAAACCATCTTCCCCACCACAACCCCCGTCTACCCCACCACAACCACCGTCTTCCCCACCACAACCCCCGTCTTCCTCACCACAACCCCCGTCTTCCCCACCACAACCACCGTCTTCCTCACTACAACCCCCGTCTTCCCCACCATAACCACCGTCTTCCCCACCACAACCACCGTCTTCCCCACCACAAACCCCGTCTTCCCCACCACAACCCCCTTCTTCCCCACCACAACCACCATCTTCCCCACCACAACCCCCGTCTTCCCCACCAACAACACCGTCTTCCCCACCACCGTCTTCCCCACCACAACCCTCGTCTTCCCCACCACAACCACCGTCTTCCCCACCACAACCATCGCCTTCCCCACCAAAAATCCATCTTCTCCACCACAACCTTCCCGTCTTTCCCACCACAACCCCCCGTCTTCCCCACCACAACCCCCGTCTTCCCCACCACAACCACCGTCTTCCGCACCACAACCCCGTCTTCCCCACCACAACCCCCGTCTTCCCCTGGCTGTCTTCAAGAGAGAGCTGGACAGATACCTAAAGTCAGTGCCGGATCAGCCGGGCTGTGGCTCGTACGTTGGACTGCGTGCGGCCAGCAGTAACAGCCTAGTTGATCAGGCCCTGATCCATCGGGAGGCCTGGTCATGGACCGGGCCGCGGGGGCGTTGATCCCAGGAATAACCTCCAGGTAACTTTCCCCACCACAACCCCCGTCTTCCCCACCACAACCTCCCCTCTTCCCCACAACAATCTCCCGTCTTCCTCACCACCACCACCGTCTTCCCCACCACAACCCCCGTCTTCCCCACCACAATCCCCGTCTTCCGCACCACAACCCCCATCTTCCCCACCACAAAGCCCGTCTTCCCCACCACAACCACCATCTTCCCCACCACAACCCCCTTATTCCCCACCACAACCCCCGTCTTCCCCACCACAACCTCCCCTCTTCCCCACCACAATCTCCCCGTCTTCCTCACCACCACCCCCGTCTTCCCCACCACAACCCCCTTCTTCCCCTCCACAACCACCATCTTCCCCACCACAACCACCATCTTCCCCACCACAACCCCCGTCTTCCCCACCACAACCCCCGTGTTCCGCACCACAACCCCCATCTTCCCCACCACAAAGCCCATCTTCCCCACCACAACCACCATCTTCCCCACCACAATCTCCTTCTTCCCCACCACAACCACCATCTTCCCCACCACAACCCCCGTCTTCCCCACCACAACTCCCTTCTTCCCCACCACAACCATCTTCCCACCACAACCCCCGTCTTCCCCACCACAACCCCCGCCTTCCCCACCACAACCCCCGTCTTCCCCACCACAACCCCCTTCCCCACAACAACCCCCTTCTTCCCCACCACAACAACCCCCGTCTTCCCCACCACAACCCCCTTCTTTATCACCACAACCCCCTTCTTCCCCACCACAACCCCCTTCTTCCCCACCACAACCCCCCTCTTCCCCACCACAACCCCCGTTTTCCGCACCACAACCCCTTTCTTCCCCACCACAACCCCCGTCTTCCCCACCACAATCCCCTTCTTCCCCACCACAACCACCATCTTCCCCACCACAACCCCCGTCTTCCCCACCACAACCCCCGTCTTCCCCAATACAACACCCGTCTTCCCCACCACAACCCCCGTCTTCCCCACCACAACCCCTTCTTCCCCACCACAACCACCATCTTCCCCACCACAACCCCCGTCTTCCCCACCACAACCCCCGTCTTCCCCACCACAACCCCCTTCTTCCCCACCACAACCCCCGTCTTCCCCACCACAACCCCGATCTTCCCCAATACAACACCCGTCTTCCCCATCACAACCACCATCTTCCCCACCACAACCCCCGTCTTCCCCACCCCAACCCCCTTCTTCCCAACCCCCGTCTTCCCCACCACAACCCCCGTCTTCCCCACCACAACCCCCGTCTTCCCCACCACAACCCCCGTCTTCCCCACCACAACCCGTCTTCCCCACCACAACCCCCGTCTTCCCCACCACAACCCCCGTCTTCCCCACCACAACCCCCGTCTTCCCCACCACAACCACCATCTTCCCCACCACAACCCCCGTCTTCCCCACCACAACCCCCGTCTTCCTCACCACAACCACCATCTTCCCCACCACAACCCCCGTCTTCCCCACCACAACCCCCGTCTTCCCCACCACAACCCCCGTCTTCCCCACCACAACCCCCATCTTCCCCACCACAACCCGTCTTCCCCACCACAACAACCCCCGTCTTCCCCACAACCCCCTTCTTTATCACCACAACCCCCTTCTTCCCCACCACAACCCCCTTCTTCCCCACCACAACCCCCGTCTTCCGCACCACAACCCCTTTCTTCCCCACCACAACCCCCGTCTTCTCCACCACAACCCCCTTCTTCCCCACCACAACCCCCGTCTTCCCCACCACAACCCCCGTCTTCCCCAATACAACCCCCGTCTTCCCCACCACAACCCCCGTCGTCCCCACCACAACCCCCGTCTTCCCCACCACAACCCCCGTCTTCCCCACCACAACCACCGTCTTCCCCACCACAACCCCCGTCTTCCCCACCACAATCACCATCTTCCCCACCACAACCCCCGTCTTCCCCACCACAACCCCCGTCTTCCCCACCACAACCACGATCTTCCCCACCACAACCCCCGTCTTCCCCACCACAACCCCCGTCTTCCCCACCACAACCACCATCTTCCCCACCACAACCCCCGTCTTCCCCACCACAACCCCCGTCTTCCTCACCACAACCACAATCTTCCCCACCACAACCCCCGTCTTCCCCACCACAACCCCGTCTTCCCCACCACAACCCCTGTCTTCCCCACCACAACCCCCGTCTTCCCCACCACAACCCCGTCTTCCCCACCACAACCCCCGTCTTCCTCACCACAACCACCATCTTCCCCACCACAACCCCCATCTTCCCCACCACAACCCCCGTCTTAACCCCCACAACCCCCGTCTGCCCCACCACAACCCCCGTCTTCCCCAGCACAACCCCCGTCTTCCCCACCACAACCCCCGTCTTCCTCACCACAACCACCATCTTCCCCACCACAACCCCGTCTTCCCCACCACAACCCCCGTCTTCCCCACCACAACCACCGTCTTCCCCACCACAACCACCCTCTTCCCCACCACAACCCCCGTCTTCCCCACCACAACCCCCGTCTTCCCCACCACAACCCCCGTCTTCCCCACCACAACCCCCGTCTTCCCCACCACAACCCCCGTCTTCCCCACCACAACCCCCATCTTCCCCACCACAACCACCATCTTCCCCACCACAACCCCCGTCTTCCCCACCACAACCCCCGTCTTCCCCACCACAACCACCATCTTCCCCACCACAACCCCCGTCATCCCCACCACAACCCCCGTCTTCCCCACCACAACCACCATCTTCCCCACCACAACCCCCGTCTTCCCCACCACAACCCCCGTCTTCCCCACCACAACCCCCCTCTTCCCCACCACCACCCCCCTCATCCCCACCACAACCCCCGTCTTCCCCACCACAACCCCCGTCTTCCCCACCACAACCCCCGTCTTCCCCACCACAACCCCCATCTTCCCCACCACAACCACCATCTTCCCCACCACAACCCCCGTCTTCCCAACCACAACCTCCGTCTTCCCCACCACAACCACCATCTTCCCCACCACAACCCCCGTCTTCCCCACCACAACCCCCGTCTTCCCCACCACAACCACCATCTTCCCCACCACAACCCCCGTCTTCCCCACCACAACCACCATCTTCCCCACCACAACCCCCGTCTTCCCCACCACAACCCCCGTCTTCCCCACCACAACCCCCGTCTTCCCCACCACAACCCCCGTCTTCCCCACCACAACCACCATCTTCCCCACCACAACCCCTGTCTTCCCCACCACAACCCCCGTCTTCCCCACCACAACCCCCGTCTTCCCCACCACAACCCCCCTCATACCCACCACAACCCCCGTCTTCCCCACCACAACCCCCGTCTTCCCCACCACAACCCCCGTCTTCCCCACCACAACCCCCGTCTTCCCCACCACAACCACCATCTTCCCCACCACAACCCCTGTCTTCCCCACCACAACCCCCGTCTTCCCCACCACAACCCCCGTCTTCCCCACCACAACCCCCGTCTTCCCCAGCACAACCCCCGTCTTCCCCAGCACAACCCCCGTCTTCCCCACCACAACCCCCGTCTTCCCCACCACAACCCCCGTCTTCCCCACCACAACCCCCGTCTTCCCCACCACAACCCCAGTCTTCCCCACCACAACCCCCGTCTTCCCCACCACAACTACCATCTTCCCCACCACAACCCCTGTCTTCCCCACCACAACCCCCGTCTTCCCCAGCACAACCCCCTTCTTCCCCACCACAACCCCCGTCTTCCCCACCACAACCCCCGTCTTCCCCACCACAACCCCCGTCTTCCCCACCACAACCCCCGTCTTCCCCACCACAACCCCCGTCTTCCCCACCACAACCACCATCTTCCCCACCACAACCCCTGTCTTCCCCACCACAACCCCCGTCTTCCCCAGCACAACCCCCTTCTTCCCCACCACAACCCCCGTCTTCCCCACCACAACCCCCGTCTTCCCCACCACAACCCCCGTCTTCCCCACACCGCCTCCCACTATGGACACACGACGCTGGGTGACGCACCCGGCGCGCCAAAAAAAAAAAAAAACAAAAAAAAAAAAAAAACAGCGCGCACAGCAGCGTAAATCACAACAGTTGTTGAGTGCGCAGTTGAGCACAGTACAGCAGTGCACAGTCCAGCAGTGCACAGCACAGCAGTGCACAGCACAGCAGTGCACAGTACAGCAGTGCACAGTACAGCAGTGCACAGTACAGCAGTGCACAGCACAGCAGTGTACAGTACAGCAGTGCACAGTACAGCAGTGCACAGTACAGCAGTGCACAGTCCAGCAGTGCACAGTACAGCAGTGCACAGTACAGCAGTGCACAGTACAGCAGTGCACAGTACAGCAGTGCACAGTACAGCAGTGCACAGTACAGCAGTGCACAGTACAGCAGTGCACAGTACAGCAGTGCACAGTACAGCAGTGCACAGTACAGCAGTGCACAGTCCAGCAGTGCACAGTCCAGCAGTGCACAGTACAGCAGTGCACAGTACAGCAGTGCACAGTACAGCAGTGCACAGTACAGCAGTGCACAGTCCAGCAGTGCACAGTCCAGCAGTGCACAGTCCAGCAGTGCACAGTACAGCAGTGCACAGTACAGCAGTGCACAGTACAGCAGTGCACAGTACAGCAGTGCACAGTACAGCAGTGCACAGTCCAGCAGTGCACAGTACAGCAGTGCACAGTCCAGCAGTGCACAGTACAGCAGTGCACAGTACAGCAGTGCACAGTACAGCAGTGCACAGTCCAGCAGTGCACAGTCCAGCAGTGCACAGTCCAGCAGTACACAGTCCAACAGTGCACAGTACAGCAGTGCACACCACACATGGTCACCACATACACCATCCTTAAAGAACACAAATCTCCCAATAAATACCCAGAGGTCAGGAGCTATGACTTGACCCCTGCAACCACAATCAGGTGAGTACACACACACACACATGTACACACACACACACACACACACACACACACACACACACACACACACACACTATATATAGGTATATATATATATATATATATATATATATATATATATGCGTTGAGGTATATGTGGAGTTAAAAAACGTTATCTATGGAGGCAAAGGAGGGAATGTATGAAAGTATAGTAGTACCAACACTCTTATATGGGTGTGAAGCTTGGTTGGTAAATGCAGCAGCGAGGAGACGGTTGGAGGCAGTGGAGATGTCCTGTTTAAGGGCAATGTGTGGTGTAAATATTATGCAGAAAATTCGGAGTGTGGAAATTAGGAGAAGGTGTGGAGTTAATAAAAGTATTAGTCAGAGGGCTGAAGAGGGGTTGTTGAGGTGGTTTGGTCATTTAGAAAGAATGGATCAAAGTAGAATGACATGGAAAGCATATAAATCTATAGGGGAAGGAAGGCGAGGGAGGGGTCGTCCTCGAAAGGATTGGAAAGAGGGGGTAAAGGAGGTTTTGTGGGCAAGGGGCTTGGACTTCCAGCAAGCGTGCATGAGCGTGTTAGATAGGAGTGAATGGATACGAATGATACTTGGGACCTGATGATCTGTTGGAGTGTGAGCAGGGTAATATTTAGTGAAGGGATTCAGGGAAACCGGTTATTTTCATATAGTCGGACTTGAGTCATGGAAATGGGAAGTACAATGCCTGCACTTTAAAGGAGTGGTTTGGGATACTGGCAGTTTGGAGGGATATGTTGTGTATCTTTATATGTGTATGCTTCTAAACTGTTGTATTCTGAGCACCTCTGCAAAAGCAGTCAGAATGTGTGAGTGTGGTGAAAGTGTTGAATGATGAAAGTATTTTCTTTTTGGGTATTTTCTTTCTTTTTTGGGTCACCCTGCCTCGGTGGGAGACGGCCGACTTGTTGAATATATATATATATATATATATATATATATATATATATATATATATATATATATATATATATATATATATATATATATATATATATATATTTTTTTTTATTATCACACTGGCCGATTCCCACCAAGGCAGGGTGGCCCGAAAAAGAAAAACTTTCACCATCATTCACTCCACCACTGTCTTGCCAGAAGGGTGCTTTACACTACAGTTTTTAAACTGCAACATTAACACCCCTCCTTCAGAGTGCAGGCACTGTACTTCCCATCTCCAGGACTCAAGTCCGGCCTGCCGGTTTCCCTGAACCCCTTCATAAATGTTACTTTGCTCACACTCCAACAGCACGTCAAGTATTAAAAACCATTCGTTTCCATTCACTCCTATCAAACACGCTCACGCACGCCTGCTGGAAGTCCAAGCCCCTCGCACACAAAACCTCCTTTACCCCCTCCCTCCAACCTTTCCTAGGCCGACCCCTACCCCGCCTTCCTTCCACTACAGACTGATACTCTTGAAGTCATTCTGTTTCGCTCCATTCTCTCTACATGTCCGAACCACCTCAACAACCCTTCCTCAGCCCTCTGGACAACAGTTTTGGTAATCCCGCACCTCCTCCTAACTTCCAAACTACGAATTCTCTGCATTATATTCACACCACACATTGCTCTCAGACATGACATCTCCACTGCCTCCAGCCTTCTCCTCGCTGCAACATTCATCACCCATGCTTCACACCCATATAAGAGTGTTGGTAAAACTATACTCTCATACATTCCCCTCTTTGCCTCCAAGGACAAAGTTCTTTGTCTCCACAGACTCCTAAGTGCACCACTCACCCTTTTCCCCTCATCAATTCTATGATTCACCTCATCCTCCATAGACCCATCCGCTGACACGTTCACTCCCAAATATCTGAATACATTCACCTCCTCCATACTCTCTCCCTCCAATCTGATATCCAATCTTTCATCACCTAATATTTTTGTTATCCTCATAACCTTACTCTTTCCTGTATTCACTTTTAATTTTCTTCTTTTGCACACCCTACCAAATTCATCCACCAATCTCTGCAACTTCTCTTCAGAATCTCCCAAGAGCACAGTGTCATCAGTAAAGAGCAACTGTGACAACTCCCACTTTATGTGTGATTCCTTATCTTTTAACTCCACGCCTCTTGTCAAGACCCTCGCATTTACTTCTCTTACAACCCCATCTATAAATATATTAAACAACCACGGTGACATCACATCCCTGTCTAAGGCCTACTTTTACTGGGAAATAATTTCCCTCTTTCCAATGTACTCTAACTTGAGCCTCACTATCCTCGTAAAAACTCTTCACTGCTTTCAGTAACCTACCTCCTACACCATACACCTGCAACATCTGCCACATTGCCCCCCTATCCACCCTGTCATACGCCTTTTCCAAATCCATAAATGCCACAAAGACCTCTTTAGCCTTATCTAAATACTGTTCACTTATATGTTTCACTGTAAACACCTGGTCCACACACCCCCTACCTTTCCTAAAGCCTCCTTGTTCATCTGCTATCCTATTCTCCGTCTTACTCTTAATTCTTTCAATAATAACTCTACCATACACTTTACCAGGTATACTCAACAGACTTATCCCCCTATAATTTTTGCACTCTCTTTTGTCCCCTTTGCCTTTATACAAAAGAACTATGCATGCTCTCTGCCAATCCCTAGGTACCTTACCCTCTTCCATACATTTATTAAATAATTGCACCAACCACTCCAAAACTATATCCCCACCTGCTTTTAACATTTCTATCTTTATCCCATCAATCCCGGCTGCCCTTTCATTTTACCTATTGCCTCACGAACTTCCCCCACACTCACAACTGGCTCTTCCTCACTCCTACAAGATGTTATTCCTCCCTGCCCTATACACGAAATCACAGCTTCCCTATCTTCATCAACATTTAACAATTCCTCAAAATATTCCCTCCATCTTCCCAATACCTCTAACTCTCCATTTAATAACTCTCCTCTCCTATTTTTAACTGACAAATCCATTTGTTCTCTAGGCTTTCTTAACTTGTTAATCTCACTCCAAAACTTTTTCTTATTTTCAACAAAATTTGTTGATAACATCTCACCCACTCTCTCATTTGCTCTCTTTTTACATTGCTTCACCACTCTCTTAACCTCTCTCTTTTTCTCCATATACTCTTCCCTCCTTGCATCACTTCTACTTTGTAAAAACTTCAGTTTTATAAAGTTTTTCTTCTTCTCTTTTTTAGTAAATGTCTACAGGAGAAGGGGTTACTAGCCCATTGCTCCCGGCATTTTAGTCGCCTCATACGACACGCATGGCTTACGGAGGAAAGATTCTTTTCCACTTCCCCATGGACAATAGAAGAAATAAAGAAGAACAAGAGCTATTTAGAAAAAGGAGAAAAACCTAGATGTATGTATATATATATGCATGTGCATGTCTGTGAAGTGTGACCAAAGTGTAAGTTGGAGTAGCAAGATATCCCTGTTATCTAGCGTGTTTATGAGACAGAAAAAGACACCAGCAATCCTACCATCATGCAAAACAGTTACAGGTTTCTGTTTCACAGTCATCTGGCAGGACGGTAGTACTTCCCTGGGTGGTTGCTGTCTACCAACCTACTACCTACACACACACACACACACATATATATATATATATATATATATATATATATATATATATATATATATATATATATATATATATATATATATATATATATATACACACAGAAAGAGGGAGAGAAAACAGGGAAGAGAAAGGACTGGGAGGGAAAGAGAGAAGGGAAAAGGATGGGAAATTGGAGACAGAAAATGGAGGTTGACAAAGCGGAGAGAAAGGGGGAGATAAGGGAGACAAAATGATAGAAAGAGAGAGTGATAAAGGAAAAACTGGGAAGGGAGAATGATGAGAGAGGAAAGAAAGGTAAAGGGGTAAAACAGTGAAGAAGACAAGGAAGGAAGAGGTAACAATCCCCAATGAAAAGCAGGAGTATACCTGGAGTATACCTGGGGGATCAACGACCCCGCGGCCCGGTCCATGGCACAGTAAATGTCAGGGGCCCAAGACTGTTCAACTGTCTCAAGTCACACCTAACGAGAATTACTAATAGATCCCTGGATGCCTTCAAGACCCCTGGTTGTCTTCAAGACCCCTGGTTGTCTTCAAGACCCCTGGTTGTCTTCAAGACCCCTGGTTGTCTTCAAGAACCCTGGCTGTTTTCAAGAACCCTGGTTGTCTTCAATACCCCGGGTTGTCTTCAAGACCCCTGGTTGTCTTCAAGACCCCTGGGTGTCTTCAAGACCCCTGGTTGTCTTCAAGACCCCATGGCTGTCTTCAAGACCCCTGGTTGTCTTCAAGATCCCTGGTTGTCTTCAAGACCCATGGCTGTCTTCAAGACTCCTGGTTGTCTTCAAGACCACGGGTTGTCTTCAAGACCCCTGGTTGTCTTCAAGACCCCTGGTTGTCTTCAAGACCCCGGGTTGTCTTCAAGACCCCTGGTTGTTTTCAAGACCCCTGGTTGTCTTCAAGACCCCGGGTTGTCTTCAAGACCCCTGGTTGTCTTCAAGACCCCTGGTTGTCTTCAAGACCCCTGGTTGTCTTCAAGATCCCTGGCTGTCTTCAAAACCCCTGGTTGTCTTCAAGACCCCTGGTTGTCTTCAAGACCCCTGGTTGTCTTCAAGACCCCTGGGTGTCTTCAAGACCCCTGGTTGTCTTCAAGACCCCTGGTTGTCTTCAAGACCCCTGGTTGTCTTCAAGACCCCATGGCTGTCTTCAAGGCCCCTGGTTGTCTTCAAGATCCTGGGTTGTCTTCAAGACCCATGGCTGTCTTCAAGACCCCTGGTTGTCTTCAAGACCACGGGTTGTCTTCAAGATCCCTGGTTGTCTTCAAGACCCCTGGTTGTCTTCAAGACCCCGGGTTGTCTTCAAGACCCCTGGTTGTCTTCAAGACCCCTGGGTGTCTTCAAGACCCCTGGTTGTCTTCAAGACCCCTGGTTGTCTTCAAGACCCCATGGCTGTCTTCAAGGCCCCTGGTTGTCTTCAAGATCCTGGGTTGTCTTCAAGACCCATGGCTGTCTTCAAGACCCCTGGTTGTCTTCAAGACCACGGGTTGTCTTCAAGACCCCTGGTTGTCTTCAAGACCCCTGGTTGTCTTCAAGACCCCGGGTTGTCTTCAAGACCCCTGGTTGTTTTCAAGACCCCTGGTTGTCTTCAAGACCCCGGGTTGTCTTCAAGACCCCTGGTTGTCTTCAAGACCCCTGGTTGTCTTCAAGATCCCTGGCTGTCTTCAAGACCCCTGGTTGTCTTCAAGACCCCGGGTTGTCTTCAAGACCCCGGATTGTCTTCAAGACCCCTGGCTGTCTTCGAAACCCCTGGCTGTCTTCAAGACCCCGGGTTGTCTTCAAGACCCCTGGTTGTCTTCAAGACCCCTGGTTGTCTTCAAGACCCCTGGTTGTCTTCAAGACCTCTGGTTGTCTTCAAGACCTCTGGTTGTCTTCAAGACCCCTGGTTGTCTTCAAGACCCCTGGGTGTCTTCAAGACCCCTGGTTGTCTTCAAGACCCCTGGTTGTCTTCAAGACCCCTGGTTGTCTTCAAGACCCCATGGCTGTCTTCAAGACCCCTGGTTGTCTTCAAGACCCCGGGTTGTCTTCAAGACCCATGGCTGTCTTCAAGACCCCTGGTTGTCTTCAAGACCACGGGTTGTCTTCAAGACCCCTGGTTGTCTTCAAGACCCCTGGTTGTCTTCAAGACCCCTGGTTGTCTTCAAGATCCCTGGTTGTCTTCAAGACCCCGGGTTGTCTTCATGACCCCGGGTTGTCTTCAAGACCGCTAGTTGTCTTCGAAACCCCTGGCTGTCTTCAAGACCCCGGGTTGTCTTCAAGACCCCTGGTTGTCTTCAAGACCCCTGGTTGTCTTCAAGACCCCAGGTTGTCTTCAAGATGCCTGCTTGTCTTCAAGACCCCTGGTTGTCAAGACCCTTGACTGTCTTCAAGACCCCTGGTTGTCAAGACCCTTGACTGTCTTCAAGACCCCTGGTTGTCTTTAAGACCCCTTCTCCTCTTCAAGAGGGCACTAGACAGGTACCTCGAGAGAATGAGAAAGTTCTTATACCAGGAGAAAGACCAGGTTCGTACGTCAGCTTGCATTCGGCCAGCAGTAACAGCTTGGTTGATTAGACCCTGATCCACCATGAGGCCTGGTCTCAGACCGACCGGCAGGGGAGTTGACCCCCGAAACCCTCTCCAGGCAAACTCCAAGTAACACCATACACAAGTAACACAGGTAACACAAAAGTTACCCGTGTTACTTTATTCCTGAAGAAAACGAGAAATATTTCAGAGAAAATGGGAAATAAGTCAGAGAAAACTGAAAATGAAGAGAAACTGGAAAATACGGCAGCAAAAACGAGAAATAAGGTAGCTAAAACTGGAAATAGGGCAGAAAAAACAGGAAATATGATAGAGAAAACGGGAAATACGGCAGAGAACACGGGAAATATGGCTGAGAACACGGGGAATACGGCAGAGAACACGGGAAATACGGCAGAGAACATGGGAAATACGGCAGAGAAAACGGGATAATAATGAGGGAAGATCGTGGCTCATTTACACATTGTGTTCAAGTGTAGCGGGACAGAGCGGCCAGGTAGAAGTAATTACAGTCTACCTGGCTCCACTAACTGCCTAATTACACCTGGATAATTATAGAAGACCGACCTACCATGATGCAGGATAGCTGATGTGACACCTGCTGTATAACACAGTGTAGTTACACTGTGTAACACAGTGTAGTTACACTGTATCACACAGTGTAGTTACAATGTATCACACAGTGTAGTTACAATGTATCACAGTGTGGTTACAATGTATCACAGTGTAGTTACAATGTATCACACAGTGTAGTTACAATGTATCACACAGTGTAGTTACAATGTATCACACAGTGTAGTTACAATGTATCACACAGTGTAGTTACAATGTATCACACAGTGTAGTTACAATGTATCACACAGTGTAGTTACAATGTATCACAGTGTAGTTACAATGTATCACACAGTGTAGTTACAATGTATCACACAGTGTAGTTACAATGTATAACACAGTGTAGTTACAATGTATCAGTGTAGTTACAATGTATCACAGTGTAGTTACAATGTATAACAGTGTAGTTACAGTGTATAACACAGTGTAGTTACAATGTATCACACAGTGTAGTTACAATGTATAACAGTGTATAACACAGTGTAGTTACAGTGTATAACACAGTGTAGTTACAGTGTATAACACAGTGTAGTTACAGTGTATAACACAGTGTAGTTACAATGTATCACACAGTGTAGTTACAGTGTATCACACAGTGTAGTTACAATGTATCACACAGTGTAGTTACAGTGTATCACACAGTGTAGTTACAATGTATCACACAGTGTAGTTACAGTGTATCACACAGTGTAGTTACAGTGTATCACACAGTGTAGTTACAATGTATCACACAGTGTAGTTACAATGTATCACACAGTGTAGTTACAATGTATCACACAGTGTAGTTACAGTGTATAACACAGTGTAGTTACAATGTATCACACAGTGTAGTTACAGTGTATAACACAGTGTAGTTACAATGTATCACACAGTGTAGTTACAATGTATCACACAGTGTAGTTACAATGTATCACACAGTGTAGTTACAATGTATCACACAGTGTAGTTACAATGTATCACACAGTGTAGTTACAATGTATCACACAGTGTAGTTACAATGTATCACACAGTGTAGTTACAATGTATCACACAGTGTAGTTACAATGTATCACACAGTGTAGTTACAATGCATCACACAGTGTAGTTACAATGTATCACACAGTGTAGTTACAATGTATCACACAGTGTAGTTACAATGTATCACACAGTGTAGTTACAATGTATCACACAGTGTAGTTACAATGCATCACACAGTGTAGTAACACTGTATCCCACAGTGTAGTAACACTGTATCACATAGTAGCACTGTATCACACAGTAACAATGTATCACACAGTAACAATGTATCACACAGTGCTATCCTATTCAACCAGACTGTTGCTGCTGGCGGCC
This sequence comes from Cherax quadricarinatus, assembly GCF_038502225.1. Classification (NCBI taxonomy): domain Eukaryota; kingdom Metazoa; phylum Arthropoda; class Malacostraca; order Decapoda; family Parastacidae; genus Cherax; species Cherax quadricarinatus. Next base: position 69,964,843 of record NC_091296.1, on the reverse strand, counting down.
CACTGACCCACACACACCCATCACAGCCTGGTTGATCTGACACCTGATGTCCAGTTTCCCCTTCAAGACTTCTACACCTGACCCAACAGTGTCTGTCATGTCTTCTGATAAGATGATGAATAGTCTGGGGCCACGGATGTTGATACAGTGTTCTCTCATGGTGTCCACGGCACCCTTGCTTACCCCTACAACCATCAACTGCTTGTCTTTGCTGCTGGTCTTTACTCTGAGTCCAAGTAATTCAACAGATGAAAACCTCATTAACATTACTAAAAATCAACCCAATCCCCACCTAACCCAGCCCTGCCCAAGCAAACCCCACACCTAACCCAACCGTACCCAAGCCAACCCCACCTAACCCAGCCCTGCCCAAGCAAACCCCACCTAACCCAATTCTACCCAAGCCAACCCCACCACACACCTCACACATTCACTCACCAGAATAATAAAAAAAACAGGCAGCAGCAGCAGCAGCAGGCTGTTCCTTTGTTTGGTTCCTCAGTAATGTTAGAGTCAATACCTTCTGTTAGTACCGTGGAGTATGCTCCACCACCCTCAACACCATGATGGAGTATGCTCCACCACCCTCAACACCATGATGGAGTATGCTCCACCACCCTCAACACCATGATGGAGTATGCTCCACCACCCTCAACACCATGATGGAGTATGCTCCACCACCCTCAACACCATGATGGAGTATGCTCCACCACCCTCAACACCATGATGGAGTATGCTCCACCACCCTCAACACCATGATGGAGTATGCTCCACCACCCTCAACACCATGATGGAGTATGCTCCGCCACCCTCAACACCATGAGTGAGTATGCTCCACCACCCTCAACACCATGATTATGCTCCACCACCCTCAACATCATGATGGAGTATGCTCCAACACCCTCAACACCATGATTATGCTCCATCACCCTCAACACTATGATGGAGTATGCTCCACCACCCTCAACACCATGACTGAGTATGCTCCACCACCCTCAACAAGATGATGGAGTATGCTCCACCACCCTCAACAAGATGATGGAGTATGCTCCACCATCCTCAACAAGATGATGGAGTATGCTCCACCACCCTCAACAAGATGATGGAGTATGCTCCACCACCCTCAACAAGATGATGGAGTATGTTCCACCACCCTCAACAAGATGATGGAGTATGCTCCACCACCCTCAACACCATGACTGAGTATGCTCCACCACCCTCAACACCATGACTGAGTATGCTCCACCACCCTCAACAAGATGATGGAGTATGCTCCACCACCCTCAACAAGATGATGGAGTATGCTCCACCACCCTCAACAAGATGATGGAGTATGCTCCACCACCCTCAACAAGATGATGGAGTATGCTCCACCACCCTCAACACCATGACTGAGTATGCTCCACCACCCTCAACAAGATGATGGAGTATGCTCCACCACCCTCAACAAGATGATGGAGTATGCTCCACCACCCTCAACAAGATGATGGAGTATGCTCCACCACCCTCAACAAGATGATGGAGTATGCTCCACCACCCTCAACAAGATGATGGAGTATGCTCCACCACCCTCAACACCATGACTGAGTATGCTCCACCACCCTCAACAAGATGATGGAGTATGCTCCACCACCCTCAACACCATGACTGAGTATGCTCCACCACCCTCAACAAGATGATGGAGCATGCTCCACCTCCCTCAGCAACTTACGCAACAGTCAATGCGGCAGAGAACTACAGTGCCCGAAACTGTGACAGCACTGCTGTAAACTATAGTGCCTGGCACTGTCACAGCAATGCTGTGAACTATAGTGCCTGGCACTGTGACAGCATTGCTGTGAACTATAGTGCCTGGCACTGTGACAGCATTGCTGTGAACTATAGTGCCTGGCACTGTGACAGCACTGCTGTGGTTAGTCTTGTTGGCTCAGTAATATTGGTGGACGCGGCTTTAGCACCGAAATTGTGCACAAAGAGTAGTGTGTGTGTGTAGTGTATTCTCTCTCTCTCTCTCTCTTCCCTCTCTCTCTCTCTCTCTCTCTCTCTCTCTCTCTCTCTCTCTCTCTCTCTCTCTCTCTCTCTCTCTTCCCTCTCTCTCTCTCTCTCTCTCTCTCTCTCTCTCTCTCTCTCTCTCTCTCTCTCTCTCTCACACACACACACACACACACACACACACATACATAGCTTTAAGCAGAGGTATGATAAAGCTCAAGGTTCAGGGAGAGTGACCTAGTGGCGACCAGTGAAGAGGCGGGGCCAGGAGCTTGGACTCGACCCCTGCAACCTCAACTAGGTGAGTACACACACACACGAGCGCGATTACGACGTACAAAATACTGAGAGGAATTGAGAGGGTGCACAAGGAGAGTGTTTGAGAGGCGGGTATCAGGTACACAAGATCACAGCTGCAAGTTGTTGGGAAATACTTCTTTAGTTTTAGAGTGGTCAGGAAGTGGAACGACCTAGACCAAGGTATGACAGGCCTCATGCAGCAAGGATGGGAAACCCAGTTGCCGCCAGCGAAGAGGCGGGACCAGGAGCTGAGACTCAACCCTTGCAACTCTGAGTTGAACCTTGACTGGCTTGTGCTAATAGGTCTAATGCTCCATCCTTCTTGTGGCTTAGCGCTTCTTTTTGATTATAATGATGTGTGTGTGTGAGCTCACCTAATTGTGGTTGCAAGGGTCGATTCACAGTTCCTGGCCCCGCCTCTTCGCTGGCCGCTGCTAGGTCACTTTTTCCTGCTCCATGAGCTTTATCATACCTCTTCTTAAAGCTATGTATGGATCCTGCCTACATCACCTCCCAGACTATTCCACTTCCTGACAACTCTGTGACTGAACGAATACTTCCTAACATCCCTGTGATTCATCTGAGTCTTCAATTTCCAACTGTGTCCCCTTGTTACTGTGTCCCAACTCTGGAACATCCTGTCTCTGTCCACCTTGTCGATTCCACTCAGCATTTTATATGTCGCTATCATATCCCCCCTATCTTTCCTGTCCTCCAGTGTCATCAGGTCGACTTCCTTTAACCTCTCCTCGTAGGACATGCCTCTTAGATCCGGGACAAGTCTTGTTGCAAGCCTTGGCAATTTTTCAATTTTCCTTACGTCATTGGCTAGGTGTGGGTTCCAAACTGGTGCTTCATACTCCAATATAGGCCTAACGTACACAGTGTACAGGGTCCTAAAAGATTCTTTATTAAGATGTCGGAATGGTGTTCTGAGGTTTGCTAGATGCCCGTATGCTGTAGCAGTTATTTGGTTGATGTGGACCACAGGAGATGTGCCCGGTGGTTTACTCACCAAAGATACTTCTCCTTGAGTGAGGTTTGTAGTCTCTAGCCCTCTAGACTCTAATCCGTGTGTGGCATTCTTTGCCCTTCCCAGTCTTCATGACTTTGCACTTAGTGGGGTTGAACTCCAGGAGCCAGTTGCTGGACCAGGCCTGCAGCCTGAACAGATCCCTTTGTAGTTCTGCCTGGTCCCCCTCCGACTGAATTCTTCTCACCAACTTCACATGATCTGCAAACAGCGACACGTCGGAGTCTATTCCTTCCGTCATATCATTCACAAATACCAGAAACAGCACCGGTCCTAGGATTGACCCCTGTGGAACCCTCTCGTCACAGGCGCCACTCTGACAACTCGCCCCATACCATGACCCGCTGTTGTCTTCCTGACAGGTATTCCTTGATCCATTGCAATGCCTCCCCTGTTATCTCTGCCTGGTCCTCCGGCTTTTGCACTAATCTCTTATGTGAGACTGTGTCAAACGCCTTCTTACAGTCCAAGTAAATACAGTCTACTCACCTCTCTCTCTCTTGTCTTACTGCTGGCACATTGTCATAGAACTCCAGTAGGTTTGTGACACAGGATTTCCCGTCCCTGAAACCGTGCTGGCTGTCGTTGATAAGCTCATTCCTATGTAGGTGCTCCACCACTCTTCTCCTGATAATCTTTTCCATGAACTTGCATACTGTACATGTCAGTGACACTGGTCTCTAGTTTAGTGTTTCGTGTCTGTCCCCTTTTTTAAAAACTGGGACTACATTTGCAGTTTTGCACACCAAAGGTAGTCGCCTTCTTTCGATAGATGTGTTGAAGATTGTTGTTAGTGGTACACATAGCACCTCTGCTCCCTCTCTCAGGACCCATGGAGAGATGTTATCCGGCCCCATCACCTTTGAGGTATCTAGCTCACTTAGCAGCCTCTTCACTTCCTCCTAGGTTGTATGTATTGTGTCCAACACTTGATTGTGTACCCCACCTCTCCATCTTTCTGGAGTCCCTTCTGTTTCCTCTGTGAACACTTCTTTGAATCTCATGTTGAGCTCCTCACATACTTCTCGGTCGTTTCTTGTGATCTCCCCTCCTTCCTTCCTCAGCCTGATTACCTGGTCCTTGACTGTTGTTTTCCTCCTGATGTGGCTGTACAACAGCTTCAGGTCAGATTTGGCTTTCGCTGCTATGTCATTTTTATATTGTCGTTGGGCCTCCCTTCTTACCTGTGCATATTCATTTCTGGCTCTACGACTGCTCTCTTTATTCTCCTGGGTCCTTTGCCTTCTATACTTCTTCCATTCTCTAGCACACTTGGTTTTGGCCTCTCTACACCTTTGGGTGAACCAAGGGCTCATCCTGGCTTTCTCGTTATTTCTGTTACCCTTGGGCACAAACCTCTCCTCAGCTTCCTTGCATATCGTTGTCACATATTCCATCATCTCATTTACTGACTTCCCTGCCAGTTCTCTGTCCCACTAAACCCCGTGCAGGAAATTCCTCATGCCTGTGTAGTCCCCTCTCTTGTAGTTTGGCTTCATTCGTCCTGCCCTTCCTGCTTCCCTCTCCACTTGTAACTCTACTATATATTCGAAGTTCAGAACCACGTGATCACTGGCCCCCAGGGGTCTTTCATATGTGATGTTCTCAATATCTGCACTACTCAAGGTGAATACTAGGTCCAATCTTGATGGCTCATTCTCACCTTTCTCTCTGGTAGTGTCCCTTACGTGTTTGGTACATGAGGTTTTCCAGTACAACCTCCATCTTCTTTGTTCTCCACGTTTCTGGGCCCCCATGTGTCTCCAGGTTCTCCAATTCGATTTCCTTGTGATTGAAGTCACCCATAACCTGCAGCTTTGCCCTGCTCACAAGAGCCCTTTCGGCTACTTCAGCCAGTGTGTCAACCGTAGCACTATTATTCTCATCATACTTTTGCCTTGGCCTCCTGCTGTTCTGTGGTGGGTTATTCATCACTGCAATTACCACCCTGGGACCTACGGACTGAAATGTTCCGATTATGTAGTCTCTTGTTTCTCCTTTGTTTCTCCAGCTCATCAAAATCCTATTGGCTTCTGATGAGCAGTGCCATTCCTCCACCCCGTTTGTTCTCTCTGTCTTTCCTCAGAATTTGATATCTCTTCGGAAAGATAGCATCTGTTTTGATTCCCATGAGCTTGGTTTCTGTGAAAGCTATGATGTTCGGTGATACCTCTTTGACTCTTTCCTGCCACTCCTTCCACTTATTCGTTATTCCATCAGTGTTGGTGTACCATACCTTCAGTTTCCTCTCCAACACTGTGCTCTGTGGGTCTGTGAGGGTGGGGGACCTGGCAGTGTGCTGTGGGATTCTACAGCATAGTGTTGGGTGGGGGCTGTAAGTGTGGATTGTGGTTTGTGTTGGGATAGCATGTTTGGTTGTGGGGTTCTGAGGGTGAATCTGCGTGCTTGCACTTGTTGCTCTGCCCTGCTCTAATTGTCCTCTGCTGATTCTGTGCTCCTCCCATTGCCTTTCCCTCTGTCTCTGGGTCCCATTTGTACATGCCTATTGACTCCTTATTTTTTTCTTGTAACTCTTGGTGGCATGGTCTTGCCTCTGCATGTGACCTACCCCCGTCCCCACCTTCTACCCCTCCCATAGCTCTATCCCTGCTCCAAACTGCTCTCCCCCATCATTCCTCTGCTCTGCTTTGTGAACTGAGAGGGCCTTAGTGTAAGTCATGTCTCCTTCCTTTCCGTTGGGCTCGTCGATCAGTAGGGGTGTACCTGCTTCAGGTGCTATGTCTCCTCTACACAATAGCCCTGTAACTTGCTTCAGCCTATTTATCTCATATTCTACGGCCGGTATCCTGGCTTCTGCAGCTTTGGCTTGTGACTTCCATTCTTCTTCTCTGCGTTCATCCTCTTCTCCAGTTTTTGCAGCAAACACACCTGGTTTGCTCTCCCATTCTTGTTCCATCCTTTTCCATTGCTCTTCCATCCATTATTCCTAACCAGAACCCTTTTCCTCTGATTTCCTGAACCTTCGACTTTCCTTATGAGCCACCATTTTCTTTTTATGGGTTAGGTGTTGTAATATGTGTGTGTGTGTGCTCACCTATTTGTACTCACCTATTTGTGGTTGCAGGGGTCGAGTCATAGCTCCTGGCTCCGCCTCTTCGCTGACTGCTACCAGGTCCTCTCTCTCCCTGCCCCATGAGCTTTATCATACCTCGCCTTAAAACTATGTATGGTTCCCGCCTCCACTACGTCACTTTCTAGGCTATTCCACGGCTTGACTACTCCATGACTGAAGAAATACTTCCTAACATCCCTTTGATTCATTTGAGTCTTCAACTTCCAATTGTGGCCTCTGGTGTCTGTGTCCCATCTCTGGAACCTCCCGTCTTTGTCCACCTTGTCTATTCCGTGCAGTATTTTATATGTCGTTATCATGTCTCCCCTGACCCTCCTGTCCTCCAGTGTAGTCAGGCCGATTTCCCTCAACCTTTCTTCGTAGGACAATCCCCGTTGCTCTGGGACTAGTCTTGTTTCAAACCTTTGCACTTTCTCTAATTTCTAGGTGTGGATTCCAAACTGGTGCTGCATACTCCACTATGGCCCTGACGTAAATGGTATACAGAGTCTTGAACGAATCATTACTGAGGTATCAGAACGCTATCCGTAGGTTTGCCAGGCGCCCGTATGCTGCAGCAGTTAACTGATTGATGTGCACCTCAGGAGATATGCTCGGTGTTATACTCGCCCCCAGACCTTTTTCCTTGAGTGAGGTTTGCTGCCTTTGGCCATCTAAACTATATTGTGTCTGCGGTCTTCTCTGCCCTTCCCCAATCTTCAAGACTTTGCACTTGGCAGGGATAAACTAAAGGAGCCAGTTGCTGGACCAGGCTTGTAGCCTGTCCAGGTCACTTTGTAGTCCTGCCTGATCCTCATACGATTTGATTCTTCTCATTAACTTCACATCATCTGTAAAAAAGGACACTTCTGAGTCTATCCCTTCCGTTATGTCGTTCACATATACCAAAAACAGCACAGGTCCTAGGACTGACTCCTGTGGAACCCCGCTTGTCACAGCCGCCTACTCTGACACCTCGTCACGTACCATGACTCGTTGTTGCCTCCCTGTCAGGTATTCTCTGATCCATTGCAGTGCCTTTCCTGTCATGTGTGCCTGATCCTCTAGCTTTTGCAGTAACCTCCTGTGAGAAACTGTGTCAAAAGCCTTCTTGCAGTTGATTCACCCCTCTCTCTCTTGTCTTACTTCTGTCACCTTGTCATAAAACTCTAGTAGGTTTGTGACACAGGATTTTCCCTCCCTGAAACCATGCTGGTTGTCAATTATACACTTGTTTCTTTCCAGGTGCTCCACCACTCTCCTCCTGATGATCTTCTCCATGACCTTGCATAATATACACGTTAGTGATACAGGTCTGTAGTTTAGTGCTTCATGTCTGTCTCCCTTTTTAAAAATTGGGACTACATTTGCCATCTTCCATACCTCGGGGAGTTGCCCAGTTTCAAATGATGTGTTGAAGATCTTTGTTAACGGTACACACAATATCTCTGCTCCCTCTTTAAGGACCCACGGAGAGATGTTGTCTGGTCCCACCGCCTTTGAGGTGTCAAGTTCGCATAGCAGCTTCTTCACCTCCTCCTTGGTTATATGTACCTCATCCAGCACTTGCTGGTGCACCCCCCTGCTCTGATTTCCTGAAGTCCTACTGGTTTCCACTGTAAATACTTCTTTAAATCTTGTGTTGAGCTCCTGACATACCTCCCGGTCGTTTCTTGTGAATTCCCCATCACCCTTCCTCAGTCTGATTACCTGGTCCTTGACTGTTGTTTTCCTCCTGATGTGGCTGTACAACAGCTTCGGGTCAGTCTTGACTTTCGATGCTATGTCATTTTCGTATTGCCGCTGAGCCTCCCTTCTTATCTGTGCATATTCGTTTCTGGCTCTTCGGCTAATCTCTTTATTTTCCTGAGTTCTCTGTCTTCTGTACCGTTTCCATTCTCTAGTACACCTAGTTTTTGCCTCCCTACACCTTTGGGTGAACCAAGGATTCGTTCTGTTCTTCCCATTATTTCTGTTTCCCTTGGAAACAAACCTCTCCTCTGCCTCCTTGCATTTTGTTGCCACATAGTCCATCATTTCTTGTACTGGTTTTCCTGTCAGTTCCCTCTCCCACTGAATGTCTTGAAAAAAGTTCCTCAAGCCTGAGTAGTTCCCCCTTTTGTAGTTTGGTTTTTCCCACCCTATTCCTGCTGCTCTCTCCACTTGGAGCTCAACTATGTAGTCGAAGCACAGAACCACATGATCACTAGCTCCCAGGGGCCTTTCATACATGATATCCTCGATGTCCGAACTACTCAAGGTGAATACAAGGTCCAGTCTTGCTGGTTCATCCTCTCCTCTCTCTCTGGTAGTGTCTCTAACATGTTGATGCATGAGGTTTTCCAGTACCACATCCATCATCTTGGCTCTCCATGTTTCGGGACCCCCATGGGGCTCCAGGTTTTCCCAGTCAATCTCCTTGTGATTGAAATCACCCATAACTAGTAACTTTGCTCCCCCCATGTGTGCTCTCCTGGCCACCTCGGCTAGTGTATCGACCATTGCTCTGTTGCTCTCATCGTATTCTTCTCTTGGCCTCCTGCAGTTCTGTGGTGGGTTGTACATTACTGCAATTATCAACTTATGTCCCTCAGACTGGATTGTTCCTACTAAGTAGTCCCTTTCGCCCGTGCCATCCATTCCTTCCATTTTCTCAAACCCCCACTGGTTTTTAATGAGCAGTGCAACTCCTCCTCCCCCTGTGTGTGTGTGTGTGTGTGTGTGTGTGTGTGTGTGTGTGTGTGTGTGTGTGTGTGTGTGTGTGTGTGTGTGTGTGTGTGTGTGTGTGTGTGTGTACTCACCTAGTTGTACTCACCTAGTTGAGGTTACAGGGGTCGAGTCCGAGCTCCTGGCCCCGCCTCTTCACTGATCGCTACTAGGTCACTCTCCCTGAACCATGAGCTTTATCATACCTCTGCTTAAAGCTATGTATGGATCCTGCCTCCACTACATCGCTTCCCAAACTATTCCACTTACTGACTACTCTGTGGCTGAAGAAATACTGCCTAACATCCCTGTGATTCATGTGTGTCTTCAACTTCAAACTGTGTCCCCTTGTTACTGTGTCCAATCTCTGGAATATCCAGTCTTTGTCCACCCTGTCAATTCCTCTCAGTATTTTTGTATGTCGTTATTATGTCCCCCCTATCTCTCCTGTCCTCCAGTGTCGTCAGGTTGATTTCCCTTAACCTCTCCTCGTGTGTGTGTGTGTGTGTGTGTGTGTGTGTGTGTGTGTGTGTGTGTGTGTGTGTGTGTGTGTGTGTGTGTGTGTGTGTGTGTGTGTGTGTGTGTGTGCTGGGTGTGGGTGTGTGAGTGTGTGTGTGTAGTAACAGTTTGGTGGAACCAACTCAGATACTATTTCTCCAAGACTGATGGACTGATTACATCATCTACATTCTACTACTACACCTGCTGCGAAACGTTTTAACACTATAGATACCCAACTGTTGCACATGTGTCTTACTAACACTAGAGAATACAATCCTAAACAACTCAGGACTTATGTTTACATTGTAATGCATACTACTAACACCAACAACCTTACTGATCAAGCCAGCAACTTGAAGGCCTAATCTAGGACTGGGCAGCGGGGGCACTGACCCCTGGAAACAACTACAGACCGACAAGGGAGAACAGGAAATATTTCTTTACCAACCGACAGGAAGATAAATGCCGAGGGGTCGAGCAAGCTACGACTGACCACTGTGTCGTCTAAATTACCTTATATCTATCCTGTGATTAACTATGACTAAGAACTCAATAGGATCACTGTATACAAGACTTAAGAGGATCGTCAAATAGAACGAAAGGAACACGTGAAAGACTTGGAAATAATTATGTCAGCTGGCCTTTAGCCAGAAAGATGATGGGGTGGGTAATGAGGACTTTCAAAACAAGGGAAATAATGCCATTGGTGACACTTTTGAAATCGCTAGTGCTCCCTCATTTGGAATACTGTTCAGTGTTGACGGCTCAGTTCAGGGCAGAAGTATCAGAACTGGAACAAATACTGAGATCGTCTACGGCCTGCATAGAGCCAGTAAAACATTTAAATTACTGAGAATGTCTTAAAGTCTTGAATATGTACTCAAAGGAGTGGAGAAAGTACACGATGGTCTGGTCCCAAATCTGCATGCTGCCATAACATACTAGAATGAGAGATATGGGAGGAAGTGCAAAATAAACCCAGTGAAAAGTAGGGGTGCGGTGGGAACAATAAGGGAACACTGTATCAACTTTTGTGGTCCCAGATTATTCAACATCTTACCAGAAGATACCTGTCAGTATAGCTACTGAATTCCCTATACTTATACTTCTGTTTGTGACGTGTACTTAGCTCAGTGGTGACGTGTGCTTAGCTCTGTGAAGACCTGTTTGCACGTTCTCTACGAATTGAAGCAAGATGCCCTCCATCGAGCAACTTTACCAACAGCATAAGGAAGAATTGAGGATGGCGAAGATGGAGATTCGGCGACTGACCGAGGAAAACAAGAAGATTCGTAGTAGTCCTCCTGTTTTGAGTCCTCAGGTCAAGAAAGGAAACTGGTGAGTGGCTGGACAGCAGGGAACGAAGTTGACGATCAAGAAGACGAATGGAAAGGTAGAAACGATGAAGAAGAAAGAGACTGCCGTGGAAACTGTTGTGGAAACATCTAATACATTCTCAGTGCTACCCGACGAATGTGAGTCGACTACTGGGAACGTCACGACGAACGACACCAAGGAAGGTAATAATATTGTTGTTGTTGGGGATAGCCAAGTTAGGTATATGGATAGGGCATTCTGCTTGAAGGACAGGAGTAGGAGACAGAGAGTTTGCTTTCCTGGGGCTGGGATGGAGGATATTGTTAGCCGTCTGGATGACATCATGAGAGGTAATGACATCATCAGTGCTGGAGGCAACGATGTTGGCAGCCATAAGAGTGAAGACCTGATTAGCAGGTATAGGTCAGCAATAGAAATAATTAGGAGGAAGGGTGGGAACCCTGTCATATGTGGCATTTTGCCAAGGAGAGGAGTTGGAAATGAATGGTTGTCCAGAGCAATTGGTGTCAATTGCAGGCTGGACAAATACTGTAAGGAAAATGCGGTAACATTCATTGACAACTGGGACCTCTTCTATGGCAGAAATGACATGTATGCCAGGGATGGGGTTCACTTATCTAGGTGTGGGGTGGGAGCACTGGCCAACGCAGTGGAGGGAGCTGTTAGGTCTTTAAACTAGGAATAGTTAGTGGTATGGGTTTTGGCGGGAAAACTGTGAAGTCACAGGGTAGTAATATGAGTACTAGGAGAACTAGTAATAGGCAAAATGAGGTGGATATTGGAAAGCCAGTGGCACTAATTGACAAGGACAGTAATAGGTTTAGTGAAATAACAGAAAGGAGCAGGAAGGGTAAAGAGAGAGGAGGGTCTTTAAATATTTATTACACAAATAGTCGCAGTGCTAGGAATAAGATGGACAAGTTGAGACTAGTTGCTAGTGCAGGTAACATTGATGTATTTGCCATTACTGAGGCGTGGTTTAATTCAAAAAGTCGGGACATGCCTGCAGAATGTCACATTCAGGGTTTTAAATTGTTCCAAGTAGATAGAAGTGTCGGAAAGGGGGGTGGGGTGGCATTGTATGTCCGAGATCGCTTGAACTGTTGCATAAAAACGGGTATTAAGTCTGAAGTAACACATACAGAGTCTGTTTGGTAGCGAGTATTTATAGACCGGTTCAGAATGCTGAGGTCAGGTGAAGAATGTTGCATCTGATGATGTACCGAGTGGGGTTATAGAGTCTAAAAACTTGGGTAGCTTGGGCGAAACATCAAGGGACCTCCAAACACGTATTTCAGAACACCAATACGCAAGCAGGTCTGACGACACAAGGAATGCCTGCGTACAACACCGTAATTCACACAACCACTTGATAAACTACAGAAACTCAAGACTTATCGCCACAGAAGACAACACTCAATACCGAAGAATCCTGGAATCATCACTTATTTCTATATCCGACAACTTCAACCAGAATAGTGGCTTCTATAACATAGCTGAACCACTTGCCAAGAAACTTCTTCGTCGCTATCCCACATAAGAACACTGTAGAAGGTCTGCTCACAAACTTGTCCAATCTCCTTTCCAAGCTACCCAAGTTTTTAGACTCTATAACCCCACTCGGTACATCATCAGATGCAACATTCTTCACCTGACCTCAGCATTCTGAACCGGTCTATAAATACTCGCGTTCCTTCCACCCCAGGTAGTTCTGTTTGTGACTTGAAAAAGCCCACTGTGTGGGCGAAACGTAGTCAATAAAGGATCACATTATACTGCATTTGTGTTTATATTTCCATTGTGTCGGTATTTTATACCATTTATTTCCAACCCTAGCACTTATAAGTTAAATAATGTAGAACTTAGCCATACAGATTGCGAAAAGGACTTGGGGGTTATGGTAAGCAGCAACCTTAAACCATTCCATGGAACAATGCTCTTCTCCAGACTGAGGGACTGACCACCTCAAAACTTTAAGGGTGATGGACTGATTACATCGTCTTCAAGTATCTTCTGCTTCTATCAACTTTTCTGTACTCGACTGAAGAAGCCTACTGTGTAGGCGAAACGTTTCGAAATAAAGATACCTAACTGTTGCATGTGTCTTACCTAGCAACCTGTCGGTATTTTATACCATTTTATTATTCAAGACAGCAATGCCTAAGCGTACGTAATAAGGCAAATAGATTACTGGGATTTATATCAAGAAGTGTAAGCAACAGAAGTCCAGAGGTCATACTGCAGCTTTATACATCATTAGTAAGGCCTCACCTAGATTATGCAGCTCAATTCTGGTCTCCATATTACAGAATGGACATAAATTCGTTAGAAAACATTCAGCGTAGGGTGACTAAATTAATACATAGCATTAGAAATCTTCCTTATGAAGAAAGATTGAAGACTCTTAAGTTACATTCACTTGTTAGACGAAGAATGAGGGGAGACCTGATCGAAGTGTATAAGTGGAAGATAGGTATTAATAAAGGGGATATTAACAAGGTCTTGAGGATATCTCTCCAAGAGAGAACCCGCAGTAATGGATTTAAATTAGATAAGTTTAGATTTAGAAAGGACATAGGAAAGTATTGGTTTGAAAATAGGGTAGTTGATGAGTGGAACAGTCTACCTAGTTGGGTTATTGAGGCTAGGACTTTGGGTAGTTTCAAATTTAGGTTGGATAAGTACATGAGTGGGAGGGGTTGGATTTGAATGGGACTTGCACATCAGAGCTTATTTCTTGGGTAGCATTGAAAATTGGGTTGGTCAAATGTTTGTTAGTGGGATGAATTGTAAAGGACCTGCCTAGTATGGGCCAACAGGCCTGCTGCAGTGTTCCTCCTTTCTTATGTTCTTATGTGTAGTATATTGTAGATCGCATCATCCATGTATATATTTAGGCTCTCTTTCAGTACCTGGAGGTTACCTGGAGGTTATTCCGGGGATCAACGCCCCCGCGGCCCGGACCATGACCAGGCCTCCCGATGGATCAGGGCCTGATCAACTAGGCTCTTACTGCTGGCCGCACGCAGTCCAACGTACGAGCCACAGCCCGGCTGATCCGGCACTGACTTTAGATATCTGTCCAGCTCTCTCTTGAAGGCAGCCAGGGGTTTATTGGCAATTCCCCGAATGCTTGAAGGGAGGCTGTTGAACAGTCTTGGGCCCCGGACACTTATGGTGTTTTCCCTTAGTGTACCAATGGCGCCTAGCATGTGTGACGTCAGGTGATGCGCATGTGTGCGTGAGAATCCCTGTAACTCCTTCAGTTCCTGGTAGACCTACCAAGCAACAGGACAGGCAGGTTGGTCTCCCCCCATCTCACACTCTGCTAATATATGTGTTAACATCCAACGACTGTGTTTAACTCCAACCACCACATCTCCACGAACCCTCCCAAAATATCAGGAACACTGCTGAAACAAGTGTAGAAGACTTCAAGAGGAAACTGGACAAGTATCTTCACCAATTGACAGATCAACCAGGCTGTGATGGGTATGTGGGGCACCAGCGGCAACAGTCTGGTTGACCAGGCTAGCACCAGACGAGCCTGGCCCATGGCCGGACTCCGAGAGTAGTAAGACTCTCGAAACTCATTAAAGATACATGAAACGTTGTCCCAATTAAAGATGTCTGGTGGTTCACTGGTGTCAGCAGTACGTCTGTGTCTCCAGCATCACAGTCTGGTGGTTCACTGGTGTCAGCAGTACGTCTGTGTCTCCAGCATCACAGTCTCCCACGCTATCTCCCCCATCTCTCTCCCCTCATACGTCTCCCACGTCTCTCTCTCCCCCCATCGCCCATATCCCTCCCTCCCACATTTCTCCTCCACCTCCCTTTCCCCTCCTCCACCCCCTCTCCCTCCACCTCTCTCTCCCCTCCTCCACCGCCCTCTCCCCTCCTTTACCTCCCTCTCCCCTCCTCCTCCCCAATACGAAGCTTAAGAGTTGTCCACAACCAGGCTCCTTCCTCCCCACACTCCTCCCTCCCCACACCCATCCCCATGTTGCCTCCCCTTTTCTCACACCATCTATATCTTCCCCACCCCAATTTCTCTTTCTTACTTCCCCATTCTCTTATTATATATCCACTCTTTCCCATTTCCTTGCCCATTCCTATTACAATTTTCCCTTTTATACATTGAACATTTCCTTACTTCCTCTATCGAAGAGAGAGAAAGAGAGAGAGAGAGAGAGAGAGAGAGAGAGAGAGAGAGAGAGAGAGAGAGAGAGAGAGAGAGAGAGAGAGAGAGAGAGAGAGAGAGAGAGAGAGAGAGAGAGAGACAAAGGGCAGGTGCTACTGATTAATTCCCAGGCCAGCACACCTGTCATCCAGGCCCCCCTCACTACCTGCCCGTTACTCTGGTAATGACCCCCTCCCCTCTCCTCCCCCTCCACTACCCCACTTCTCACACCTCTCTTCCCTCCCTCCCCAACTCTCTCCACTTACCCTTCAGCACCCTCCCTACCTCCCTCCCCCATCATCCCAGCATCTCTCCCTCCCCTCTCGACCTCCCTTTGCACTATTATGCCCTCCCCACCTCTACCTCTCCCCACCTCTCTACCTCTCCCCACCTCCATCACCCTCCCACTACAACCAACCTCACTCACTTCCCCCGCTCTTCTATCTACTTCCCTTATTATTTTCTTACTCTCTAGTTTATCCTGCAAACACACACACACACACACACACACACACACACACACACAAACACACACACTCTCTCACACACACACTCACACACACAATCACACACACACGGGGTCCAGGAGCTCGGACTCGACCCCCGCAACCTCAACTAGGTGAGTACACACACACACACACACACACACACACACACACACACACACACACAAAACCAGGTGAGTATAGTAGCGATCAGTGCAGAGGAGGGGCCAGGAGCTGGATAGACCCCTGCAACCACAATTAAGTGAGTAAACGACACTGTACACCGTGTACGTCAGGCCTATGTTAGAGTATGTAGCACCAGTATGGAACCCACACCTGGTCAAACACGTCAAGAAATTAGAGAAAGTTCAAAGGTTTGTAATACGACTAATCCCGGAGTTAAGGGGTATGTCCTACGAGGAGAAGTTAAGGGAACTCAACCTGACAACACTGGAAGACTGGAGGGACAGAGGAGGATATGATAACAACATAAAATACTGAGAGGAATTGACGGTGGACAGGAACATAATGTTTCTGAGATGGGACACAGCAACAAGGGGTCACAACTGGACGTTGAAAACTTAGATGAGTCACACGGATGTTAGCAAGTATTTCTTCACACACAGAGTTGTCAGGAAGTGGAACAATCTGGAGAGTGATGCGGTGGAGGCAGGATCCATACATAGCTTTAAGAAGAAGTATGATAAAGCTCATGGAGCTGGGAGAGAGTGGACCTAGTAGTGCCCAGCGAAAAGGCGGGGCCAGGAGTTATGAATCGAACCCTGCAAACACAATTAGGTGAGCACACACACACACAATAGAGCAGGTCAATCTTACAGTACGCAGCAACACCAATACGGAACTCACACCTGATCAATCATTTTATAACACTAGAGAAAGTACAGAGGTTTGCAACAAGACTAATCCAGGAGCTAAAGGATGTGAAAACTTTGATCGAGACTAAAAGGCACTAAACCTAATCACAGAGGACAGGACTAGGGATGACACGATAACGACATACAAAATACTGAGAGAAACTGATAGAGTATTCAGGAAGAGGTTGCTAGAGAGAGGGGAGTAGGTATACAAGGGCACAACTGAAAGTTAAACATACACAAAGTTCACAGGGACGTTAGGAAACGATTCTTCAGCCTCTGAATGGCAGGAAGTGAACAAGATGTTCAGTGAGGACAAATATCAGTTACTCTTTATGGAAATATAGAGGACTTAAAAACCTGAAGTAAGCTTGTTACTGACTCCCTCACTCAACACTGCCAAACATTGATGTGAAGGACTCTTAGAAGTGATAATGTCAGATGATTTCACAACAGTGTTGCTATCACAACCACTAGTAGAAAAACTCTCCAAAATCATCAAAGGTGTAAAGGTAAGGTAAAGGTATTGATCACGAGAAACTTGAAAACAAGAGATGCCAAGCCACTGATGATCTTCAAGTTCTCTCTAGTACGGAATACTGATGTGCACTAACAGCCACTTTTCAGGCAGGCAAAACTGTATATCTGAAGAATGTACAGAGCACCTTCACTGCACGTACAAGTTAAGTCAAGCACCTTAAAGGAAACGCTTGAAGTCCCTTAATCTGTACTCCTTGGAATGCTGGCGAGAAAGATACATCATAATTTGCACCTGGAAAATCCTACGAAAGCAAAACACTCGGCAGTCAATGCAATATACCCCCAGCGAAAAGCAGGAGTGCCATGAGAACACTGAGAGAACACAATAAGGGTAAGGGGAACAAGACTATTCAATAGTTCATTAAATACATTACGGAGATTACCGACAGCCTCCTGGATGCCGTCAAGTGGAAACATTAGCTCCTGGAGTTACTTCCTGATTAGTCGGGCTGTGGGTCGTACGTCACAGTGAGTGCAGGCAGCATTAAGAACCTGGTAGATCAGGCCCTGATCCACCAGAAGGCCTGGCCATGGACCGGGCCGAGGGGGCGTTGATCCCCGGAATGATCTCCAGGTAGGTAGGTATGATGGGGCTCCCGAAGCCAGAAGAGTGAACCAAGTATCGCCAAACTGATATAAACAAGTTCAATGTAAATATATTACAGTTATTCCTCTATGGAAAAACTGAGGAAACAAAAACTGGAGATGAAGATTAAGGTGAGGAAGGTAGTAGATGATAATGAGAGGATAACAACAATGTTACTATCACAACCACCAGAAGTGTGACACTCTGGATAAGTTTCAAGAGATGTTTACCTGGAGGGTATTCCGGGGTCAACGCCCCCGCGGCCCAGCCCACGACCAGGCCTCCCGGTGGATCAGAGCCT